>NC_051195.1:33053971-33356638 GCF_015220075.1 Falco rusticolus
TCAGAGGAATATAAGGATGGGATCAGAACATGCAGGGAGGTGACAAGGAAGGCTAAGGTCCGATTGGAATGAAATCTGGCAAGGGAGGTCAAGAACAACAAGAATAGCTTCTTCAAGTACATTAGCAGGAAAAGGATGACTAGGGAAAATGCAGGCCTGCTGCTTGAATGAGGTGAGTGCCCTGGTGACGAAGGACACAGAAAAGGCAGAGTTACTTGGATGCCACCTTTGCTTCAGTTTTCACTGCCAAGGCTGGCCCTCCAGTTTACTAGGCCATGGAGGCAAGAGAAGAAGTCTAGAGAAAGGAAGACTTTCCCTTGGTCAAGGAGGTTCATGTTAGAGATCACTTAAGCAAACCTAATACCCACAAATCCATGGGCTCCGATGGGATGCACCCCCGAGTGCTGAGGGAGATGGCAGATGTTATTGCAAAGCCACTCTCCATCATCTTTGGAAGGTCATGGAGGACAGGAGAGGTGCCTGAGGACTGAAAGAAAGCCAGTGTCACTCCAGTCTTCAAAAGGCAAGAAGGAGGACCCAGGAAACTACAGGCTGGTCAGCCTTCCCTCCATCCCTGGATAGGTGATGGAACAGCTCATGCTGTAGGTCATCTCAAAGCACATGGAGGAAAAGAAGGTTATCAGGAGTAGTCAGCATGGATATACCAAGGGGAGATCATGCCTGACCAACCTGATAGCCTTCTGTGATGGAATGAACGACTGGCTGGGTAGACAAGGGGAGACTGGTGGACGTTGTCTACCTTGACATCAGCAAGGTTTTTGACATGGTCTCCCACAACATCATGTGTAAACTCAGGAAGTGTGGACTAGATGAGGCCCGTGAGGTGGATTGAGAACTGGCTGAATGGCAGAGCTCAGAGCTGTGACCAGCGGTGCAGAGTCCAGCTGGCGATCTGTAGCCAGTGGTGTTCCCCAGGGGTCAGCACTGGGTCCAGTCCTGGTGAACTCAGTTATCAATGTCCTGGATGAACAGACTAGGCATACTTTTGGCAAGTTTGCTGATGATACAAAACGGGGAGAAGGCAGCTGTGCTGCCATTCAGCAAGATCTGGACAGGCTGGAGGGCTGGGTGGAGAGAAACTCTTACCCATGCCTACAAATATCTTACGGGCGAGTGTCAGAGGACGGGGCCAGGCTCTTTTCAATGGTGCCCAGCGACAGGACAAGGGGCAACGGGCACAAACTGCAGCACAGGCAGCTCCAGCTGAACATGGGGAAGAACTTCTTTACGTTGAGGGTGACAGAGCACTGGCCCAGGCTGCCCAGAGAGGCTGTGGGGTCTCCTCTGGAGACATTCAACACCTGCCTGGATGCAACCCTGTGCAACCTGCTCTGGGAGAACCTGCTTTAGCAGGGGGGTGGACTAGATGATCTCCAGAGGTCCCTTCCAACCCTGATCGTTCTGTGAATCTGTGATTTAGCTGTATTCATTTTTAAGGCTTTTTTTTTTTTAAGGCTTTTGGTTGGTTGGGTTTGGCTGTTCAATAATCCTTTGGTTTAGTACGCTCTTTTAACAGTGCCTGGAAAATCCTGGAAGGTCACGACTGATAACTTTCATCCCTGGCTGCAGAGGCACATACATCCAGAACGCCCTGCAAGACCTCTGCCTGTCATCTGTCCTGGTGCATCACCGCCAAATGTGCTTCCACCCTCCCTACTCCTGCCCTTACTGAAAAAGTTAATTATGCTTGGAAATCTGTTAGACCCCTGACAAACCGTAATTTGATTAAATTTCAGCAGTTATATTACATCTAGCAAAGATGCATAGTATGACTTTATTCCACAAGAACATGAGGGAGGGACACAGACCCTCCATTCATGGCAGCAGTTTTGTGAGGGTGGGACGACAGCTGGCACTGGGACTTGGGGAGCTGGGTGTGCTGAAGATAGGCTTTGCAAAGGAGTTCAGTGCTTCAGGTTTTGCTTTAATCATAGGGTATCTCTAGGCTGTTTATCGCAGGAGTAAACACACCAGCTCACGGAGGGAAGCTAGTGTGTACCAGGTTAGAGGAGCCGGAAAAACCAGCGCAGGCTGAGCTCAGTGTGGGGACCTGCTTGCTGCTGATTGAGTCGCTGCATCCAGCCCAGATAGCCACGCGCTTCACTGCAACTGAAGAGATTATTATAACTTTACCTAATTCCCCCTATGTATTACTAAGCCCATTTCTTTCTATCTTAACACAAAAGCTTCCCCCTACACACACCCTGGGTTGTTTTTTTCCCCCGTGGTGTTAACAAACGCTTTTTGTGTTTTATCTTCTCCCCACCAGCCTTTACTCGCTGGCGGTTTTTTTTGTGGCCGACTCCACCCTTTTCCACTTAGTGCACCGGTTGTTTGTATCTGAACTCCAGTCTTGAAACAGTCTGTTACGAACCAGTATCGGCTGTTTTGGTGAAGGTCTTGCTCTCCGCCAGCAGCCACAGCTACGTTTACAGCACAGGAGTTAAAACTGACATCTCTTCGCTCTCCAGAACAAAATACCAGTTAAGTTTTAAAAGTTTTCTTCAGCAGTGGTGATTTGGCTTAGAGACTCTGTGTGGGCACGTTTATGTGTAGATGTGTTTTTAAAAATGCATTTAAGATACATAAACTGTGATCAAAAATGGGAAAAAGTGAAAATGTGTGAAGGGTTTTCTTGTATTATTCTGCTGCTTTTAGTCAAACAGCAGTGCTGTTGCTGCCTTACATGTAGGGACCCCACATACCTTTTCTACCAGCTTTCCTGCAGGCTGACATACCAAACTGTTTGGACCTTACTGTAGTTAATCCTGATGCAAGCACATGCTTTCTCCTCTTGAAGGTTTGCAATGGCATGGAATATTGGTAGATAACCTGTATACCATTGTTTTCTCTATTTACAGGGAAATTTTTTTCTTACTATTCTTATTTCTACTTCTTTTGAGTGGATAAGGACTACATGGAGAAATCAATGGACAATAAACAAGAAACAGCATAGAAAGATAGGCAAAATACCTATGAGCCTGCATACTTTTTAACCTCCTCAGAGAGCTGCCTACCAAGATGAAGAGATTAATACTAAAATTTTCTAACAACGTTTTTGTTCTGTGCCATATATAGATGTGTATACATGTAAAATAGGTTACTCTAGCAAGTCGGTTATTCTATTTTTTCTGCTTATGTTGACGGAAAAATACCAGTTGTCAACTGGTACATGCAAATGTTGATTTGATTCTTAAAAGCCCCAGTTTATGCTGTCAGCTCACACTTAGGCTGTCCTGCTGAAAGAAAATGAAGTGAATGAGTCAGAACTGAGGCTTGTAACTTCACGCTTGAGTTTCAGAGAACCCTTGCAGGTCTAAGCTGAAAGATGTTTGCATCTAAACTGCTTGAGTTTGATGTGTATTTGGAAGATGATTGCAAGTATTTCTGGAGAAGTAATTTTATGGTGTTAGAAAAACCTTGACCTAATCATGTAACTAATGACTCTATCAAGAAAATCGGTTTCTGTTCTGCAAGCTGCAGTACTGTGTGAGGCTGTGTAAAAGAGCTGTCTGGAGTGTTAGAAACACTTGTTTTAGGATCAAGCTGAGCTGCCCTGCATATTTTTACTGGTGAGTTGTGGGGAAATTCGTATCAGTGCAAGGTAGTGGAGTGGCATTCAGAAGGTGGGTGAGATGGAAGCAGGGCAGCTGAGCACTGCCAGCTCAGGGCAATCAAGTCAGCAGCTGCCAGGCTTGGCTGTGCAGGGGGTGCTTTGGTTCATGGTGTAAATTCAAAACCATGTTTTCCCCTGCTTTACTTAGTGCAGTTCAGCTCACTGCAGTTTCGAAGAGAACAACCTCAGCTGGCAGCGGTGGAAGGGGAGTTTGCAGCCTGCTGCGTACTGAGGTCAGGCTATTCACTGAGGTAGCTTAGGTGCTATTTTCTATGCAAACTTTCTGCAGGATGCTTGAAGTGCTGTTCCAGCACAAACAAGGTGGAACACTGGTGCTTGGCTGGGGAGGTGAGCTCACTGAAGGCAGAAGGATGTTTGTGCAAACAGGAAACAATCCTCACCTACGGCTGGGTGGGTTATCCAGGCAGCAGCCTTGCTGGCTGTGCAGGCACAGGCAGGTTGGCCAAGTCCAGAAGTGGTGCAGCTCTGTTGACAGGGTGACTGTTGACAGGCAGCTTGAGCAGCCTTGAGATGCTGAGTTTCTTGCTTTGGGACTTAGTACACCACTGTAAAAAGTCACTGCTGTTACTGTCTCATCTTACGTCTGAAGTTTTGCTGTTTTAAAACAAACAAAACCCATGTGTGCCCAAAAAGCTGTTTAAATCCTAGAGCTGAAAATTTCTCTATGGAGCAATGCTGAGCATACAGCTGATTAACATCATTTTTCATTCATCTGACAGTAGTTTTTTCTTTGTCAGCACTTTCTTGTCAAATACTACATCTGAAATTACCGGTGATCTTTCTGCTTGAAAAGTATCTGCTTTGTGCCAGAGCTGAGTGTTGGTCATCTTTTTGAAAACATGTCTCAAGCATGACTTTTACTTGGTCGTTTGCAGGCAGTTGCAGTGTAATGCCATATATCTATTACAGGCTGGTGAATTAAAGCAAAACAAAACCGGTTAGGTTTTCAGGAGCAGATTCCTGCTGCTGAATGAGTTGGACCCAAAATCTGGGCCCTGCACAGTAGTGGTTTTACAGAAATCAGTGCTTTACAGTGAAAGCTTCAATAAATATTATTCATTTAATGGCTAATATTTAAGGTAAATTGTTGTCCAGAAGAAGGTGATGCCCTTCATATGGGCTCATCGGGAATTATCATAAATGGAGGAAGGTTGTGTTGGCACATGTGGGATGGTTATCCAAGGACATAGAGATCCATGTTTTAAAGGTCTGTAGCAGTGAACAAAAGGTTTTGAAATATTCATAAATATCCATGGAGGAATGTGCGTGAGTCATGTGCATGACACTGAAGGCTGCAGTCTGCTAGAAAACATTGTTGTGTACTGACACGTGGATAAATTGCGTACTTTATTTTATGCTCTTCATCCCTATCCTCACCTCTGCTTTACAGCTCGTGCCAAACCTCTATATGTCCTACTTGCCCCAGCTTTTGCCTATTTTCTGCTTTTTCTAAAATTATTTTTAAGTAAAGCTGCTTGTTTGGTTTGACAGAATTGTTGATACAACAGTAAATCCTCATTTGTAGTGGCCTCAGCAGTGTATAATATACTACTGTTAACATCAGAGAGCAAAACTAAGCTCAGAAGAATGAAAATAGCATGATCAGAAAGCAGAATTAAAAATATGGTAAGAAACAAAAAAATCTTTGTCAAAAAATTGCCTGAAATACATCGCACTACCTTTTTTTCTGCTAGAAAAGTAACATTACTCATACAGGTTTAAAAAAAAAAAAAAGGTCTGAATATGACTAATAAGAGTTTACTGTGAACGTTTTTGCAGATCCTTTTTATAGTCCTTGTTGAATTAAAGAAAGAGTGATTTAATATAATACAGATAACTGTTCTTCTCAGTCTCCTCCCAAGCAAATACTTCCATGAATTTTGTGAATTCTGTCTTCCACATAGCCCCCGGGAGACTACAAATATGCAGTTTCCTTATATACATATTGTAAACAAGAGTGAAAGAGCATTTCAGCCTTGCAGAGTGTGTAATACCAGAGCTTTCTTGCAGGGAGCCTCTTTCAGGAATATTTGAGAAGTTATCAAATAACTTGGAATGACAGAATTTGAAAATAACTGTTAGTATTTGTTGATGAACTTGGAAGCAGGTTGGTAGAACATAAGGGCTGGACCTTGGCTCCTTTCTTTATGCACTGTGAGCTGTTTGATCACCAAAATGCTTTTTATGTGAAAAACACTTATGTCTTCTATAGGGAATTGTATAAATCATGCACATCTGAATTTCATTCAGAACCACTTTGGTTGTAGTGAGAAATGCTCAGATTTAGGTACTGACCAGCCTCAAGGATTCAAACCGGGCTGATGGGTGATGCTGAATCATCTGTTCCCTGTTTTTTCAGATTGCAATTTTCTGTGTATCCCCCTTGTTGCCCAGCGGTACCGCAGCACCGTAAACACTCAGTGCTGCACTTGAATTTTCACCGAGAGTTGTGCTCTGAGTGTGTAAGAAGCTGCTTACTGTGCAGTGCTCCGCAACTGGGGCTCTGGGCATCTCTGAATGAATGTCCTGAATTGGTGGAAGTATCTGAGCTTGACCTCCCTGCTGCACCTTAAAGGCAGGTTTCAGGGATTAGTAACTTAATGCTTGTGAAGCACTTGGATTTACAGTAATTATCTGCCCAGAGAAAATCTTGTCAGATAAATCATAATTGTCATCTCAAGAGAGTATGAGTAGCGTGCACAAAAGACACAGGGCCACCTGCTGAGCCATGAGAAGAGGGAAAAATACTAAATTTATTTTCTAGTGAGAACTAGAGGCCAGTGTGTGCCAAATGAGGCATGGGGACAAGATGACTGTGGTATGCTTAAAGATTATTGTCTGTGCACAAGGTGGGCAAAGAAATGTCTTCTGCATGACTGACTTCCAGCAATCTGGGCCTGCGGCCACACTGGGGTTCCAGGCTGGGGACAGCGCTCGTTATTTTGTCACTAAGGCTGGCACCCCCATTGCCATTGGGACACATGGAGTCACGGTGATGATGGCCATCCTTGGAGCAGAATCAGGTTGAAGGGAGTGGGTTTCACAGTCAAAATGATAGACAAAAGATGAAAGTCCGGATGTTTTCTCCAACCACTTGCTGTTTTCCACAAATCCTTGTTTGCCTTTCTGGCAGTTACCTCCCATCAGTTTCCCATACAGGCTCCCAGTGCTGATGCACCTCCCATACCCCCACTCCTTTTCTCCCAGTCCTAGTTAGGTTCCTTTCCTCACTCGGTTCCCTGTTTCTTCTTTCCTATTCCCCATTCGCTCCTTTCCCCTGCTGCATAGATCTTTACCTACAGCAGCCACTAAACAGAAAAATCTGATTTTGCCTGTGTATCTTCAGGCTAGCAAGAGGCTGTTCAGCTGTTTGGCGGATGCTGCGCGCATGGGATGGTCTAAGCAGAGAGATCAGTGGAATAGACTGCCGTGTAGTCATCCCACATGAGTTTTTAGAGGCTTTACTTGTGGAACTCTGGGATGTCTCGGGTATACACGACTCTGACAAAATTACACTAAGGAAGAGCATGGGTGTCTGAAAACTTGGAAATTAAAGAGTAGTTATGGATGCTTGGCTGTCCAACTAAGAAGCCATGTCAAGTAGAGTCTTGAGAATGTTCTTGGGGAGTCTGGCAGCACTCTCTCTTTTAGAGTCAAACCCTGTTGATGAACAGACTATGTAATGAGACTGGTGGGTTTTACCCAATTAAGTGGGTGTTTTGGAGGACTGAATTAAAATTCAGTGAAGAAATTACATTTGCCATACAGAACCATTTTCTTTTTTAATTGAGAGCGAGTGCTCTGCTAAGGAAGGCAAGCTGAAAGGAGCAATTACATACAGCGAATAGCCTGGAGTTATAATAGGTGTCAGCTGCATGGTAAAGACACCAAATGTCTTTCCAGAATGAACCAGCAAGAGCATTTGCAATACACCTCAGCTCATGTTGTGTGCAGCTTTGCGTACTGCTGGTTCAGAAAAAAGCTGGAAGATGCTGCCAAGAAATAATGAGAGAATTAGAAAAAATAACCTACAAGCAAAGTGTGAAGGAACAGAATTTACTAGAAATGTCAGGACTGAAGTAGTCCTAGGATAGGCATTTGTTGTGGGCAGTGGTTCATCTGTCTGTCATCTGGAAGAAACAGGCTTTGTCCACAGTGCATAGTATATTAAATTTGATATGTGAAAACCTTTTTCATTATATATTCTGCAAGAGTTTACCTCTTGGGCATGCAGTCATTTTATACAGGAGAAAAGGGAAGGTTTTTTCCCTTTGGGAGAAGGAAAGAAATAGAGAGGAGATGACATCCTGGCATTCCTTCTAGTTTTTGCATGTCTGTGATACTATTTGAGCATGGATGAGCTCCAGTTTTCCAGTTGTTTATAGTTTTATCAAATTTGAATGGACTTTCAGGGGGATTACAGAACTAAATAATATCCAGCACTAAAAGCAACACATCCTGATCAAATTTCAAGTACCTCTTCCAAAATATGGAGAACTCTTTAATTATTGATAAAAATGGTTTTTGTTATCATTTACAAAAATACATTTTATCTTCCCTTGTTCTGGGAAATAGTTAACCCTCTGTGATCAAATTCCTTCCTTCCACCTCCCAAATTGCTAACACTTAGCATACAAAGTTTAGATCAGATGGTTAAAGTTTGGCAAAGTTATAAGCAGCTAAAAACAAGGTCTAAGGGGAAGTTTCATGTAACATTAATAACAGGCAAAGCTACAGCCCCACCTATAATAATTTTATTTATATCAAAGCCAGGTTTCCTTGATGATTTTCAAATGTTTCTACAGGCTTTTAGAGAAGATCTGGAATGCCTTATTCAAGAACAAATGAAGAAGGGCAATAACCCCACTGGACTGCTTGCGTTACAGCAGATTGCTGAATACATTACAGCAAGCTCTTTTGCAGGTTTTTCCTCATCTTCACTCAGTAAGTGAATTAAACATATAATTGCACTTTTTCTCTTCCTTTTTTATTATCACCAGGGCTTAGCAATGCTAGGATCTCCTCTCACTTTGAATAAAAGTTCTGTCGGAGCTTGCTTCAGCTGTGAAGTGGTACAGATGGTAGCCTTAACTTTCTTTTTTAGGCTTCTTTCAGATTCTCTGATTTGTATAATGATACCCAAATTGTTTGGAGTCTTCACACTCAGTTATTCTAGAATTTGTTAATAAAAGTTTAACTGAGATGGGGAACAAAATGCTGGGCCCTGTTGTTATTAACAGTTTAACATGAGCATAAACTGAGATGTGAAATACATAACCATTTAGATTGTTTATTTTTCTACTCTTGCATATAAAGTGTTATTTAAAAAAAAAAAAAAAAAAAAGAAAAGAAAAAAGGGGACAGAATAGCCTGACAAACTGAGTCATTACACAAACAGCTCCCACAGTTAAAAACAGCTTGTAGTATGCACTCTAGTTATAAAGATGTTGCTAGGATCTTTCAGTTAACGCCCAAGTTCTTCTTTCCAAGTCATGAAGCACTGAAACGTTAAAGTCGATTTAAGTTCTGTGGGTGGACATCATATGGGAGCTTACAAGCCTGAAGTACAGTGGCAGCTGTCAGCATTCAGCGTCTTTTGAGAATTGGTCCCAAAATGGTGCTTCAGAGTTCATTTAACAAAAGATGTGGAAGAGAACAACAGAAAGCTCAAATAATCTCATCTCTGTGTCTCTGGTTGGTTAGTGAGACTGTGGGTCCGGCTGTTGTCTGTGCTACGTTTGCCCAGGAATGAGAACAGGGCGACTGATCTCAAAGTACATACTTTTTTTTTGTTGAAAACCAAAATAACTATTACCTCTTCTGGTTGTGACTTTCCCTGTAAGCAAAGGCTTTCAAAGGGATGTCATGCATTTGTGAAGGGGAGATGGGAATATTTGTGTCATCACAAATCAAAGAAAAATTGATCTTTGTGATTTCTCTGTTAAGAGATGATATCTTCTAAGGATTTGAGAACTCTTGCACTAATCCCAGTTTCTTCATTAAGACTAAATTCAAGTGCTAAGACTGAGACATCTCTTCAAATTAGTTATACCGATGTCAGAAGTCTAGCAGGAATGTGTTCTTCTGTAATTTTCAAAGTAATGTGTGAAAATCCTTCATTAGTGGCCAATGTCTTAAAGCAGAGTCCTGTATAGGATCGTGAGTCAAGAGAGAGCTCAAAATCTGAGTGGTACTTCAAAGGAAACCTTTATTTCACCTCTCTCATGTTTGAAAAAGAGATGAAGACCTAAATTTGGGGTATGGTTCCTACTGTCTTAAAGTAACAGAGGTTTCAGACCTTTAAAATCCCAGCAGTGCAGCCTAATAATTAGTCCCAGCCTAATAATTGCAGGTACTGCTATGCTAACAATTTAAATACGCTGCTTCAAGATTATGGCACAGCTAGAAGTTATCTAATTGTCTGACTGGCCATCATCTTTTTCTGTCCATGTTTTTCAGGCCATGGAATGATTACACCCATCAACGATCTACCTGGGATAGATACTTCCTCATTTGTTAAAGGAGAAAAACTTACTCGTTGCAAGTTGGCCAGTTTATACAGATTGGCTGACTTGTTCGGGTGGGCACATTTGCCAAATGCCTATATCACAGTAAGTATTTTAGAGAAGAAATATTTTTATTTGGAACCTTGCCTGTTCGTTCAAATTAATTTCCCCCCGAATAATATAAATTTAAAAATAGATCAGTAATCCATTTTCTTCCTCCTTTGCAGGTAAGAGTAAGCAAAGAACATGACCATATTCTAATCATTCCAAGAGGTCTGTCCTTTTCTGAAGCTTCAGCTTCTAATTTGGTATGTGATTCACCTGCTGTAATAACCAGCAAGGCTCAACCTGTTTTCTAAAAGACTTTTGTGGCTGCTAAAATGGACTTCTAAACTATAATCATGCTGCTGTTTCTGTTTTAATGTTTACCCACCAAATGAAAAGCTGATTAACTATTTAGATACTAGAATCCTTTGTCTTCAGCAGTTCTTTTGGGGTTTAGCTTTGCTTTCTGTTGCTTTGTCTTCAGCTTCAATGTGGAGCAGCAACGTTTTGTTTTCCTGTCTGATGAAGCTCATCAAATAGCCTCAGTGTAACAGCAACCTTTTATAACCTGACAATATGGTAATACATACGAAATGACTCTGTAGGAGTAGTGTTAGTAGAATCAGCTCTTACCTTTGTAAGTGGGGAAATAAAGTTGAATAATCTTCCCCAGGCCCAACAAAGGAGCTGGGTGAAGTTACAGATTGGCATTTAGGCAATGGTGGCTGCTAAATCATGCATCTTTTGATGCAGAACCTGCCATATGTTCTTCGTGTCAGTATGTATCTGTAAAGAAACTACCTCCAGTTGAAAAGGGGTAGCAGACTGAGACTGATAGCATTACACCAGCAATCACAGAACCAAAATAGAAACCTGAGAACAAGACCTGATATGACCCTGCTGTTGTTTTTTGTTGATCCTGAAATTATTATTTTAATGTTCCCATGAAATTGAAAATTCCGTATGCATTTAATTTTCTTATTGGAAATTTCTCAGAGGCTGAATTTTCTTCATATTTAAAATGTAGGACATGTTAACAAAATTAATCTGTGAAAGTTAGAAAGAAGAAAAAGTCAGCTAGACCAAAAAGGAATATATGTTGTGTCCGTGTCTTATCTTCACTTCTTCCATGGCTGGACTTCCAACAGCTATCAAGGGCTTGGACAGCACAATGGTTTATTGATGCACAGATTCACGGCTGCTCTCCTTTTTGTCATGCTCTGAGCCCTAAATATCTGGTGGGGAAATTTGGTACCGAGTATGAAAGGGAAGGTAGTTTGCAGGTAATGGCAGTTGTCGCAAACTTTTTTAATATTGTCCCTTTGTTTGACTTTTCCAGGTCAAAGTAAACATCCTAGGAGATGTAGTTGACCAGGGAAGTACAACTCTAAGTATTGACAATGCAGGATTCAGTCCACATGTGGCCATCTACTCCACACGCCCTGATGTCAGATGTGTAATACACATACATACCCCTGCAACAGCAGCTGTAAGTCTTCTTTCTAGCATGAAGAGTAAAGCAAAACAGATTTACCTTATGAACATAGAGCACACTTCTGAATCTGAATTACTGCTTGTGGCAGTTTTAATTTTGTTTTTAAAATTGACTCTACGCTGGTAAAGAAAGGTGAGAGGTTATCAAATACCCAGAGAAAGAGAACTGGGCCACCACAGTGAAATGGATAGGAATAAACTGATGCTCAGGTACAATATTACTCAGGCTGGGGAGACTGTAAATTACATAGTTTACACGGGCTTCATGTAAAGCATCTTAGACCATCTAACATGCTGTATACATCATAATTTGCATTATGCAACTCCATTTTAATGGCTTAATTAGTAGTTACGTTCAATTTGGATTTTCCTCGCTATTAAAAAGTCACGGCTAACATGTAAGTTTAAAATTGTCTGTATAACAATGATCAAAATATAAGGAGACTTGAAAAACATAGTATGAGATAAATAGATACATTTATATTATTTTATATATAAATGCATATATATGCATTCCTTGACTACAGACAAAAAAAAAATAACTTCTTTTATACTAGCTTTTTGAAGTTATAAATGTGGGAAAGAAGGAAAAACCATTAAGAAGGCTTATGCTGAGCATTAAACATGGATAAAATTAACTTAGTTGGGATAATTTGTCTTTTCCTGTAATGAATCTGTCCCTAGGTTGGATAGCAGCAGCTCTGTCACCCCCTTGCAAATTACACTAGGGAAGAATTAAAGAAAGGTATTGTTTCTAAGCTTCCACTATGGAGAGTTTGTGTCTCTTCTAACAAAGATACAAATTATATCCTACTAAGGTTTGGGTGGTTGAGATGTGGGTTTTAAGAGTTTCACTTTTTTCCTAGTTATCAGTACTTCATTTTCTTGAAACAGGTTTCATCTATGAAGTGTGGCATCCTTCCCATATCACAGGAAGCTCTGATTCTTGGAGATGTTGCTTATTACAACTACCAGGGATCTCTTGATGAACAGGAAGAGAGAATTCAGCTTCAGAAAGTTCTTGGACCCAGTTGCAAGGTATTCAACCTCATTCACGCCCTTCATAAACAATTTTCATGTACTGCGCCAGTTTCTACCATTTAACATTAGTGTCTTCATTTACTAGGTATTAGTCTTGAGAAACCATGGTGTGGTAGCATTAGGAGAGACACTGGAAGAAGCATTCCACTATATTTTCAATGTGCAACTGGCTTGTGAAACACAGGTGAGAGAGAATTTATCTCTATTTCATTTCAAACATTTATGCTGCAGAGTTATAGATTACATCCCAGATGGGAAGATCTCTCATAGTACAAAACGTCCGGGGTTGTGAAATCCAGTAATCGTATGCCAGGTCAAAGTCAGAGAAATTGGAATAACCAGGAAAATATAGAAGGAACAGCACAAATACTGTATCACTCTTCCTAGAATAAGTATTGGTGGTGTTACACTCTGAAGGATACAGGTTTTGTTCCATGCTGTGGGCAGGTGAGCTTCATGCAGAGAATCTGGTGGGTAATAGATTCGGTGGTACTCACTGCGTATGAAAGTGTGACTTAAGATCTCTCAA
This sequence comes from Falco rusticolus, assembly GCF_015220075.1. NCBI lineage: Eukaryota > Metazoa > Chordata > Aves > Falconiformes > Falconidae > Falco > Falco rusticolus. The sequence goes on from NC_051195.1 coordinate 33,067,245, forward strand.
CATCCAGCTCATTATCAAAGCTGAATGTTTTGACAAGAAAAGAAGCTTCTCCCTGTGATAACAAGGCTTTGGAAAACCAAATAAACACAAGGTCTTTGGAGCAATGGTAGAGGGTATTGTATTTAAAAATAACTTGAGACCCAAAATCAGTTGTTTCCATTTTGTCTGCCTACCTAGTTCGGTATCTAGATGTTATCTATAACCTGTGAAGAGAGACCACTGAAAGTGTCCTCACCTTCCATAACTCTTTAAGCCCATCCCCAGAAACTTCACTTTGCTCTTTCTTGTTCTCCAGTGATCCTTTCCTCCCAAGCAGGCATTTGGAGGTGCAAATGGCAGTCTCCCACTCCTTTCCTCCGTTGCCCTGCTGTTTGAGTTTGTTTTGAAATGGATATAAAAATGAAAACTTTTAGTCTTGTGATGCAGAAAGACCTTTCTAAGGTACTCTGAAAGTTAGTATTTGAGTCTACTTGTGAAGTGCAATTGTTAGCAGATACTGTCATCCTTTCCATAAGAATCACTTGCTATATATTTTAATACATTTTTGCACAGTAGAAAACTAGCCTGAGAAATAGCTGCAGCTGGTGTTTAAGTATGTTTCTCCTGTGAATTCAGAAAAGGAAACGATCCAAAAGCTTTTCCACAAACGAAATACGCTCATTGATGTCTCTAGGTTCATGCATTAGCTGGAGCAGGTGGGATAGACAATCTCCTACTACTGGACCTGCAGAAGTTCAAGCCTTCCACACACGCTGTGGCAGCAACTGGAGGAGGTGGAGTTAATATGGCTTCACAACAAAAATGGAAAGTTGGGGAGCAAGAATTTGAAGCGCTCATGCGGATGCTGGACAACCTGGTGAGAGCATGTTGATGGTGTTGACCACGTAGTCTCTGTAAACTTTTGAGTGTAGGATTAGCTTCTGCAAAGCAAATTATTTTTTGTGGTTTCTTTGTGAGTTTGCAAATTAAGGTGGAATAATTTTTATTGTATATGAAGTTGCTTCTGCTTGGTTTGGTTTTTATTAAGTCACTGTATCTGACAGTAGTATTCTGTCTTGGTAAGAATTTATGTCTTGAACTTAAATTTTGTCTGACCCATCTCACAAGCATATTTGCTCTTTATAGTAACTTAACAGTAAAAACATATTTGAATTGCCACCTAGTAAATAGACATGGCAGATTCCCTCTGTATTTTGTTATTAACTCTAATATTAGGAGGTAAGATTATAGTTTATTATTTGTTTGAAATGCCTGTTTCTCTGCATAATGAATTATGCAACAGCCTTCAGTACAAATAGAGTGAGGAGTGGGGGATTGTTGTGAACTAGGCTGTGCCGTTGCCCAAGACAGATAAACGTCATCATGAACCCTACCTAGGTCATAGCCTGGGCAGGGAGTCATTTGGTGTTCACACACTGAAGGAAGGTGGCAGGAGGGTGAAGGGTGAGCGAGGTCCTGTCCAGCTGCTACCGTCCTGTATTTTAAATGGGTCTCTTGACGGTTAACAGTATGAATGAATGATGGACAGCAACACTAGCCCATTCTCTGAAGAGCTCAGTGGACCTGTTCAATGCGTATAGGGCAGCACAAAACTCCCATGACTTCTTTGGATACCTTTTCCTGATTTTATCTATTACTTTTATTTTAAAAAATTTTTTTTTTCCCCTCCTCCATAGGGATACAGAACTGGCTATGCCTATAGGCAACCATTAGTCAGAGAAAAACCCAGACATAAGAGTGACGTTGAGATCCCAGCCACTGTGACTGCCTTTTCCTTTGAAGATGATACAGTCCCGCTTTCCCCCCTGAAATTCCTGGCGCAGAGGCAACAGAGGGAAAAGACAAGATGGCTGAACTCGCCAAACACATACTTGAAAGTTAATGTGCCTGAGGAGTCCTGGAACGGGGAAACCAGTCCCAGGACTAAGATTACGGTAGGTAGATATTTTAGGCAGTTACTTAGTTTTTGCACTACTTGAAAGTAAATTACGCACAGTTTGTATGAAGAAATCTTTAACAAGAATAGCAAGTAAGTTTATCAACCAAATAAAAGCAGACAAAGAGACTCTGGGGAGACCAAATGCCCTTAGTCCTAAGGGCCGCCTCTGGGAAAGGGGAGTGGGGGTTAACTGTTTGGAAGAGTAAGTGTTTGTGACAAAATTGAACAATGATTTCCCTTTTGTTACTAGCTCTTCTGATTCCTGAAGTGGAAAAGTTTTTCTATTACATCTTTTTGTGCTATTAATTATCCACCATAGTGAGGTTTTAAATCACCCAGTGGTTGTTCTCTTCTCTAGATGGGGGAGGCACAATCTCTAATTCATCTCTAACTGCCCCTTTACTGTTTGTGAGCCTACTGAAAACAGACTTTGAAGGGTCTGTTCATACTACTAGTTACAATGATGACCGAGATTTCTCCTCCTTCAGCTCACCAAGAAGCTTCCACTGTGTTTCCAGTCTGAGGAGTGTGGCTCTTGCGGGATTAAGGAGCAGAGAAGCATGTTATTTGCCATCAGGCTACTCCCAGTTGCATAGTACAACTGTAAAAGCATCAGCTCCTCCTGCTGGCAGGCTAGCGAGTTTTGAAACTTAATTTGGGAGAAACACCCTCAGTAACTGATTTAAAGAAAAAAAACCTATAGACAAAATGTGTGGTTAGCAGCGGTGAAAGTTGGTTGCTTTGGTTGGTGAACAAAGTATCTGGAGCTGGTGGATGTATCTGCGAGTTACTAGGACGGGTGATCCTTTCTAAATATAACTTCATTAGTACACGGTACTGCATTCCTCAGGAATGTATTTCAGTGTTTACAAAAAAGTAGTCTCGATGATACATGTTCAAGGCAACTTAAATCCTCTTGGGCAAACACTCAAACCTGTAAGAAGTCAGATTATTTTGTGGGTGTCATGTGGAATTGACAATAAAGTCAGAAAGTCCTTTCCTTATATCTCTTCTTTAACAGTAGGGCAACGCTGAGAATTGTTCCTCTCCATCATGCTGGAATTTTTAGCTTTTTGTTTTTTGGTTTTTTTCCCTTTAAGTGGATGAAAGCTGATGACTCCTCCAAGACTAGTGGAGGAACGCCAATCAAAATTGAAGATCCAAACCAATTTGTTCCTCTAAATACAAACCCAAATGAAGTATTGGAAAAGAGAAATAAGGTAAAAGAAGTGTAATGAAATTAAAATGGTAACATTTCCAAATAAAATTATATGTTCAAGTAATGATTCAATACAGCAGTAACATAACATTTTCAAATGTTCTGATTTTGCTGAGAAGTTTTTTACATTGTATGTGATTTTTCACTAAACCCCATGTATTTAAATGTATGATACATGTGAAATCTGTAGATACGTACACTATATATATACATTTTGAATGCAGTAGTTTGATGAAGGATGAGTATTAACTGTGGAAATGATAGATTAGAAGTGGTAGTTTCTGCAATTTAGCATTATTTTTAGTGGATAATTAGGTGTCAAGATGAACTGAATTGCTGTGTGTCATCTACAGCATGAGTCGATCTCGGGCTGTAATCTCACTCTGTTTCGTATTAATTTGCCTAGCCCTTATTAAGCTGGAGTTTCTATGGTCCAATCCACTTCCTAGTGGCAGTAAAAAAAAAAGAGAGAGATTATTGTTGGACCTCTCTGTAAACACAAATATCTCACTGCTTTTCCCTTCCAGCACATAAGACGCTGACTATCAGACTGACCAAATACTCCACCCGAGGTATAACTGTATTAACAGATATTCAGGACACTTTCCGTTTGATTACTTTTTTTCTTTTTCTTTCTTGGAAAGCATTGTATCAGCATCCGTGGGGACTGAACTGGAGTTAGAAAGGAGCAACTCCCTTCCTTAGAACTGGAAAGGCTCCTTCTAATCATTTAAAGATTAGTAATACAAGTCCCAGACAATGATCCATGCATGTTGCTGTCTTATTAGACAGTTTATTCTTATTTTTCTGCTGTATACATTTTTTATATGATCTTTATTTGTATTTATATCTGATCAGTCAATCTCTTACTCACTGACAATGTGAAGCTAGGACTGTTGGTTTGTGGAAAATAGTGAGCTATTCACGGAAAGAAAAACTTTACCAACCTTTGTGACCACAGAGATCTCTCCACTAGCTTAACACGTGTCATTGGATATTGGGTGAAATTTCTTCACAGAAAGGGTGGTCAAGCATTGGAACAGGCTGTCCAGGGGGTTGGTGGAATCACCATCCCTGGAGGTGTCCAAAACATGCGTAGACGTGGTGCTCAGAGGCATGGTTTAGTGATGGACTTGGGAGTCCTGGGTTCACAGTTGAATTAGATGATCTCAAAGGTCTTTTCCAGCCTAAATGATTCTATGATTTATGGGCTGGAGAGGACCGGTTCAGAGACATACTGTTCCTTGAAGCTTATTTCTAAATAGTGGCTTGCATGAAGGTCAGGGGCTGGGACGAGGGTGGATATTTGGGAGTACTCAGAGGGCTGAACAGCATATGCAGCGTACTCAGAGGTAGAAAGAGAGTTCTTAATTTTCAAGTGCGGCAGCATACAGCTTGATCCTCCAGCCATTCACTACTGCCTGTGCTACCGGCTTTGCAAAGCCGATGGGCACAGGATCTGTTAAAGATAAATACCTGATTCTAATCTGGTTTATTTTCTCTATATAGATAAGGGAGCAAAACCGATATGACCTAAAGACAGCAGGACCACAGTCTCAGCTGCTCGCTGGGATTGTTGTGGATAAAAAGCCGAGCCCGGTGAGTAGGACATAATTAATTGATGTACATATTTGGGTTATTTGGCTGTCTGTATTTCAAACATCAGTTTGGGCCATTTTCTTTTTAAATGCTTTGTTAGAACTGATTATGTTAATGCCAGATTTTGGACATGTGATACATTTTATTCATGTTTGATTTCAGAGGTTTAAAATGTTAGTTTTAAATGGAGATATGCGTGGTAAGTTTGCCTGCCATTCGTATTAATGGAGTAGGACCCCTGTCTAAGATCACTGAAGCTAGAGAGGATGAACTTTGCAGTGCATGGTGCCAAAAATAATCTTTTCATCAATGTGTGGAGCCACTACTAAAGGAAACCATTGAGGCCCAGAAATAACTGAATTTAAGAGGTGGGATGTGACCATGTAGAAGGCAACTTTCATTAGAAACAAGATTCTTCTTGGGAGAGAGGGAGGGAGGTTTCCTGTTTCTTACCTGTCCACGCTAATCTTTTCTTGAATAGAATATACTTACTTCCAAACAATACAGATATTCCTAATAACTTTATCTAACAAACTGTGATGAATTGTAATTGGAATTCTGTAGTTCTAAGAGTTTCCAGCCATCCATGGGATAGTACACGTATTTCCTCATTTTGGTTTCCAGTATTCTTTTGAGATAACACTGAATTTGCTAATTTATTTCAGGCAAAAAGGGTATTTTCCAAACACGTTTTCTTTCAACATGAGAGTTATTTTAATTTTGTTGTTGTAAGATCCATCCCTCCTATGGCTCTTCCAGTTAGATTCCTAAACTGGAGCGTGAGCACAGTTACTTTCCTACAAAAAGAAATTCCTAGAACTTGGGGCATTTGCAGAAAACGTAGGAAACCTTATTTTTGAATCCTGTTGTTAAAGGACTTTCACTTCTCTGAGAAGTGTATTAGTCCCTGAAGTGTAAGCTCTTGAGACAGGTCTGTATTCTGAAGCTGCCCCTTGATACAAAAAAACCCTCTCAAATAATGATTGTGCTGCTGCAAAAGGATGGTGATTTACAGCTCAGTAGTCAGTATTCATCACTATGTGAATGCCTCTAAATGGGGTAATTCTCCTCTGAATGCATCTGTGGTTTTCTGTGTTCCCTGCCAACCTGGTGTCACCAAACTTTGGACATTAAACATGTATGTCTTGCTTGCTGCTTTTTCTTTTTTTTTTTTTTTAACTCTTAAATGTTGTGGTTTTCTCTTTTCCAGCCAATGCAATTTGAAGATGATGAGCACGCGCCACCGGCACCACCCAACCCGTTCAGCCATCTCACAGAAAAGGAACTGGAAGAGTACAAGAGAACAATTGAGCGCAAGCAGCAAGGGTTGGAAGGTCAGTGTTGCATTTTTAAATGTTGGGGGTTACACTTTAATAATGTTCTCACTTTTAGTTTGAAAACATGTACTGTTAAAAACGTATATATGTTAATTATTAGCATGTACTGTTGGCAACTACTTTAGAACTAATCATTCTTTGAGAGAGTAGAATATTTAGTTTGTTTTTGTTTGTTTGTTGGAGGGTTTTTTTACCCTGGTTTGTGCTAAAATTAAAGCAATGGAAGGTTTGCACAGAAACGGGGTTGACAAAAACTCACTTTTCTGACAAAAAGTCATTATAGTATCCTAGAATAACTTGTGTTGAAAGAGCCCATGAAGGTCATCTTAGTCCAACCTCCTCTTCAAAGCTGATATCAAAGTTTGCTCAGGTCTGTGCCCAGCTGAGCAAAAGTTTACAGAGGTGTTTGTTGTTGGCCTCTTTAATTTTCTTCTATACTCCCAATGTGCAAGACTCATGTATTTTTACATCTTCTTCCAATACTGCTGTTCCACAGGGAATTACTAATTCAGGGTTGATTTTTTAGTATTTTTTTCACCAATAACACTTACTGTACATTCTTCCTCACTAATGTGTAATAGAACAATTTTGCTATATATCACATCCAGGGCGTAGCATAATAGCTTACCATAACAGCAAACTGTGTGATCCATGGCTAGATACCACCATGGGGCATGCTACTTGGAATGCAACCCTGCCACCCTTTTTAATGCTTGCTATTAAAGAACTAATATATAATGACTGTTAGCAGATAAAATGTGTAAATACCTAATTCTATAGAGTTTACTGTGTATTGTAATTTCCTGATGTCAGCATGAGCAACGCAATGCTAGCAGAGCTGTAAATCTTGTAGCACTAGCACTGACATTCTTGCTTGATTTTTTACTTGTGCATGGCTACTAATTCAAATCTTGTCCTGCAGATGCTGAACAGGAATTATTCTCAGATGACGGTTCATCTGTGTCACAAATTCAGTCACAAACTCAATCCCCGCAAAATGTCCCAGAAAAATTAGAAGGTATTCCATGCAATTTCTGTACAATGACTCTGATAATCTGAGTCATCCAGTCTTCTGCTGCATTCTTACACTTGCATGAAGTCATCTGAGCCAAAAAGAGCCCTCTTTTACCAGGTCTGGGTGGGAATCTGTCCAGAACACTGGTTTCCCATTTTTTTCTAACACCTGATTCTCACAAAGAACAACACAGGGCATACTGAAATTTAGATATTAATAAGGTGGAGGAAATAGATAGTGTATTTTTATTTTACTGAAAGTGTTTAAGACTTTTCTAGCAAAGTCTGAGAAGGCATTTTGAAAGGCTAGTTCTCCAAAGACTTCTGTATGGAATAGCTGCATTTTCACAAATTAGTCTCTTGCAGTAAAGCGTAATTCTGAATGTGCTTGAGACTGTACATGTGTATGCTCTGTAGACTGTGTTTGTATATACTGTGTACAGCTTGAGCTGTATATGTACCTGGAAGAGCTTCTTCAGCCCGTTTTCCTTTAATAACATTTGCACAGTATTGTCTGCTTGCAAAAGTAAGAGTGTAGATGAAGAGGGGGGAAAAAAACACATCTAAGCACTTCAGGATTCATTCTTTGGTTCACAGTCCAAACCCGCAGACTGTTTCGGTGCTTTTTTCTTTGCATGATAGCATATATAAATAATTTCAAAGTGGTCTGTTCTTTCAGAAAATCATGAAGATCTCTACACCCAGAATGCCAACCTAATATCTGTGGAGTTGCCAGTTGTGGTGGTGAATGGCAAGGAAGATGCACATGACGTGGAAGAAGATCTCACCAAGAGGGTCAGTCAGTTAACCACTAGTACTGTGGAGAGCGTAGAGATTACAATTAAAAGCTCTGAAAAGATAGAAGAGACCCTGTCTCCTGAAGGGTCACCTTCCAAATCCCCATCAAAGAAGAAGAAGAAATTCCGCACCCCATCTTTCCTGAAAAAGAGCAAAAAGAAGGAGAAAGTAGAAGCATAAGTGCAGTTCTGTTATGAGGAGACATTGCACATTTTAAATGTTTAAGTTGACCATTAACAGCGTAGTGTTAGGGGTGTGCGGTAACTGGACTTTTAGCCTAAACAAAAAGGAACTGGAAGAGGTTTTGCTTTAAAAAAACCCAACCAAACGAACAAAAAAAAAAAAAAAAAGCTTTCATGTTTAATTGAAAATTAATTCACCTCTCACTTAACTGTGTCCAAAATTGCTGTGAGGGTTGGAAACATTCATTAGTTTCTTGTAGAACTACACTGGCAGGTGCTCAATTGCCATCATAGCAAGCAAGATCAAATACCATCACAGTATGCAGCAGCAAGTTCTGCTTGCAGTATTTTGCAGACCTTAAAATTTTCAGTACAGTTAAAGTCTTTATTAAAGTTACTGTTGAATAATCATATGACTTTTTAAAACTGCTGTCTCATTCGGTAACCAGATCATACATTTTTGTATTGCGATTTCGACCATATATTTTATGTTTCCACACCCCTGTTTGAGTGGGTATATATTAACAGCACACCTTTAAATCTTTTTTAAGATTAGATCATATAGAAATATTATACACTGGCACATAATATTAGGGGGAAAACTGTGTAAGAGAAAGTTTATTTGGAATTATACAAAATGTTTAAAGAATTCCATTCTTCAATAACTTTTTTGCCAAATATTTCATTTTAGTGAAATATAATTTTTGAAGACTTCTTTTTTATTCTATCAGTTGGGGAGGGAAAACCCTTATTTTTCGAGAAGGGGGATTTTATACACTTAACATTGATAATTTAGTTTAACTGGCAAAACAAAAAGATGATTTTATATGTTCAAATGTTTGTATACCATTCAGTATAAAGGTATTATAAGCATGTGAACCAAGCATTTAATAGTAGAGTGTATTTAAGAATGCTTGGTTTAGAGTATACTTAAATATAATTCAGGAATCCAGGGACTTAGAAATCAAAGGATAAAAGCATATAAAATTGAACTGGATTCATGTTTAAAAATTACTTGTGGGTTGTGTTTTTTTCTCTCATGGTATTGCTAATGAATGAAGAAAAATAATCTCTTAACATAACCAAATGAAGGAAACAAAACTGTTAAAAGGGAAAGTGAAATAGTAAGAAAACAGGAGGAGACAAAGAAAGTAAAAGTTTGGTGATTATTTTTTTTACATATATGATATGGATTGTGGGATATTTTTATTAAATCAGCAAAGTGACATTTCCATATTAGACGTTTTAAATAATTTGTATGGATTCATACAGAGTGCAACACTTTGGGTTTTTCTTCACTTTCATTTGAATTGTAAAAGGGTCTCGTGAATCTGTGTTGTCCTTTGGATGAACCCAGAGCAAATCAGAGCCTAGTGCCATGGGTAAGGTTGGTACTGTCACTTACTCATTTTTACTGATATTGTCATTTTAGTACTTTTACTGTATTGTAAATACAAACTAAACATAGAAATTAACATAGGGTTTTCTTCGCTGTGTCAAATTGTCTGTAAATCAGTCATCGCGATAGGAAGTACATTTTAAAGATCCATGTGATTCCCAAATTGCCGGTTGAAATATTATCAATATATAATTGTTAAATATGGCTGGAGAGTGGTTTGGCATGCAAAAATGTTGATTATAGCATGTTTGGGGGCTGGTTAGCTTTGACTGTGTAAGTGTGATAATGCAATGTTGGAATGGATCCTGGAAACAATTTTCTAGCTATCACTAAATACTGGAATCAGTGTTTTTAATCATAGTGGAAACTTTCAGTTGCTTACTTTGTTTTTTGTGTTCTACATTGTTTGTGTTGTATTACAACATATGTAGAAACAGTAACCTGTGAACTACGCTTTTCATAACTTTTTTAAAAATATATCTAAATGAATGCAATGTGCATAAATATTTTTTAAAATGCAACCGTGAACTATTTGCACCTTTTGCTAATGCCTCTATTTACTTGCTTTGGCATAAAGAATGAGCCAGCCAACTCTTGTGTCCTGTGGAAAATATATAAATGTTATCTGCAATTGCTCATAGATGTAATGCTAATTAATGTTAAATCACAAATAAACAGTATTTTAAATAGATGGATTTTGTATAGCGGCCTTTTGTTTGTATACAGTGCTCTTACATCTCTCACTTTTAGAAAAGATGCTTTGATTACGCACATTGCTTCTCAAGAATTTATTCTGAAGATGGCTTCTTGCCTGTGCTTGTTCTGAAAGCTGTGCAAGAAAAGTCTGATCTTATTAGAGAACAGTTGTTTTCTTTGTCGTAGATCCTAGAGATGAGAAAGGACAGGCCCATGGTAAAAACCAGCATTGTCAGGCAGTTTTTTTGAGCCCTCGTTGAGTTCGTGCTGCAGCTTTCCTCTCCCGAGGCATGCTTTCCCATCTTCCCGGTCTGTATCTTCTGCTCTGCAGCATGGGGTTGTGTATGACGGCCTGAGACAGAGGACTCGGGTGGTTTAAGTGCTGTGTAAGTACAGAGCAGGGAAATAACTTGTGGAAATTACCATTTTTTTTGTTGGTCGTTGGTTTATTAATGAAAACAAAGGGATTTTTTGTAGGGCAGGCTTTTAATGCAAAGTTATTTGAAAACATCAGTGTCATGCCCTGCCAGCATATGGTATACCTCAGAGTCTCTAAGGCAGCAGAAGTTGTAGTGTTATGTTTTCATAGCTGTATCAACTCCGTGAAATGTCCTTAAGGACTTTGACAAATGTTTGTTTTCATTGTCCTTCCGCAAATCAGCGCTTTGTTTCTGTTTATAAGAACGTCAAAATCCAGCCCTCTAGGTCTGGTGACAGTTTCATGAACTCGGTCCCCATGTGGGAGGATAATTTTGATTTAACATTTTAAATAAATCTTCACCAAGTTTCAAAAAACTCTCTCTACGATTGTTTGTCTCCCAGAGCATCTACAGTCTGCTTAGTGCTGCACTAACGTGAAAGTAGATACTGTATCAACACGGAGGAGCTTACACTCTGAAGCTAAGTGCGTCTGTAGTTTTCTTCTTCAAATTCTCTTTATTCCCAAGAGTCTACGAACTGCAACAGACCCTTCATTTCCACTTACGTCTTACTCTTTCACTTACAGTGTTACAAGAAGGATCTGAGATTCTGCAAGCCAAAGCACGGAAATAAAGTAGATTTTCACAACAGGCGTAACGTATGTTAAGGCTTAAGTCTTGGGAAGTAGGAGGACTTGGAAGGACAAGCTTCAGAACGGATCGTTGACCTGATAGGAAGTAATTATTACCATTAGGATGCTTAACCCAAGAAGGGGTAATACAGATAAGCAGCAGCGGTGTATGCTATGAGGAATTACACACAAGCTACCGCCCAAGACCCTTATAAAGCAAACCAAAGGATTTATGAAGTTGTGCATCTTTCTACCCTGCTTTTGTCTATGTATGGCCATACTGAAATCTGTGTTGTGGTCCGAGTGGTCACGTCTCCACTGCTTTTACAGACTCTCGCCTGTTCTGTAGGTGAGTGTTACACAGCAAACCAGATGTTACTTGATTTGCAGAAATTGCAGAGAGAGGTATACTTTATTTAGATCAGACTTGAGATGCTACAAGGAGACAGAATGTTGTGCTGGAGGCTGTAATAGGCCATTTTGACCAGTATTTTCCTGCCTCGCCAATTGAGCTATTGTACGCTGTTGAGCACATCGCACACATTGCTGTTTTCTCTGCTGCTCAGTAGATGAGGGTTTTCTATTTTCCAGATGTCCACTTTGCAAAACTGTTTTCAGTTTTACCCTGTGGAAACTTCTCACATGTACTGTTGAGTAGCCAAGGACAGGGAGAAAGGGCCACTGTGTCCCAGGCTGGGCACGTGGGTCTGATGGAAACTTCTGAAGTGAGCGCTGATGTTCCTCCTCTCCCTTCCCGCAAACTGGTGGGGAAATGCATCCCCGCACCCACAGGGTTGCTGCGTGGGTTGGTGTTTATTCTTTCAGGGATCCAGCATGTTAAATGAGGTGAAGGACTCATTGAAAAGCACTAATTAGAAGCTGCCTGGCAGTGTGCATGCAGGCGCCTGGAGCGCAGCCTGTCTCTGGGCATTGCCGTGCGTATGGCCCAAACAGCGCGAGCAGCCCAGCGAGGAAGGCTGGGAGGGCGCTGGCTGGAGGTGGGTGCTTCTGACATTTTAGCTGTATATATGCTTTTACAGAGCCTGTATAAACTCCCGTGTTTAGAGACTTGCAGACTGGCCAAACTTGCACAGGCTCTTAGAGGCACAGTGGAAAGCCCACCCCTGATGCAAAGATTGCTCAGCCCTTTGCCACAATTTCTAATCTCAGTTGCGAAGCCAGCAGCGGTTTAGGTTTCTGAGAGGAAAGATTGCCAGAATGTCACGGGGAGAAACTTGTCTTTTCCTACAGCCTTGTCCTTTGGAAGTATTTGGTTACGTGAGCTTTACATCTCACAGGTGCTGGCAGTACGGGCAAACACACCCCAGCAGTTTTTACTTGGACCAGTGCACAGCATGGAAAGCTTCGGTCAAGTTTGATCAGCTCATATAAGCAAACAAAACAAAACCTGATGAGAAATGGAGGGCAAAGACAAGCTCACACTCTGAAATTGTGGTTGAGAGTCTGAGTCAAACACAGCCTTAGAAAGGTGAAAATTCAAGCGGCCTTTAGATGGCATCATCAGGCTTCCACTCTTGCTGCCTGCGTTCCCTGCAGCTAGAAAGCCATTAACAAAGAGCTTTCAAAGAAAGTGTTTTGGTGGGGATTTTGTGGGCTTTATTCCAGTTCCAGTGCAGCCAGATGAAAGCAGACATCTGGCTGTCGGACTTGTTTTCTATATTGATTCATTTCAAAATCCAGCAATGGAGCGGGCGCTGTCCAGGAGGCAAGACTCCTCCGCTCCCCTCAGTGCCCTCATGATTTTGCAGCAAGCTGAGAACATTTGGGTTTTTTTGCACTCGTGAACTCCCTCCACTGAGCAGAAGAACATCCTTACATTCAATATTTTCTCTAGCAACCCTTCCCACGGGCCAGAGGGCTCTTGGCATTTCTGGGTGGCGGGGACAGAAGTGACAGGAGACCCTGGAAGAAGGTGCGTGGGGCAGGGCGGGACGGGGCTGAGAAGCAGCAGAGCTTCAGGTGTCTCGGGGCTGGGGCACAGCCCTGCTGATGCCCCCCTCGGGTAAGCTGGGGGTGCCTGAATGGAGAACCCGAAGTCATGGCAGCTGTGCCTCTAGGAAGACCTGCAGTGAGAAAAGTTATTTTAAAATATTAGAGAAACCTGCTGCTTCGGAAGTTAAACCACACCGGTTTTGGAGGGTAATTCTAAATTTTTTTAACTCTTTAAAAGGGAACAGCGTGCTTTGCTACTGCTAGCCTGCTTGTGTCTCCTTGCTCTTCATTTTATTATTTTTTTTTTTTTTTGCCAAGGGCGTGCTTGGCATCTTGGTCTCACTCTGTCTCTGACCTGCAGGTTGTTGGAGGTTGAGGGCAAGGTCTCAGGAAGCATCGCTGCATGCTCACCCTGGTTTTGTGCTTTTCTCCACGCGTCTTCCCTCTCTCTTTGTGGGAAACAGGATATTGGGCAAGTTGGACCTTCGTTTTGGTTTGTTAAACTTACTTTTCTGCATTACTCAAACTTGAAAAGGGAAACACTTTGCTGTTTGTGCTGTTAACTGTTGTGCATGGAAAATCAAGAGAAAGGGGAAGAAAATGAGGAGGGAGGATAGACATAGGCATATATTATGTTTTATAGATACAGACGTTATATACTATTATAAGGCATCCCTTATATATGGTGGTCAAAGGGACAGATGCTCTGAACTGTCTCTAAGGGAAAAAAAGACACATTTGACTTCAGAAGAGTAGAAGGTGGTGCCAGTGTGTCTTACTTGAGATCTGCCTGTAAATGAAGCACATAAGGGAAAAATGATGGCTGGAAGCATCTGGAGCATGTGTTTAGCAGAACTTCCTCCTCTGTCTGTCTTGCCTGACTTATCCAGTTTCTCTTTCCTATTCCTGGTCAGCATTTGCACTGGAACAAACTTGTAGAGAGAAAACCAAAGGCTTGAGCTCACATGAAACAGATGCAGATGTTTTCCCTTCTAAGATCTTATGCTTAAGTGTGACATTAGTGCATCCATCCCATGTTGGTCCTCAGCTTTAACCTTTAAACCAAGCTGTGCCATGCAGCAGGCCTAGTGCTGAGGCCAAAGGGAAAACACGTGGCGTTATCCTGGCAGAGTCCCAGGGTGATTTTCGTGCAGGGTCCAACCCTGCCACGGGGTAAGTGTGCAGGGTCACTGCCACAGCCTGCAAAGACGCGTGGCCCAGAGGTGGTGCCCGCTCGCCAGCGTCAGTGGGCGCAGGTGCCTTTTGCCCCCACGCGCAGCTCTCCTCCTCTCTCCCCCACTGAAGCTCTGGCCAGCCCAGGGGAGCCCTGCGCTGGGGGTCCAGCCCAGGGGAGCAGAGGCTGCACCTCTCTTGGCATGGCATCTGTCTGGCCACCCTGGAGGGCGGCTGATTCCCGCGTGTGCCCAAAGCGGCCTCGGCAGCTGCAGCTCAGCTCAGTCTGAAGCCAGCTCCACTCCTCCCCACGCATGTCCCTTTGCTGCCAGCAGCCCCTGACTGTTCTTTCACTTTAAGGTTAGATTTATTGAATGAAGAGGAAGAGAATAAAGTCCAGCAGCCAGCAAATGTGGGGCTGAGGTTCATTGCCTGCCCTGCTGCCCAGCCCGCTCTGCCAGCTGTGCGCAGCTGCCTGGGCTCCAGGAGACGCGTGTCAGCTCTGACGGCATCCCCACAGTTCAGAGCGATGGAAACTTGGGCCAAATCCTGCTGCCGGAGCCGGCAGGGCACCCGCCTGCCTGCAGGGGCCCCCCAGCACCGATGCTGTGGGGCTGCTCTCTGCTGTTTGATCTCTCCGGTTTTTTCCCTCCTGTCTTCTCCAACCGAAGAAGTTAAGTGAAAAACACCTTGTCCTTTACAGCTGTGTGAGAATGGCTGCAAATCAACAAGGCAAAAGGGGGAGAAAAATCAATTAGGGCTGATCTGGCGGCTGGCGTGTACACAAAAGCTTCCCACCGCAGTTGCGTGGGGCTGGTGCTTCCCCCACAAGTGTCTCTTCAGACTGACTCCGCTTCATTTTTTCATCATTAAGATGCTGCCGGAGTTTCTGTGGGGGGTTTTGTGATTCAAATACCAGCGTGCTCAGGGCCGGATCCTGAGCATCCTCTGCCAGCACACCGGAGCCGGGGTGTTTGCACCACAGAGTGGAGAGCTGGGCTCAGCCCTGGCCTCTCCAGGCAGTGAAGCTTTTCCTTCAGTCTCATTTTTAGGAGCTCAAACCTACTCTTGCACTTCAATTTGACCTCAGAAATGGCCAGAGTCTTTGCTGAGTGATGTTTTCCTGAACTCAGGGGGGAGCTTTTGTTTTGGAGGGCTTTGGGACTGGGGAAAGCGAACGTGCCAGCTTCGGCTGCCGGTGCTGGGGCTGGGCACCTCACCTGGAAATACTTGCTCTAACTGGCACAGGGCTGCCATCGCCATGCGGGGAAGGGGACACCTCCTGGCTTTGTGTCCTTCCCTCCCTGTGTTTGGAGGGAGTGTTTGGTGCCAGTCCCAGGTGGGATGCCGGAGGGATGCGAGGAGCGACTGATTCGAGAGGTTTCATCCTGGCCAGCTGTTCTCCTTGCCCAGCCCTCATAGGGGTGAGGGGCAGCTGAAGGCCCTTCCCAGGGCTCCCTCTCTCTCCAGGGGAGATAACCAGTATCCACCGGTGCGAAGGATCCTGTACCTTTCTGTCTCACCTACTTCAGTGTCACAGTGTCCAGGCGCTTTTCCTTTTGCATTTGCAGCAGCAGCTTGGTATGGCTGCGTGTCTCTAGATGCTGTGGCAGCTTTTGCAATTTCTTCATTTGCAGATGGTGTTTGCAAAAACAAAACTTGTGCTCTGGGTTATCAGGACAGTGAGTAGTTAAGTTCTGTAAGGAATAACTGAAATGCTCTGGAGTGGCGGCATTGTCTTGGCAGAGCTCAGAATGGGAGCCTTCTGCTCCCAGCCCCAGCAGCTGGTGCTGGTTTTGACCTTAGGCACATCAGCTGCTGGCTGCTCTCTGACCTCCTTGCCAGGCGCAACACTCATCCCTCTCTTCCCAGAGGTACAGGAAGTTCAAACATCACCTAAAATGAGGTGCTTGAATTAATGGCCCGATTTTTCTCGAAGGGCTGAGCACATTTGCTGATGCCAGAGAGAGCTGCAGAAGAGCAAGTTGCTTGTTCAGCCCTTGGCTTCATGCATCAAAAGCCAAATACCCCCTGAGCTGCAGAGGGAAAAGCAGCCCCCAAAACCCAGCAGCGTGGCAACCAGTGGTTGTGCCTAAGGACCTTGTAGGGATTGAGTTTCCCCGTGAACATCCCGGCAATCAAGTCTCTTCCCTCTCCTCCATGCCCCCGTGGGGATGGGAAAAGGGAGGTTGCTGTGGATGGCTGATTTTCTGTATCCAAGGTGTTGAGAGCAGCTAGCTGACCCTTAATGAACATGCCTTCATGTTAAAGGTTTCCAAATGTTCGTGGCAATGCAGGGACCTGCCCCAGCAGGTCTCACAAGCCCGTGCTTGGCACAACACACTAAGGCTTGGGGACGCTTTGAGTCCCTGCACCGATAGCCACGTGGTGCAGTAAAGCAGCTGGTGGGACATCACCTCATTCCTCTTCCCTCTGTCCTAACAGCTGAACAATGGAGTTTCTGCAAACTTTCAAAACTTCATTAAACTTGTATAAATGCAGTCCCAAGCTGTGCCTGCCTGTGAAGGTAGCTTGCTTTTTTGTAAAGAAACCTAGCTCTAACCTGAGGCAGCAGGACGGACTTGCCTTGCTGCTCACCATTGCCTGCATGCTGCGGGCCACCACTGTGCCCCTCTGTGTGCTGAGGTGCCGCCTGCAGGCTCCCTGGGCATGAAACCCCCTCCCTTGGACACCAAAGTCCAAACATCAAACTTGAGCGAAGAGAAATTGCAGCCAGTGCCTTGAGAAAACTGGAGAATCAACGCACGTAATATGTGCGGTTGCACATCCGTCAGCCGCACAAGCAATCGCATGGCATCTCCCTGTCAACACAAGCAGGCACAAGGACTAACTCTTGCCTTGCCCAAAGCCTAGATGGGTCATGAATGGAAGATGTTTACCTTGCTGTTTCTTGTGCGCCACCTGCGAGGTGTTTGGGATGGAGAAGGGAAGGCAGAAGAGGCAGTACACCTTTCTCAGCACAGCTTGCTCATCTGAGGGTGCCTCTGGGGTCTGCAGCACAAGCAACCCATGCCGAGGGACCTGTGGGCCAGGCAGGAGCCCGGCAGAGTGGGGAGGACAAACACAGCCTGGACTCTATCACCTGGGTGTTGTGGGAGTGCAGGCATGGGCCCAGGCGGGTGCTCCGGAGGACCAAAGCCTCATGGTTTCTGGAGTTACATCTCCACTGGGTGCCAAAAATGACCTGCGGAAGGTGGTGCGAATACACTGCAACAGCTGCAGCTTATACACAGCTGTGTATTTGCCCCTGGATGTTGGACACTTCCAGCCCCAGTTCTTTAGATAGATGGACGAGGTGGAGAAGTTGGCTGTCGAATCTGCTGAGCAGACGGGGAACATGGGGCAATAACTCCCCTCCCCAAACACCAACTACCAATTTCTTATTCCAGTGCGTTTAAGCATCCTTCCCTCTCTAGCAGGCAGTAGCAAAATTTTCAGTACTTACTCTTTCAGTCTGGCTAGACTACTCTCTTAAACACCAACACCTATAATTATATATATTATGTATATTTGTATATACATATTACATATGCTAATTATATCTACAGAGGCATTAAATCATTTACCCTGTCTTCAGTTTTATTTTAAAGTTGGCAAGAGTCAACATTCAACCAGCATTAGGAATATGCTGTATAAATAATTAGAGTTTATTTAGATTTATTCATCAGTGTTTACATCTAATAAGTAACTGCATCCATTTAAGCATTGATCTCCTGGCTGGTACGTCACCTCCATCCGATCATTCACCTCCAGCTGGCGCAGCTGGTCCTTCCTAGATTTATTTAATGGGTCCAGCTTCACAAATGACCTGGAAGAGGCACATCGGGCAGGCTTCTCTCTGCCAGGGTCTGTGTGATAGGAGAATATCTGGGTATTGGAGTGATTTTCTTATAACCAGCTATTTTGGGCTGACTTCCAAATCATTTGGCTTGATGTCTGCCTCCCAGTTGCTTGGTGGTACTAGAGGTGACCCAGCTGCCTCCTCAGGGTGAGGATGAAGGCGCTGTGTTGGTGTTACCTGGACCATCCCTCCAGCACCCTCCTGCCTGCAGTCTAGCGAGGATGCCTGTGGTGCCAGCTGCTTGCTGGGGGCTGCTGAGCCTTTTGGGAACACTTTGAGAAATAACCGTGTCACATCCCTTCATTTAAAACGAGCTTTGTGTGAACAAGGGGTGTCAAGGGGAAATATTCTTGATGATTTTCTTACATGGGGCATTTTTGGCTTGAAAGCGATGTGCGGACGCAAAAGCTCTCTTTTCGTTTCAGCCTTTTCCTCCAATGTAACGTACGTGGGTGCTGCTGTCAACACTGCGCCCTGCGCACTGTTGCATGCTGCACAGGGTAGTGAGAAGCATCCAGTTTGGCTGGAGAGATGTTATACACAGGGGACCAGCACCTCTGTCTATGTGAAAATAATCTCATCTGAGCCTTCAGCCTGCAGAGGGTTCACGTGAGTAGGTCAGGGGCTCCCCTGGCGGGGCCAGGCTCCCAGATGGTACCTCCAGCCCCCTGAACCCCACATCGGCATGGCAGGGCTCGCTGGGGCTCAGTGTGAGCCTTTGGGGAATGGGGGGGAATTGGCAAGCCACACACACTGCATTAACCCCCTGCAAGATGAGGACTCAGTCCTGGCACGCCCCAGCTGCTGCCCCCAAAACAGAGCACCACTGCCACCCCAAAACATGGTCCCTGTTCTCGTTTAGATCTAGTCGAGGCTGCCAACACCACTGATTTCCTGGACACTCAGGAAAAAAAAAATTTACTTTGAAAGATCAGTAGTACAAGAAAGAACCAAAGCGGCACCTGGGGGCAGGGGTGCTCAGTGCCGTGCTCCCGCGGCACCCGTGCCAATGCCACCCGTGTCAATGCCACCCGTGCCAATGCCACCCGTGCCGCACACACCACAGCACCTGCCTCGCCAGCGCCCTGCTCCCCAGGTGGAGGGTGCTGGGGAAACCTGTGACACGTACGTGACGCAAAGGCACGCCAGGCCTGCGCCGGGACACGGGCTCACGCAGTCCCATCGCTATGAGTCAACACATTAGGCGGCTCTTTGCAGCAGCAAGATCACGAAACACTTTTATGTTTTAATACAAATTTGTGCTCTTGAGCATCTTTAGTGCTCTGACTTTCGTCCCTAATGAAGTGAGGGGATGCTGTGGGAGGTGGCTCCGAGCCCTCCTTCCGCTCGGCTGGGCAGGGAGCTGGTGCTCCTCACCGGGAGCCTCTCCCTGCCCAAGCAGGTGCTTGAAGGAGAGGCTGCAAATTATCCCTGCATAATGATCACAGCTCTGGCACTTTTTGAGAGAGAAAAAGTGGTTCTTAGTGGGACTGGTTAACTTTGAACAGAAGTCTGAGACCTGCAATAGGGCTGTCGGGGATGGCTGAGCCTTGTACACCGTGCAGCTGCCAGCTGGGCATCACGCTAAGCTGCCAGCACGTGGACCTGCCGGTGTGCATGGTGCAGCCCTGGACACCCCAGGCTGCAGCAGGACAGCTGGAGAAGTATTAGAGCAGGAGCTGCTGTGCTGCCATCACCGTCGTCTCTTGGCTGACATGGTCTCTGAAGCCAGAACTGAGGTGCTGTGGGAGGATCCCTCCTTTCTCAGCTGCTTTGGGGCACAGGCAGGCGGAGGCAGCCAGATCTAACCTGTTTATAGCTAGGTTTTGCAAGGGTAAGTTCTTCAGATCCATGGGTCAGCAGCAAACTCTTTCTCTGCCAGGTGAAACACAGAGGCTGCTCTGCCTGCCATAGTGCCCAAGTTTCTGTAACCCACAAATGGCTTAATATCTGGAAAACTGAGATTAAAAGGAGCATATTCCCATAAGGAGAAAGTGGCATGCAGGGAGCATTCCCCCATGTCAGCCTGTGCCCAGCACACAGATTAAACAGCTTTTGCTGCGTGAAGCTAGCCGGGCTCTTCAAGGAACACGGGTGCGTGTCCCTGTGTGCCATTTTTAGCAGCTGCCTCTAATTTGATAGATGTGATTGTGGACTGATTTTAGGATTAGAGGTTGTAACTCCCCCAGCCCTAAAGGAACAACAGCCCTGCTTAGCCCCTGTGTAACTGAAGTGCTGCCAGGGCTGTAGGCAGGGGCTGGGATGGCCATTCCTGCGCTCCAGCTCCAGCAGCCGGGAAGGATGCTCCTCTCCATCGGCTGGTAGCCTCATCAGAGAGCCAGGGTATGGTGATGCTCAGTGCTGCGCTTGCCAGGCAGCAGGGAAAATGTCACGTTCCTGATGGCTCCTTTTGTCCCAGTGCTCCCCCGTTGGTGCAGTGTCTGAGCCTGTGAGTTACCTTGCTGGTCCCGTTAACGTTCTGCGTTACCCAGGTTTGTGCAGCTGCAGTTGTCAGGGGGACCATTAAACACGGATAGGGAAAATGAGAGTGTGAGTTTGTGGGGCTGGGTGGGTATATACGTATATACCTGTATGCATGCACTGGAGATTCCAAAGTTCTCAGCAAAAACATTTTTGTCATTTCCATTTTCATGTCATCTTTTCCGGGACTGCTGTATTCCTCAGCTATCTCTCCTGGGGAAAAAAAATGTTTGTGCAAATGTCATTTTTTTTTTTAAAAAAAGAACATTTCTAGGGCAGGAAGAGTCTGTGGAAGGATTTCCCTGTTACATAGTTTTATTTTTCATATGTGTATACAATTGCCCTGGGCAGCAGGGAGTTGCCATCACAAACTTTCTTTGCTTGGGCCTCATTCTGCAGGGCTCTTACCCATACACCCAGCTTTACCCACGTGGCCTTAGACACCTGGTTGACTGATCTGCTGGGTCCCAGCCATGCTCCTTTTGTCCCTATAGACAAGGCAGCGGAGCACTTGAACCCTTCACCAGGTCCAGGCCCAGCGCCACCAGCCCATGTCCCCACGGGGCCAGGGCAGAGGGCACAGCTTTGGTGCCCGCTTTGGCTCCTGTCCCAGGGCTGAGCAGCAGCAAGGGGGGTGGGGAGGGACATCCCCAGCTTAAATAGCTGGGGAAGCCGTTTTTCCAAAAAAACATTTTGATTGGAAAAGATATTGATGTTTCTTCTGACTAGGGAGGAAAGGTGAGACAGGACTGAGATGCTCATCAAATTCATTCACTGGAGCTTGGTGGGTGTTCTTTAATTTGCCATACGCCATGGCTTAAACTTTGCATGGGAGAGCCTGCTGCCATGCAGGCTGGCTGGCCACGTCTCCTGGGCTCATTTCAAAACATGGCAGAGGATGTACGGAGAGGCAAAGGGCCCCTTATCTGGGAGGAGTGAACGAGAGCTGCTCCGGCAGCGCTGCCGAACTCTGCCCGCTCCTGCCTCCACTCCCACGCTCGGGAAACAACACCGGGGTGCGACTTGCCACCGGCCATGGCTCACCTGTACACTCCCTCTATACAAGAAAAACATCTTTAGAAATGAGGACATGTAGTAAGTTACAAACAGCTCTCGGACACCCTATGAGCAGGAGCAAGGTTTGCTGTTGCATCACCTGCTCTGAAACATGCTCAGGGCTGCTGCTGCACAGGGACAGGGACCTACCCTAATGCCTGCCTGCCAGTGGGTGCTCCCTTCCGCCCCAGGGAGGGAACGTGCACCGCGGGTGCTGTGCAGCTCTTTACCACCAACAACGCAGAGCTTTTGTTGTGGGAGAGCTTTGGCAGAAGGCAGCAAGAATCTGGTACCCCCCTGCCAAGGATATGGCTCTGGACAGGTGGTGGAGCCGCATCCTGGAGACCCCACGGACCCCCAGCAAGCCTGCCCCACTGCACTGGCAGCAGACGAACCCAGACCCCTTTTCCATTTCTGTGTGGGATAAAAAACAAACACCCACCCCATTGTTCACGGCTGTCTTCTAAAAGTTTATAAATAAACCATTTCCCTGCTGGCTTTGTGCTTTTCCATTTTGACGCACCCTTGATTTCCTCCTGTTCCAGCAACCTTCAAACAAACAGCCCTTTTTTTATGTGTCGCTTGTTTGCTTCCTCCCAGCTTGTGCCTGAACAGGCGTCGGAGGCAGCCCCCACGCCTGGGCACACACCGGGTACCAGGTGCCAGGATGCCGGGCGCCAGGACAGGGTTATCTCACAGTTACCCATAAATGACCCTGCGTTGTGTGTGTGGGCATTAATGTGCAACGTGGTGACAAAGCAGCCGGTTTCATTGTGTGCATGTGGCTTTTTAGCAACGGGAGGAGGATGCTGAGTGGTCCAGGAATGGGATGCGGGAGCCTGGTGCCATCCCAAACAAGTCTTCCCTCTGCAGGGAGACGCAGAGCAGCTGGGCTCCTGCAGACCCACGCACAAAGTGGCGGACCCACAGGAGTCACTGCTGCACAGGCAGGATCGCACACTTGCCTTCCTAAAAATACTTGGGGTGTCCAAAACCGGGTGATTCCCCAATTAATTTTAATGGCAATACTTCATTTCTGAGCATTTTAAAGCTCACTGCATGCTGGAAATCTGCAGTCCTTTAAAAGTGACTAACAGCGTAGTTTGTGTAAATATTTAAGGAACACTAAAATCCACCCGTGATCTGTGTAACTGCCCTTCTCCGTCTATCAGTATTGGGGATCGCCCGTTTCTATCTTTTCTGATAAAACATGGCTGTATTAGACACGGTCATAAATGCAGGTCTGTGCCAGGGCCAGTACAGGGGAGGGCGTGTTTTGCTTTTTCTGCGCTTGCATTGCAAGAGCAGGCTAATTTTTAACTCTCTCTGTCTCATTTATTCACAGCATCTGGGTGAAATCTCCCTCCCCCAGCCAGAGCCTGGCATGCAAGGGGAGCCGGGGAGGGCAGAGAGGCTCTGAGCATCCCGGTGCTGCAGAGCCAGGGTGAGAAGCTGTGGCTGTGGGGTGAAGCGTTCCCCTTTTTGTTTCTTTTTTACCTACTTCTGCTGAAGCCAAGGTCCTAAGAAGCAGTGAGGGCCCACATTGGTGTTATGGCAGCCCTCTGCCTCTGAAGTTAAAAGACCTGTTGGGTTTTGATCACCAGCTGGGTGATTCCCAAGCAAGAGTGAAGTTGCCATCTCCCACATACGTGCTGACACTGCTAAGCTTAAAAAAAAATCGCAGAGAGAAGTCTTAAAATATCTTTACAACTGAAATTCAGGAAAAAGGAAAGAAAGCCCAAGAAAAGGGGTGTACTGAGCTGTAACAACACGTGGCCAGCCCCTGAGCTGGTACACGGCAGCCCAGCCCCGGTGCCGCTGGGGACACGTATGGCTTCACCCCTGCTCACCACAGCGCGAGTAGGTGCCTCCTGTAATTTGACATTTTCCTTCCTCCTCCCGAAGGCCAAGACGTCCAAGACGTCCGTCGCTTCGCATCCCACCCATGTCTGGAGCCACCAGCTCCAAAGGGGAGCAGAATCAGATGGCGAAGTTTCCCCGCTCCGCTGCCTTTGTGTGCGAACCGGGTTTATCTGTATTGTTTGACCAGCTCCGGCAAATTACACCCTGCCTAATGCGTCGTTAGGGAGAGGCAATTAAATACCAACCCAACGAGTATTGCGGCCAACGTGACTGGGGAGAAACAGCTGCAATCTGCATGGCAACTGGGAGAGACGGGTGGAAAATATTAACCTTTTTATTTATGTCTTCGCTCTAACCTCCGCCGTGTCTGGCTGCCCGGCCGGGTGAAACCCACGCAGGGCAGGGTTTGGCAGGGAGTGGGCAGGGGTGACGCCTGGATCCAGTGAGTTTTCGCTGGTCTGGCTTCAGCCTAAGTGGCCCGTGACACCCGTCCTGTGTGGTGCTGGGTCAGCCCACCAGTGGCCACGGGACTCTGCCTCCACCCCACAGCCCCTGTCTCTGCCTTTCTCCAGCAGCTTTCCAGCCGTTGCAGCCCCTGCGGACTGTTCCTACTGGCAGCAGTGCCAGGTGACCGTGTCCTGTAAGCTACCGTGTGATTTACTGCTTCGGTTTGGTTGACCATCAAATCAACCCTGGTTTTCTGTGGTGTCTTCTTCAGTGGCCACGTGCCTGAGCTCCTGGCAGCAAGCCTGTGCAGTCCCGTCCCACCGCCAGCCTCCCGCACCATCCCCAGGAGGGGTTTGCTGTCCCCATCCTGCTTCACCCCCTTCAACCCACAGCGCCTCCTTGTCTACATCCCTCAGCCTCCAACGCTGAATCACCCCAAGTGTTTTGAAGACAATGAATCCTATTAATCCTGAGCACCCCAAAAAATCTTTTTTTTCTCCATTCCCTGGAGGCTGTGAGCACTCGGAGGGATGGGGCCATCCCACTGCAGGCTGGAGTGTTTTCTCAATGTAATACAAATAAACAGGGGTGGGCTTGAAGCAGGATCTCTGGATTGCCTTCCTGCAGGTGCTGAGAGCATTTCTGGACAGATTTAGAGGGGTGCCTTTGCAAACAGCATCTTTAAGCATCGTCAAAGTGATGCTCATGGCAAAGCGGTCTGGCAGCTGGGGCAGGTGATGAGAAAATCACGTCAGTGTCTCATCGCAGCCAAGCATTTAAACTGGCTGGTGTGGACCAAGTTATCAGCCACCGAGTTCGGCAGTCTGAAATGTAGAGCAAACAATTTGCATTCTTCTCTGAGTCCAGCTTGCTGAGGGTCAGCACTCACAGGTCTGTAGAGTGTTTTGTGATCCCTGGACGAAGGGGGCCATAGGAGCACCCGGGAAGGGAAATACCCAACGCAGGGCAGCAAGTCAACAGCATGGAGCAAACGTGTTCCTGCTGAAGATGTTACCCACGGTCAGCTGCTGATTTAAGCACGGCACGTGCTGCCTGGCCAACACTTCCAGGGACCCACAGTCACTCTCTCCTGCCCTGCACATTGGTTTGAGGGCATTTTATTTGGTTTTACTCTGCAAACAATTTGCTTTTGGGGGGATCCTATGGCATCTGGGGTCCTGGAGAAAACAACAAAGGCTTGGAGAGAAAGGGGAAAGGGTTAAAAGTGCCTGATTTTTTCCTTTACAACCAGAGACTTTTCTAGACCAGGCAATGCAACAGATCAAATCTCTTCTTCAAACGCATATCTGACAGCACCATGCAAAACGTTTGTGGAGCCAGAACAGGTGAGGATTAGTAAATGAGCTGCAAAGTGGGTAATGTGTGGGCTAAGGGGAATTGAGGGGCTAGAGACATCACCCTGCCCTCGGCAGAGCCAGGACCCACACAAAAGGAGGGTCAGAACCGACAGCAGTGAGTTTTGCTGTGACACGATTGGCATAAGACACGAGGATCTCAGTCTATTGGGAAGAAATCAGAAGCCGCCCAGGCGGCATGGCTGCGGGCAGCAGACCAGGAGCCAGGGTGCTGTGACTTGCCCACGGTGCCGCTGCAATGATCAGCCACAGCTGGGGCGGAGGCGGAGGATGCCAGGTGGGATCAACCTGGGAGGATGCACGATCCTCCTCCTTAGTTACAGTGAGAGGGGGCAGAGGAAGGCGAGGAGGAAGCTGTAGAGAAATACTGGTGAGAGAGAATAGCTTTTAAACCACAGATAACGTTGGCACATGAACAAATGGGTATTAACTGATGGGGGCTGCCGGGAGGCTGGGAAATTTGTGAAAGAGATTATGTGATGCAGCTGCTCAGAATAGTTGGACTAAATGACCCAGCAGATCCCCTCTGGTTTTGCCCTCCCCTTACAACATCAGGTGCTCTGAGTAGCAGCAAGGCCGGTCTATTTGTGTTTGAATATTAGGATGTCAAGCAAGTAAAGGTGAGCTAAACTGCATCCAAGCACTGCTGTGCTTTTCGTGTTCTTGGGATGTGCCAGGAAACTCTCCTGCAGCAGCCCCGGGGGTCAAAACCTGCCTGCCAGTGGCCCGCAGAGGTACAGCAAGCCCTGCCGCAGGGTGTGGAGGTGTTGCAGGCAGCTGCTGGTGAGAAATTAAGGAAACCATTAGGCAACCATAATTACACTGTGAGACTCATGACTTGTCTCTCGATGCGTTGCTCCCACACTAACCTGGCAGAGCCAGTGGCTGGTGGCACCAGCTGCTCCCAAGGTTCCTCCCAAAGTGGAGCTCCTCCGGTGAAGCGCCGTCACCTCTGAGCCACGTGGTCCCTTCCCCAGCCGGTCCCCACCATTGCTGGCACTGCGGCCAGGACCTGCTTGCCCCTGCCCACTGCAGCATGGCAGTAGGGCCAAGAGCAGCGTCCTTGTGCCCCCCAGCCCCCCCCAGCAGCCTCCTGCAACCTTCCTCTGGGCACTGACCCCTTCTCCTGGCTACAGGGGAGCAGTAACACCAGGTCTGGGCATGACTCCTTTAGCACACAACACTTTTTCTAAGATTTAATTCATTTTTAAAATTAAACTTTCATCCAGGCTTTTATTTAGAACAACTGGTGAGCCTCTTTGAAGGACAGTGGGTAATTTTTCACTATTATTTTGCTGCTACCATCACTGGAGTAAAGTATCGGCAGTGTCCTGATGGATTTCCCCACCTTAACACCAGCCCCAGCTATTGCAAAGCTCGATTTAGCCACAAAATCCAAGGGAACTAACTTGTCTGCACGTACGCTGGGATCTCCTCTTTGTACAGACTGTGTGACGAGTCCAAGCTCGGAAAGCTTTGGCAAACCAAAATAAGGTATTGCTGAAGGGACAGCCCTGGGGAGGGTGAAACTGAGCCCCTGTCCCTCCGAACCCCTGGGCATCATTTCCGTGTGCTCCGTCATCTTGTGGGACAATGGCTGGAAACCTCCCAGGACATTTCTCCTCATAAAGCCACTGCCTTTCTCTTCCTCTAGGCTTTATTTTCTGCAGCCAGCTCACCGAGGCACAAGACCTGGCGGGCTGAAAGAGGAAAATGAGGCACCTGAACAGCAAACATTTATGCAGAGTCCCAAGGACACACAGTTTCATAGCTGTGAGTGCCTTGGGAAGCTGGTCCTGAACTAACGCTTCAAAATCCAGGGGGATCGGGAGGTTATTTGCTACAAAATCAGTTAACGGGCCAGCTGGGGGGAGGGACGCAAAGTATTTGGAAGTGAGAAGAGGCTCAAACTACCATCCACTGGGAAGTGTGGGTCCCTCTTTCTGTGCTGCCAGTGCATCCTGCAGGGTTTGTCCTAATGGCCCCTCGGCCCCAGCTCAGAAAGTGCAAATCCCAGCGATGTGTTGGATGTCACAGGTATCGAGTTTAACGTAAAAACCCAGAGCCAGAGCATGCAAAATTGCACACTGCGAATATTACATGTTCTTCCTGCCTGGAGCAATGTCAAATGACCTCTTTACCCACCGGCCTAGACTCAAGGATCAATCAGTGTATTCCTAGGAGTGGTGTAAAGTTTTCAGTTCAGCAGCCGGAGAACTAGATCCTCCCCTTGTCCCGTTTCACCAGGGGCACGCTCTCAGGCCATCCACCACGTCCATCCTCCCACCTGCCACTTACGGAGCCACCCAGACCCATGGGGAATATTCAGCAGTGAATCCGCCCACAAGGGATGTGCTTTTTTCTGCTGGCACAACGCAATTTTAGACCATATGTGTGCTTTCCCTTAAGGGTGGGCAAGAAAAAAATTCTTTATTATTTTTATATCAGTTCTGCATAGCAACTACTGTGAAAGGCCAAGCACAAACGGCACAGAACTAGTAAGAGCCAAGAAGAGCTTGGGCCAGCTTGCAGCCTCCGAGACAGAAAACTTAAAATGGCAAAGATGGAGAGCAGGGAGGGCAAGTAGGAGACTGGGGGGAAATAAACACGTGCTTATTGTAAAAGGATTGTTGTAACTCAGGTTTGCTTAATGAATGCGGGAGGAGGTCGGGAGGCACCACACAGGTAGCTTGTAAGGAGGGGATTAGAAGGAAATGAAGTGGAAGCTTTAGAGGTACTTGGAGGATGAAACTGTCAATAACGGCAGCAGAAATGGAGCTGAGATAAGTGGTACGGCTGGACAAGACAAAGGCAGCCAAGAGGGAACCTCAACACCATTTCTAGCTTAGTTATTTCTAGCATGCAAAAAAAAAAAAAAAAAAAAGAGCATCAAACGACAGATTGCAAAGGCGCTGCACCCTCCCCGCTGCCTGCCGTGCCCACGGCAGCGTCAGGCAGCACGAGGCTCACCCGGAGCAGCCACGGTGCTTCCCCCAGACCCAGCAAAGAGCCCTCAGGGCCGCTCACGAGCCAGCCCTACCAGAGCAGGCACCCACAACACTGACAAGTGCTGTTCTCCTGGGGCACCTTGAAGTCATTCCGATCTCTTGTTTAAATTTAGGGAGCAATCGGGGAAGCGGAAGGTCACTGTAACGATGGCTTCATAACCGAGGGCTGGATGCAGCCCCCACTCCAGGTCTGGCCAAGTGAGACTCGGGCGGTGACAGCATCTCTACAGAGAGACACGGCTCTTGGCTGTAAACATCTACCTGCCTCACAGAAAGGCGTGTGACCCTGCTGCAAATCCTGGTCCCGTGTCACACCTCGGGACTGGGGACAACAGGTGGCAATAGCAGGTGGCAGCCAAGGGCCTGGCAGTAGACCCTGTAGCCAGTGCTGGGGAGAGTCAGCTTTATTAATTAATTATTGACTACTGAGGGATGTACAGGAGCAGAGGCACTCACAGGCCATGAAAACATTGCCTACAAAACTTCCCGGCTGACTCCTTGCAAAATCCGTGGGTTGAATTGAAAACTTTAATTTAAAAGTTTGAAATAAATCAGATTAATATCATAGAGGAAATTAAAATAGCAACATTCCTCCCCTTCTGCCCTTCCTCTTCAAAATGAGGATAGGTGTTGGGTAGCCCATGAGGTTTATCTGTGCTTTGGAAAAGTCAAAAAAACAGCCTGATTGGGACATGAAGAAATACATCTTCTTTAAAACTCTCCTCAAGAGTTTTTTTCTGGCCATGAGCCCTTTCCCTTCTTTGTTTGAACAAGGGAAATATTTGATAGTAACGCTGGATTCTTCTCCATAAATAACCCACCAATGGAATGAATGTCATCAGGAAAGAGGGAGTGCTGCGAAGTGTCTGAGAGCTGGCTGGGTTCAAAATGTCTGGAGAAACGCTGGTGCTTTGGACTGGTGCACCTGCACCCAGGGGCTGGGGAGATGTTTTATGGACGTCCTGTGGGCATGCAGGGGACAGAGGTGGTGGAAGTGCCCAGTGCTGGTAATCACTTCTTCCCTGACCTCCTAAAGCCCAAACCTGTTGGCAGCCAGACCCCAAGGCCAGTTTTGGCTATCCTATAGACCATGCTTTGGACCTGTGATGATGGAGAAGACTTTCAGTGGTGGCCTTAGCAGAATCATGAATTGTCTCCAACATAGATGGGAAACCTAAAAGACGAAATACAAGATTTCACTGACCTCTGTGCGTTGCTCTGTGCTGGCAGTTTTCTGTACCCCGATTAAATCGCACCTGGGTGCCTGGGTGAGGAGCTGGGCACCACCTATGCTCACCATCGGACTGGGGCCACTTGGCTGACCACAAATAGGGATACTAATAACACATCTCCTAGGATGGAGCTCATCTGCAAAGCAAGTCCCTACAGCCTGACATCCCGCCACTGAGTGCCAAGGCCAGGGGCTGATTTTTTGGCAATCCAGGTTGCAAATGAAAAAATGGGTGCCTGGATATTTGGAAATGAAAAGGCTGGTGTCAGAGCAGGAAAGGAAATGCTGAAAACCAAAATGCTCTTCCTCGTAGCCATGCTTCTTAGCAGGGTTGGAGGCTTTCTGTTTCCCTGCTGCAACCCACAGTGTGTCCTAGTGAAGGTGCTGGTGTGGGAAGATCCTGACCCACACACAGCAGTTGCTGGGGCACTGCTGGGCATCCCACACAGGCACCCAAAGGGGCTGCAAGGGCTAATGGTGCCCACTAGCACTGCTGGTATAATTGTCCTGGTGGCAGCAGCAGCCTCTTGGCTTGGGCCAGAGCTCATAAACTTCCCAGGTCTGACAGTAAAGTCGAGCCTTTAGGAGTCACGCAGGATCCATCAGCATCCATCCACCCAGGATTCTCCTCCAGGGCACAACTGGCCCAGACCAGCTCTAGCCCATCACCACCACAACTGTGTCCATATTAAAAAAAAAAAAAAAAAAAAAAAAAAAAAGAAAAAGAAAAAGAAGAGTGATGTGATAGCCCTCCGAACAATTTTTTAATATCTTGATATCACTCTTATGCAGTGAGAAATGCCTGCCCTTGGCAGATGGGCAGCACAATTATCACTTGGAAAACACGTTCGTCCTTCCAAAAAGGCAACAGTAGACTTTTAAAGGCAGGTGAAATTTTATAAAAGGATTACAATGGGATTAGCTGGGAAGGAGAGAGAGCAGGTGCCTCCAGGAGCCTTTGCAGACCAAAACCCAGGGTTGTCCTGGCCCCCCACCCTTTCAAACCCTCTCCAAAGCCTGCCAGGTCTGTCCAGGGCATAATTTACACTGATGCTGCCACTGGAACAAACTGACCAGATAACACTTGAGATGTGGGGAAATAGCTACTGTGAGTGCGTGATACCAGCAGAACAATGTCAAAATCCACCCACTAATGGGAACTTGCCATTCCTGCTCAGAGCAGTGGCTCTGTTTTTAACTGTCCAGCCCAACAAAGGCATGACACACATGCATGAGATACCTGCTGCAGACCGGAGTGGGATGCTCACTCTCTAACCTATGGGTTTGTTGTGGCAACACACTGCCAGGCAGCGTTGCACCTAAAACCACACCTTGCCCACATGATGGAGTGGATATTTTTCCCACTTCCACAAGTGTGACTTTGGCAGCAGCATGGGGGGCACCTGACCTCTGCACCCACAGGCCACGCTCCCCTTGCTGTACCATGCCGTACTGGGGGCAGCATGTGGCCACAGGCTGCTGATAAAAGGTCCAGGGATCGCCCACATGGTGAGCGACGCTTTGGCGATGTGCCTGGGCAGCAGAGGCTGTGCCAACAGCGTGGGCGGTGGGGCTGTGCCGGCAGCTCACCCTGGCTCACTCCATCTCACATTCCCATGGGCTGCACTCGGTCCCTCCACTTTTGTCCAAGAGGCAGCTCCACCATTGCCTTGCAAAGAAAAAAATGACAATAGGGCTTCAGGATGAGCTCAAATGTTAAACAAAGTGAAAAAGAAAGCAAGTAAAGACAGCATGCCTTTAACTGGCTCTACTTAAAAGGCTGCTGTGGGTGAGGGTGGTGGGCCGTGGCTGGTGGATGTGCAGAGCCAGCAATACTGCAAAACCTCCTCCCTTAGCACCCCTTCTGTGGTGCTTCTCCAATCTGTCCACGTGCTTTCCCCTGCCCACCCCTTCTTTTGCAAAGAACCCCCCAGCCCATATCCCCTAGAAGCCCCATTTCTCCTCTGAGCCAGTTCCCTTGGAAATCTTGGCCTTGGACCATTCTCTTGAAAATGCTGGTATCTCCCTGCCCCATTCCCTAACAAATGCCGTAACCCTCCACCATCCCAGGAGCAGACTGGACAGGCAAGTGTTCTTGCACCTCCTGGTACGACTGATGGCCAAGAGTCTGAGCTGTGCATTTGCACTAGCCTGTCTCCAAGTACAAACCTCATGGGACAAGGACCATCCCCATGGGAGGTGTCCAGGCACAGCCTCTAACACTTCACCAAAGACCCAGCCATGTGTGGAATCCCAGGACTGAGATGGGAGCTGTGATTTGGGGCTGCTGCAGCAAAGCATGGGGACAGCCAGGCCAGTTCAGCACTCTACTGCCGGTGGCCAAGGATGGGTGCCCACAGAAAAAATGTCAGAAGAAACTGAGCATCGAAGGGTTCAGGGCACAAGGGTCCAGGGCACGGTCCCTTTCAGACAGGGGTTCTGGGGCTGGTAGCTGGGGCTCAAAGCTAGGCCAGACCCACCGAGGTTCTTGGGGGCATCTCAGACACCCTGTAGCCTGGCCAGCCACAGCAGAGGTCCAACTCTTCCAGGGCAAGCTGTTTGGGGAGACTTACAATTCAGATTGCGTTTCTCTGTGGAAGTACTTTTAAAGAAAAAGTGTCTTGGACCTAAGCTAGAAGGGAAAGGAAGCAGAATTGTGACGATTCTGGCTTCATACCTGGGAATGTCACACTGGGAAAAGCCATTCGCACCACTGGTGGCTGAATCAGCACTGATTCATACAAAGCATTCAAAAAGTCCCAGGAGAAGGGTTGTGCAGGTGCACGAGGAGGACCAAGAAATACAGTAGACAGCAGAGGATGTTGCCATTAGGCACAGGATCTACAGTATGAACTCCAGATGACCATAGGCATCCTCATCTTCTTCTGGGAGGGGGGCTGAGATTTTTAAATCATCTGATTTTTAAGCAGTTTTATGCTGGCTGCCTCTGCTGTCTTGGATGTGTTTTCATTAACGACTTCTCATACTTTAAGCTAAGGTCATGGAAAGCCCCCTCCCCATGGGTGAGCAGGCAGAAGGATGACCTCAGTGTGAACAGGGCAGCGGTTTGTGCCCTGGTTTCCAGCAGATGCAACCACGGCTGGTTGGAGCAGAGCTGCACCCCTGGCTCAGTCCCTGCACTGTCGGAAAACCTGAGACTTTCTGCCCGATCTTTTAATGGAACCGTTTGCCAGCGCACACTTGTAAAGTGGGAATCGTGTGTTATCTCAGCTAGTTAGTGGAGTTAATAAAAGCCAAGTACATTTTGAGTCCTTTGCTTGCTTGGATGTACTTTATGGCTCAGCCTGGCTCCCACCGCCACCCCCTGCCCTGGTCAGCCCCAGTTCTTCCAGCTGAAATCCTGTTCTTGCAGATGGCTGGATGCCTGTGGGTGCTGCGCACACCCCAGCCTGGCAGCAGTGTGCTGTACCACTCTGCTCACAGCAGACCGTGCTCTCACCTCCGCCTTCGCCACCCTTCTCCAGGCCACGTCTAAATCCAGCTTAAGCTTCATGCCCCACCCTGCTTCCTAATTTTCCAGGGACTCCCATCTGCGGGTGCTGCCAGTCCACCCTGTGCCATCCCTCAGCCCGTTTCAGGTGGAAGTAGGGGCACTTTGCCAAACGCACTGATGGGACAAGTCGTGGCGTCTTCAGTGTGGCAGCAAACATTGGTGCTGGTGGTGCAGAGGTGCCACATGCCACAGGAGTGGCTGGGCTGAGCTGCCTGGAGAGCTGGCCCAGCTCCTGCACGTGGCCTGGGAAGGGTGTGTGACTGATGAATTCTGCAGCCATGCTTCCCAAAAATAGCCTGCCAGCCCCTACCACCAGGGAGCTGGAGGAACTTCATTGCATTCGCTGCTGTCTGGGGCATCATCCTCTCTCAGGTGATTCAGGTCCCCATGACACTGTGGGCTCCAGGTACCAATTAACACTTACTAATACGGCATCTTTTGAACGCCACCACGATGTCTCTTCTCTCCTTACCTCCGGGCAGTGCTGGCCCCTGCCAGGCTGGTGAGCCCAGCGAGGCCCACAGAGCCCCACAGCAGCCGGGCATTAGCAGGTCCCTGCACCCCAGCACATCTCTGGAGTGATGCTTCACCCCAGCTGCTCCCGCAAGGCTCCTTGCAGATCCAGACCAACCTGACCGGCCGAGCAGGAGCGGGATTTTGTGCTGCCAGCATAGCACTGTGACCCGGGCGTTGCCACCAGGGATGGAAGCAGAGCCAGGAGGGTGTCGGAGGCTGTCTGCTGCCAGCCCAGTGCCAGCAGGGTCCCCTCCTGCTGCCCCCTCAAAACTCACAAACTCATGGGCCTGAGATCACAGATGGCTTGTGGAAGTGTGAAGATTCGCCCTCCTCCTCCTCAGTCTGGGCCAGATCCCGCGCTCTCTCCCAAGGGAGCAGGCGCTTTCTCCACCTGCCGGGCTGCGGAACAAGGGGCAAATAAGGATACATCCCAGGGGCAGTGCGCCCAGCCCTGACCCCGGGTCTGCAGGGACAGACGGGGGGCGGGGGGGGTGGTGGGTGGGGAGGGGATGGCTGGTGCACCCCTGCCTGCTCTCCAGTTCTGGTTTGCTTTGGAAAATATTAATTTATTCATTGCTTTTGGAGTCTGACCTCAGAGAGGGCTTTCGGGGCCACTGCTCAAAAAAGGACAAGGAATTTGATATTAAAGCGCTGGTGTTTTGTGCCGGGGGGGGTCTGCTGGAGTCAGGGGCTGTGCCTGCAATGCTGGCTCCCATCGCCCCCAGGGCTGGATGTAGCAGAGGGTCCCCAGCCTGCCTGTCACCCTGGGTCCCTGAGCAGGGAAGGACCCTCGGGCAGGTGACACGGGGTGACAAGCGACACGGCAGGCCAGGCTGTGCCTCTGCGTCCTGGGTGTGGGTGCAGCGGGGCCCCCACTGCCACAGTGGCGGGGCCAGTGCCGCCACCATCCCCGGGGGAGCGGTGCCACCGGCGCTCCAGCCCTGCCGTTTCCAGGGGGTCGTTCGCCGCCGGGGGGTGCAGGCCATCCCGGGGCTGCTGGGGGGCGACTCGCCGGTCTCCTCGGCCCCGGACAAGCCCGCCCCAGCCCCGCCGGCTGCTCCCCCCGCCCCCCCCCGCCATCCCCCCCGGCCCTCCGAGAATCGCGCAGCCGCCGGCGCTCGCACTCCGCAGGCGCGGCCGGGCCGGGCCGCCCCGCCGGGGCGCGGGGGGGGGGGCGGGACGGCGGCGACGGCCCGTGGGGCGACACAGCGCCGGGGCGGGCGGCAGCGCTAGGACCGCGGCGGCCGCCGGGCTCGCCGGCAGACGGACGGGCGGCCGGGCGCGCACGCAGCGCCGCGCAGGGAGGCGGCGGCGCGGCGGGGCATGGGGAAGCGCGGCCGGCCGCGCAGGGAGCCGCGGAGCGCGGGGGCGGCCGGCGGGGCCCGGTGCCCCCTCGGGGACATCTGCAACACGAGCCCCGCGGCGGGCATGGACACCTTCCTCTACAACGTGCAGGTGCTGCTGGAGGCCGCCAGCTACCTGGAGCGGATCGAGAAGGAGAATAAAAGTAAGTGTGGGCTGGCGGCCGTGGCCGCGCGTGTGCGTGCCCCCCGGGGGGCGGGGGTGGGGGATGAAGGGGGCAATAAATAATATCCCAAACTTTTGGCTGGCTGCAGGGGCCGGGGGTGCAGTGACAAAGGGCGCCGCGGCCGGCCCGCACCCCCCGCGGCAGGGGCACGCGTGGCCCCCCCGCCCCACGCACGGGGAGGCCGGGCTCGGGGGGAAAGTTTGGGATGGAGAGAGGAGCGGGACGGCGCATCTCCGCTTCCCGAGGCGGGGGGGGGGGGGGGGGGGAAGCTCGAGGGGGGCACGGAGACGGTCCGGGGGGCACGGCGGCCCCGCGCGGAGCCGAAGCCGGTGGCGGAGCCGGAGCGGCGGGGGAGGAGGCGGTGACACGTCCCCGCTCCCCCCGCCGGGGCATGGGCAGAGTCACGTAGGCAAGCGGCAGCGCTCGCCAGGTAGCCGGCGGGGAGGGCAGGGGAGGGCAGGGCAGGGCGAGCGCCCAGTGCGGGGCGGTGGCCGGCCGTGCCGCCGGCCCCCTGCTCCGCGGGCGCGGAGAGTTGCGCATAGCCTGCACCTTTCCCCGGCCGAGCGGCCTGCGGAGCGCGGCGCGGGCTCCGAGGGACGGCGGCACTGCAGGGAACAAACACGTTGGGAACAAAGGGGCCGCCGTGCCCCCCGCGGCGGTGCGCACCCGCGGAGCCCCACGCGCGGAACGGACACCCGCGGCCCCGCGGCGCTGCGCCCGTCGGCGCCCCGCCCCCGCAGCCACATGGTTCGCACATGGAGGCAGCCTGGCGCGCTCATTGGCGGCGCGCTCCCGGGGGGCGGGGCCGCGCGTCCCTCTCCACCAATGCGCGGCGCCGGGGTCCCCCGTGTGACGTCACGCGTTGCCGAGCGGGGCGCGGAGCGAGCGCGGAGCGGAGCGGCGCGGGGGCGCGGGGGGGCGCAGGGCCGGCGGGGGGGGGGGGGGGGGAGCCCGGCGGGGGAGGCGAGCCCGGGGGCTCCGGGTGCCGCTGTTCCCTCGGGGATGTCACATGCAAACGCCACCGGGAGCCCCGGGCCCCGCTCCCCCCTGCGCCTTGCCCTTGTTTTCCTCGGGTTTCTCTGTTATTCTTTCTTTTAGTCTCCGTTTGGATTTATTTTCGCTTTCTTCTATTTTCGGTTTCTGTATTTCATTTTTTCTCTTTTAGTTTTTCCTCTCGCCTCCCTAGTTCTCTTTTTTCCTTTTTTTCCTCCTCTTCACGGAGCGTGCGCTGCGTTTTCTTTTTCGTTTAACTTTACAAAGGGACCGGCGAGTCCTTCGCCGCTCGTCTCCATCGCACCCTCACCCTCCCCTTGCCGCTCATCCCCTATGGCCGCTATAGGTCCCATGCAGGTGACGATATAGGGTGCCCTTGTTCTGCGGGAACAGCTGGGTGCACGCAGGCTTCCCGGGAAAGGGATCCCGCTGCAGAGAAGCCGCTCTGCCGCTAAAGCCGTGGTGGGGATGGGCCGAAAGCCCTTGTTCTCCGCTCACGCAGAACAAATGCAGGCTGCTTTTCTGTTTTCCAAAGTTGCATTAATATTGGAGCGGTTGTTTTTTTCTCACATGCTAATTGTTGTTTCGTAATGAATCTGCAAAGCCGTGTGTCTGAGGAGCTAAGCCGCACCGCGGCCAGTGGCTGCGAGCAGGAAGATGACAGGAGTTACCAGCAAAAATCAGGTTTGCGTGTGAAGGCAGCAGCACTGCTGCTGTGGAGATCAAGCGTGAGACCGCTGGGTTGATTTTTGTTTTTTTTTTCTTTAAAAGTGCTCTTGTCTTGGAGGGGAATTGTCAAAATCATGGGTTGGTTTTTTGGGGGGTGGTGGTTGTAGAATTTTTCTTGCCATTGTGGTGGGGAGCATCTGATCTTTTATATGCTCCATTTAAAAATGCATCATTTTATACGGGTCCTTGTTCGGAACAGGGAAATGGGCAGGACAGCCGGATTTTTCACTGCTGAATTCTGAAAAGATGTGTTTGCATCCAAACAACTCCTTTCCTGAGCACTTGTTTTCACTGAAGCTTCCACCAATAATCATCACGGCCATAGTACTGAAAATCCTCACTTTTATTAGGCAATTCAGCAAAGCCTTTCAATATGTTAATTTGCAAACAGGACATTTGAGGTTGAAAAGTCCCATTTAACTAAAGGCTCAGCTACTGAACGTGCACAGCACAGAACATGACCGTTGTAAACCAGGCAGCTTTTACGTGTTGCTCCCAAACAAAGAAAAATGCTGCTGGGATTGGAAAACAATCTCTGAGCATTATGGGCCCTGTCTAAACTAAGGAATAGCTGCAGAAGCAGGAGGGTTATATCGTAACGCATACGCGTAGTCTTACTGGGCAGAGATTTGCTTGGAGAGCTCAGGTTATTGCACCAAGAGGATGTTATGCCCTTTCATCTGCCAGCACAAGAGTGATTGCTCCATGCATCCTGTGCTGGCGGCCTGGCACAGGCACTGGTAATGGCTGGTCGCTCCTCATTAGTCTCCAACCTGGCAATTAGCAATAGCAGAGGAGACCAGCTCAAAAAAGTTTGGTGATGAAGACTGCGGCCAAACTCAATTACAGACAGGCTTAGTGCTCGCCTGCTTCCTGCAGGATGCCCATGTCATTTGACAGTGGTGTTACGCAGGGCTGTAACAAGCTATTTTGGTGTTACTCCCATCAGAAGGGTGGCTGAGTCACAGCCCTGTTGCACTTCAGTGTACAGTAGGTGCTGTACACTTAGGGGAATGACAGTGCCCTGCCCCAAGGAAACACAGTCTTAAAAAAACAGAGTTAACAGGTAATGTTTGTCTCCTCCTGGCCAGGATGAGGATGGGGACAGGGCTGGGTGAAGCAGCAGGGTGCCAGCTGGGATCAGCATCACAGCTGTGTGGAAGCTGAAGGGCTTCAGGAGCCAAAGGCAGGAATTTAACGAAGGGCTGTTATGGCTGTTTGAGCTCAAGTGGTTTTCCTGGTTTACAGTTTCTGACAAACCACACTCAAGTGTCCACATTCGTTCTTCTAAGCCTTTGGTGGCTGTACCAGATTATTCACCTTTTTAAAACACTGTCCCAAGTAGGAGGGGATGCTATTTGGTAGAGGGCCCCCCTGAGAGGCAGAGGCAACTCTGTCTCCTGTAGATCCAAAGTCTTGGATATCCCAGAGTGTGCATGTCACACCTTCTGATGGTAGAGGAGCAGCTACAAGGCCCTTCTCAGCCTCTAAAACACACCAGTTTTCCACCTCTGTCCGCAGGTCGGTGGTCTAAGGTGACCAGTAGAGCCTTCCGTGTCTAGGGCAGGACTTTCAGTTAAGGCAGGAGTTTCCTACTTGCTTGGTGCCCAGGGAGAAATAAGGAGATGGGTTTTTTACATTTATAGATTCCACATCCTGTCATTGTGGTCGTGAATAATAGCAGAGGGGCCTTGGGTTGACTGGATGGTGTGGAAACAGAACCAAAGGGCTGAGAGCCACAGAGCAGAGTAGGATCTACTGTCAGGGCCGTGGCAGGGGGAGACTGTGCTTCAAGAGTGCCCTTTCAGCACCAGCAGTGAAACCACCCTTGTAGTATTCACTCACCTTTGAAAAAAATTGGAATAAAAATTATCTGTATTACAGTACAGTGACAAGGAAGGCTAGAGTCCTGTTACCAGACTACTTGGGCAGACTGGAGTATTTTAGCTACTGAAACATAACTGAATTATTTTTCCAGTTGAATATTTATTCTAGAAATGAATAACAGTGCTGCTTGCCTGCTTGCTGTAGTTCTCACGGTGAGACCACAAAACCCAATCCCAAAACACCTTGCTAACTGACATGTACAGGTTTCCAAATGACCTGTTTCTAGAAATTTAAGCTTGGTATCTAAGGAATAGAAACATCACATGAAAAAAATTGCAGTGGCTGTTTTCAGAAATGAAAGTTGTGCTGAGGGCAGTTCTGTTGGTGTATCTGTAACCTTTGCAAAGGCCACTTAATGAATAAGCATGGCTGGAAATCTGTAGCAGCTGAAATACTGGAGTTTGGAAGGTGTTTTCAGAGGGACCTGGAGTAAACTCAGCTGAGGTTTAGTATGCTCCAAGCATCCCCCTTGTGTGTGGGCTCGTGCTTTTGTCAGCAGGAGTTGCGTAAACACGTGATGAATTCTTCGGATAGGATGACTTACCTGTAATAGCTGTGGTATGTAATACGTACTGATCTCACTACAGATACAGACCAATGTTGCCATATCCTCTTCTAAAAGCATGAAGGCAAGCAAGACATTGGAACAGCAGTGTCCCCATTGACAAGTCTAGTAGAGGCATGGACGCATGGGACACTGGACTTTGGCCCCTCACAGAAGATAGCTAAATCTTCTTCAAGTGTTGGCAATGTTTATTGACCTTGTGACCAAGAATAACAAATACATGACCTTAGATTTGTCCTTTGCTCCTGAATAATCCTCTCTGAAAGAGAAGAGAACTGAGCCTTGAGGGTGGGTCAACAGTATCTTCATCATGTGGCTCCTTCTGTTGTTTATGTGCTGTTTGGGCTGGTTTTTTGACAAGCCAAAGTGAAGAAGTATCAGAAACCTGTAATTAGCGGAGGGCAGAAGGGACGAGACTGCGTTCAGCCAGTGCGCAGAGCTCCCGTTGAATTAGTGAGAGCTGAACACATGGCTCAGGGTCAGTATAGATGGTCTTGGATGTGATGTGATACATGGAGCAGTACAGCGCTCCTTTATTTATATATTTTTCATCCAGCTCACAATAAACCCTTTTCATTCCTCCTGGTTCGTGACCTGGCCACAGTGATTCATGTGCTAGCCACTTCCAGGTTGGGTTATTTTGACTCACACTGTTTGGGCCTCAGCATGACATTCAGAAGGAAGCCACAGCAGGAGAAATGATAGGGCAGAGGTAAAACCAGGGGACTGTGCCAGAAGCACTGCCGAGAACCAGTCACATCCCCCGTCAGCAGAGCATCATGAGAGCTGGCAGACACGCCTTCTGCTATTGGCTGAAGAATCCTACCTTCTTATTTTGCTGAAGGACCCTGTCCTGTATATGATGTATTTTTTTCTTACAGGGGGTCCTCTTACTTAATTTTGCAGCTGAAGCAGTAAGTGACTTAACCAAAGTCACAGAATAAGTAACTGACTCAGAATAAACTGGGGTGCAGCACAGGCCTGAAAACAGAGCAACACAACTCCCAGAGGAAAGGAGCAAGTAGCCTGAAGAGCTGATAGACCTGTGGCTTTTACCTTATTGATGGGTAGAGCTTGGTCCTTGAACCAGAGTGAGGTATACAGCATGTGCCTTATTCCTGTTCAAACTCTTGGATAGCCAGGTGGTTTGGCTTTGAGAAATGTCTGTCCTCATTACTGGATGGGTTCCAGGCACCAGTGGGAGAGCTGAGAGGAATTACCTGGTGCCTTGCAAAAGAATGAAGCTCCCAATGAGAAACAAGGCCATGTCCTATAGGAGGTGTAGGTCCCTTAACTGAAGGTATTGCAAGAATTGGAAGAGTGTTGAGTAGGTGGGACTTAGGATGTTCTCTGGCCCGCTGCTACGAGTCCTCCGATGCTGAGCTGTTACAGTCATGAGTACACAAATAGAGACCTGGTTGTTACAGCATGTAGCTGATAGGTGGGATATTCAGGTATGTCAGAGATGATGTTCCCCCTGGCTAGAAAAACAGGAGTTTTATGGATCTGCTCTACCCAGAAATTTGGGGAATCAGTGAATCTTCACTGCTTTGAGAGAAGCAGAGCATGATTCCTACTGGGGGTCTCGGTTCATGCGTTGGTTGCAGGAGTGTTAGGTTTCAAGGCTTTGAAAGCAATATTAAGAATTTGCAGGGTTTGTGTGAAGGTGGGCAAAGGAGGCTCTTGCGACTGTTGCCATCTTCATGTTCCTCCCAGAGATTGCAAAGAGTTGGAGATAGAAGGATTTTAGAAAAAGCCAAAGAAGGGATGGAAAAGCAGGCAGTTTAGCCAGAGGGATTGCCCTTATTGAAAATAACTTCCATGTTGCAAAGCACCATGCTATTTCTAAGCCTTGTGTTCAAAGCAGAGGGTTTGAGCGTCTTGATCTGTGAGCTGTGTTCCTGTTCCAGCTCTAGCTTGGGGTGTGTCTTTATGCAAGTGATTATGCTGCTTACACCTCAGTTTCCCTTCCTGCAGAGTGGAAAGAAAAGAGCTAAAGTCATTGCAGGTGTGAGAAGCTTAAAACATTACTTTCTGGAAAGCTCTTAGAAGATTTCCCTGATGGAAGATGCTAGTTTAATGCAAGTGATGGTGATATTGGTAAAAAACAGACCACATCTGTTCTACTTGATTAAAATAGTACAGCAGCATTTCAGATGTAAATATTAATTGATTTCTGCACTGCAGATTTCTTCTTGGATATTTAAATTGTTGCTAAGGAGGAGGGAAAGGCTATCAGGGAGATTAACAAATCCATTATTAAGGCTGGAAATGGAGGGCTGCCGAAGTGCCATTTAATAAAATGTAAAAAGCCCCTTTCTAAAGGGCGAAGCAGCAGAACACACAATGAAAGTGAATCACAGCTGCCAGAAGGGATGCCAGGCAGCAAGCACTTATAATCAGAAAACTGTACTTACAGATCATTTGGAGCCACTAAATTAAATGATCTCATTCTCCCCTAAAATACTCTTCCCTTAGCCCCTCCCCAGCATTGCCTGTGGATTGCTCAACCACATTTAAAATGTGACTTTGGGGGGTTTTTGGTCAGCAGTTGAATAGCATAGGGCCTCTTCGTGCCATTCACTTTCCACGCGCTTTTATTTCTGCCACATACAACTCTGGCATTTGCAGGCTGACCTGCCCACATGAGCACTTGGGATGGCAACTGAAAGATTTTGCGGATCTGCTGTGGCTCCGTGGTTGGCTTGCCTGCCTCTTCAGGCCTCCTTCTTTGGGAAGATGTCCCACAGTTGATTCTCAAATTTGTCTTTGTTTCACACAGAATTTTTTTTCTAATTGTACATTGTTTACTTCAGAAACAAAGACTTGGAAGCTGCGCTGATGTGTAAATGGAAGAGCTGATCCTACATCATTTCACGCAGAACTGATCCTGCTGTTACTTCATTCCAGTGCTGATTTAATTCACTGTGTGGATCAGTGTTCCCCTCCTTCATACTCTCTTATTCAGGAGGCTGACGCTTTGATATGCTCCTAAACAACTCCTTTTGTTTTCCAGCTGTGGCTTTCCCTATTTAATCCCTAGAGTGGCACCACATATCTCTGAATGTGCCATCAGAAAAGCTAGTGGCAGTGGATGCTGACAAGAACCTGTCTTGCAGTCATTTTGGGGCTTCATCATGAGTTGTTTTTTTTAGGGGGTGGTGATGGTGTTGTGCGTGTTTTTTAATGTTTAATACTGCTAATCCTGAGAGGCAAATGGCTCTCTGGCTTTGGAAGCGCGTTAGGGGAAGCACAGTTAGAGCTCAGAAATGCTCTTGTGTTAGCCCCTGTTGGGGAGAGGTGTGTGCATCAGCATCCTTTTCCCTTTGTAAGTAATCCAAGATCATAAAAGTAGTCCCTGAGACCGCTCAAGTTTGAAACTTTCCATGTGCTTTTAAAAATCTGCTCTATTGGCAGTTCAAGTGTAGAAAAAAGGAGGGAGAGAGAGAGAGACAATACTTCCTTCCCTGAGTTCTCCCCCAGACAAAAGCCCATCTTTACAAGTGCTGTGGTCTGGTTCAGTGTAGGTATGTGAATGGAGGCTGTCCTGCCTGAGCAGGGGCTGGGGCTTGCTTTTCCATAGCACAGGATGGGGGAGGTATGTCCCTGAAGGTGTCCCAGCTTCCTTTATTTTTCAACTATCCCATCTTAAGAGAAAAAAACAAATCAACCCTTTGAGATTCGGAGATGAAAACGGCTGTCTAAGAACTGAATAGTGGTATTATTTTTACCTCCATCAGCTGCAAGCCTGCAGTTTTCTGAGGAACCCTCAGAAATGGTGAATCAGCAAAATGTGTTTAAAGAAAAGTTAGTTACCCTGAATCCACGTTTTTTCAGGCCTTCTCAAGTTGAGTGCTGCCAACTCTTACAACTTCATCACGAGTCTTCTGATACTTTGTGCTCTGCTAAAGCTCGTGCTACCAGACACAAGCCGTTAATTGAGAATCTCAGCTTTTCTGGTCTTTTTTCAATGTACTTTTCCAGCTCCCATTCTGATGCAGGAGTGCCTGCAAATGTAACCAGTCACAACCTGAAGGTTCAGACCCATGAAAATAATCCCAATTAGAACTTCAAAACAATCTTTGGAGGGTTTCTAAGTCAGTATCAGTTTGAGATTCAGATTTTTACTCTGAGTGTTCTGATTCTGAATTTGAATGTTCTATGATTGTGCCCTTTTTGGGAGTAGATCAAACGTTTTAGAGACTGGTATTGTACAATTAATTG
Organism: Falco rusticolus; assembly: GCF_015220075.1. Classification (NCBI taxonomy): domain Eukaryota; kingdom Metazoa; phylum Chordata; class Aves; order Falconiformes; family Falconidae; genus Falco; species Falco rusticolus. The sequence continues at coordinate 33,110,885 of NC_051195.1, forward strand.
TTAACAGGTTTTTAAGCTACATTCTAGCAAATGTTGAAGTTGGTAAAATTCTGAGTCACAGAAGTGATCTCGAGGGTTTTCTCCTGTATGAAAATCAGGATGCGAATACTTCATTAAGATGTTGAGAAGAGTGATCAGACTGCAAGGTATAGGTGTGACAGTTTTCATTAAAATGTCGAGATGGTCACTGTTGTTATGTGCTGCTTCAAATATAGCGAGATAGCTGTCTTTGGCATCTTTTGTCTGTGACCTCAAAGGGCTATGTTCACATTAAAAAATGGGTCTTGCACGTCTGTCTCCCATCAGAAACGCGGTACCAGTCACTCCAGATGTGAATGCCCAGAGCCCAGCGCCTTGTTTTTGGTTACATCTCCACACGTGAGGTGTGGAAAGCTCCCATGCTGTGGCTGCAGCTTTTTCTTTTGCAGCCTCTCTGCTTTATTCTTGCCACAGTCCTGGCTCTTCCAGGTGTGGAAAGCCCAGATGTTTGCAAGGAAGGGGGTGAAGTGGCTGAAGGTCCCTCCAGCCTCCTAGGCGATGTCTGTCTCACCCCTAGCATGCTGGTGGAGCTCTGACCTGCAGGCTACTATGGTGTGGCAGCGGCTGTTGCCTGGCTTCCCCAGCCTGCAGTGGCCTAGGGGGAAGCCGTGCCCACTCCTCACCCCACCATTTATAGCTGGGCGTGTGGACTGTGCACGCTGCTGCGTTTGTGCCACTGATTGACCAGGGGCTGTGAGCTGGAAGCGAAGTACAAGGGCAAACCATCGTCACCTCGGTGCCTGGGTGGGCACAGAGCCATCACCTCAGGGCCTGGCTACTGCCACCTCAGGGGCTGGGTGGGCTTAGAGCTGTCGCCTCAGGGCCTGGCCATCGCTCCTTCAGGGGCTGGGTGGGCACAGAGCCATCACCTCGGGCGTGAGGGCACGCAGCCATTTCCCCGGGGGGGGCTTTGGGTCCCCACGCGTGGGGCCCGGAGGGCGCTCGCAGCCCCGGCCGGGGAGGGTGGCTGTTACCGGGTGGTGACCCCAGACAGCCGCCGTCCCTCAGCGCTGGGCGGCAGCCGGGGAACTACATTTCCCAGCCCGCCCCGCGGCTGCGCTCCCGCGCCCCCCCCGCGAGCGCCGGGCAGAGGTAAACAAAGTGGTGCGCGGCGGCGGGCGCGGGGCGGGGCGGCCTGAGGGACCGGTCTTGCCGCGGGGCTGAGGGGCCGGCCGGGCGGGGGCCGAGCCTAGGCGGGGGCCGAGGGGGTTGGAGGAACCTGGCAGGGCCCCAAGTGTGGGTAAATCCGGGCCGGGACCGGGGGCGGGCCGCGGGCCGCAGCGAGGGTTGCAGGTGGGGGCAGCGCTCGGCCGGGCCGTAGGGACGGGCCTGGGTCAGGAGTCGCTGCCGCCTCGCTGCCCCCCCGGGGGGAGGATCCCGGTCCTTCCTCCGGCGTTTCCTCGCGCGTTCCCTTGCCGCCTCCGTGCGCCCACCCCTCGCCCTCCCAGGAGAGCCGCCCCCCCGGGACGAGGGGGCTGTCGGTGCGAGGAGGCCCGGGGGCTGGGGAGAGACGGCGATCCCTCGCTCCTCCCCCCCCGCAGCCGCCCCCGTTTCCAGCGGCGGAGCTGGGAGCGTGGGGACGGAGGGGGGCCCGGGGCTGCGGAGTGCCCCGGCTGCCGGCCAGGGGGCCATGGAGCAGGTCCAGATGATCAACATCCAGCGGCTGCTGGAGGCGGCTGAGTATCTGGAGCGAAGGGAGAGAGGTAATGGGGGGAGGAAGGGTGCTGGAATAGCGGCCCTCCGTGGGGGGAGCTGGGCTGGGGTCAGAGGTCCCCGCGGAGGGGAGATGACCCTGGAGAAGGGGATCAGAGCGAGTCCTGGCAGGTGGGCTAGCGGTAAACCCCCGGCAGTGAGAGGTTTGGTGAGGGACAGGGCTGGTGGGGCCTCCTGGAGGCGGTGGCCGACGTGGAAGGTGTCTGCAGTGAGGGGGAGACTGAGGTGAATGCGATTTCTGGAAGGAAAAGTGGGCATCGGTGTGAAAGTTTCCCACTGGGCAAGAAGGATGGTGGCGGGTGGTTCTGGCTTTGCAGAGACCTCGATGGCACAGTGAAATACACCTGGTTTGCCTGGTTCAGATAGCTGGGGCAGGAGGTGAGAGATGAGGTGCTCTCTGGGCTGTCATGGTGGTTTTTTTGATATTTCCAGGTGTTTGAGTGGTGGTGGCCTTCTTCCAAGGCTGGCAGAGCCTTTTTACTCCCCTTCCTCTCTTTTCTCCACCTCCCAGTCCACTTCCCTCTGAATACACCCTCAGTCATTTCCCTGAGCTGTTGTGGTTAAAGGCCTCCCCAGCTAGGCTGACGAGTTAGTGGTTGGTGAGGCCTGCCTGCAGACTACTTCTTTTTTTCTTTTTTTTTTTTTTTTTTTAATAACCCCTTTTTTTTTAATGCCCTGCCTGTTGATTCTCATGCAGAGTGCGAACATGGCTATGCCTCGACCTTCCCCTCAGTTCCAGGTCCTGGACTACAAGACCCAAAGCCCACACGGAGGCTGAGCCGGGCAAGAAAACACAGCGGCAGTGGCAGCAATGCAAGTATTGCCAACAGGTATGATGCGGACAGGAAAGCGTGGGATGCAGGGCTGGCCGGGAGGATGAAGCTGGGGAAGAAAGCTGGAGGCAGAGGAGTGAAAATAACCCTGTGGGGAAAATGGGAAGAGCCAGCACAGGGGGATTCAGAGCTGGGACATAAAAGTACAGCGTCCATTCTGGATCCGTAGCCCTGAGAGCAGAAGGGACACAGGGGAGCTGTATCTGAAGTGGCACTGCCAGCTGACTCTGTGCCAAGGCTCAGATGCTGCAGAGGGAAGGGGAATAGGGAGATCTGTTCATAGGGGTTAGGGAGGAGGTAGGCAATAGCTATTTCCATTGTATACAGCTGATGTCTTTGCAACCCAGAAGTCACTGCTTTTAAGGGACAGTGCACATGCAGCCTGGGTGCTTTGGGATTGTAATGACAGGCATGATTTGAAGCAAGGAAATGATGTTTTGAAACTGATCCCCTACAACAAATGGGAGAGAGGGAGATGACTGGCTGCTATGTACAACGTGTTAAAAATTCAGTTCAGAAAATGAAGCTGTCTTTCACTCTGCCTTCCAGGGCAGCGGGATTTCCCAGATTTCCGATTGCTTGGTAATTGTAGAACTTCATGGTTTTGACACCTATCTTACTATACAATGACATGTTTCTTGGTTTCTTAAATCTAGAAGAGACAACAGGATTAAACCTATCGCTTGGTGCTGTGGTAGAATCTGCTTCTCCCCTCTCATTCCTGTTTTTTTTTGTTTTGTTTTTGTTGCCTTCTGTAGAATTGTTCAGACCTTGTTGAGACCTGGGATAGAAAAACTTCAGAAACATGAAGTATAACTTTGAAAAAGCAATGGCAATCTTGTTTTTACTGCACCAAGGCCTGTGCAATCCATAAAATGGTGGCAGGTGGCTCAGGTGATTAAAGCTTTCTTAAGGCCATTGGGAAGGACCTGTAAAGGCCTAAGGGAAAGGTGCCTTTGCTTGCAGTGATTCTGCTTCGGCAGCATTTGATAATAAAGGTTGTTTGAAGAGATGTTAGGACACCTTGCTGTGGGGAAGTTTTCTTCATCAGGATCAGCATATCCTGAGCTGTTTGTATGCTGCATATTTGTATTTGTTTCCCTCCTTCATCCAGCCTCTCCTGATTTCAGGGCAGTTATAGCCCTTTACTGTTTCCCATGAACCAAAGTCCCAAATACCAGTGACTTTGTGTTGGGAAGTGATGGCAAATGCTGAATTGTGATTTGTATTTTTCCCTCTAGGTTTCTCACATACTATTTTTCCATCCCACACCTCTTTCTCTCAAAGGCCTTTGTCATGGCAACCTGCCCTTCTCCAGAGGAGTGCTGGAAGCACATCCCCCTCAGGAGCTCCTTAACACCGAATCCAGCAGCCTGTAGGCTAGAGAGGGATGCAGAGCACTCCCTGTCCCTGGGGCCTAGGTGCTCAGCATGCCCTGCTGGCACAGAGCCCCCAGGCACAGCTCTCACGGGGCACCTTTCTGTGCTGAGACCAGCCTGCTGGGCCATTTAGCATGACAGGCTGAATATATTGATGTGAAGGGAATGGCAACAGAAGCAGAAAAGGTACTTTCTAGTCTCATTTAAAACCTTTGTTATACAAGGAATACTGAGGCCAAACTGAATCTTTAGAGTGAGTGTGTTAGCTAGTGCGTTGCCTCCCATGCTTGTTTTGGACTCAGGGAGTGACCAGTGTCAGGTTGGCTCCAGGCAGAGACCAGAGCAGGTCTTTTGGGGTGCTCAGACCTTACGTGCACGGTTGGAAGTGGAAGTTTCTCTTAACACGAGTCATAGCAGCTTGTACTTGCTGTAGGAGATAGCAGGCCTTCCAGATGGCTGCAGTGCTGGGAAGTGACAACTGTGAAGTTCAGGGTGCCTCCAAATTCACTGCAGTGTGTTTTGTGTGATGCTGAGTATAGCATCAGCCTTGTTTAAGGAAGGCTCTGTATCATCCCTTCCTGTTAAAATCAAAGGAACAATTCAGTAAGTCCTGTCTAGTGGAGTTTGAATGGACTTTGAATTAAATATCAAACCCTTGATGAGGGGCAAAACTTACATTTCATGTGTGGACAAGAGATTTTCTTGGGTTGCTTTTGTTTCAAACTGTTTCATTAGTGTAGAGAAATTATGCATTTAGATCTTGAGCAGATCTTGTTTAAAAGCCTTTAAAATTGTCTCTCAAGCAACCCTGACAAAGCACAGTTTTGTTTATTTTTTTTTCTTCTACTCATATATTTTTAGAAATTGACAGGTGTGCCTTGTTGCTGGACCTTACTGGACCAAATAATCCATGATTCTGTGGTGCAGGGTATTTAAAGAGCCTAGATGCTCATTAATTTGTAGTTTAAATTCAGGCATTTCCCTTCAGCATTTGCAGCCCAGACATGACAGCTATTTATTCCTAACAGGCTCTGTGCTGTCATGGCACAGACACCCAGAAAGTTCTGAGGAACAGGCTGCCCAGCTCTGGGTGGCAATGGTGGAGCAAGTCTTATTCTTATAGAACTATGATGATCACCTAGTCCCAGCAAAATAATTTTTTTCTACCCAAAACAGGGGTGTGCAGATAAGAGGGAAAACATTGCTTCATTATTTCTAGTTTACATGATGTATTTTTAAAGAACAGTATTTTGGCTAAGGTTCTCTGTTCTTACGTCTGTCGCACTTGTGCAACCAACAGCATGCAGATTGCTGCAGAGGGTTCCCCTGTGCAATCCTCAGGGCGTTATCTGTGTGTATGTGTAGTGTTTCACCTGGGTATTTTGAAGACCTAGTATTACAAGCTGTGAGTTAAAACCTGAATATATTTAAAAATATGTAGTCTTGCTTTAGTCAGGGATATTTAGGTACTGAAAATCACCCACCTGCAAAAATATGTGGAAAATCGTAGTCATTGTGACCTGGAGTTCATAATAAGCAAGTGAAACTTTTTTTTTTTAAAAAAAAATCTCATTTAACGCATAGCTAAAAGCAAAAACCCAAGCAAATCAATTAGCCAACCCGTATTAAATTAGAATTTAATTTTGCCTCTTCTTTTAATTTGCTCTTGACAAAAGTATCTTCTGGGTTTTGGACTGGGGTGAAAAATTAGTAGAGATTTATTGTAACATACAGTATCGTTTGTTTAATGTTCATTCCTTCTGAAGACATTTCTGGGACAGAAGCTGAGTTCTGAGAACTTACTAGAGAAGTGAAGTAGTCCATGCTGGTAGTACAGTTCCGTGGGTACGTTGTTGCATGCGATGTCACTGGAAACTGCTCTTACGGACTCTACATACGCAGTTCTAAATAGACCCAGTTATTTGAAAGGTTCATTATCGTTTATTAGGATTAGACTGGTTTGATATTTATATGTTTTGGAAATAATTGAGAAGACTTTTTAATCAATTTAAATTGTTGTGTCAGCAGGAAATAAAATGAACAACAGAGATGTTAAATGATCCCCCCCCCCCCAATACAGTCAGTTTAATGAAGTTAAGATTTATAATGGAATCTGAAATGAGGTTGCAATATTAGATTGTCATTTGTGTTTTGTTTTTATTTAGACTCTCAGGCATGTAGAAAAGCCTGTGATTTTTTGGTGTGATCCTGGGAATATGCCAGGCACCCTCCCGGTGGTGCTAGGAGCCCTCAGCTCTCCCGGGAGGCCTGTGTTGTTAAGGGCACTCAAAGAATCTATTGCTTAGTTCCATGGGGGAGGGTTTGATTTCTGTCCAGTTTCTTTTTCCTTTCATTTTCCTGTCTTCCCATTATCCTCCCTTGTGTCTGAGGCTGCTTCCCAAGGGCCTTTCAGACATCTACAGTCTGGTAGCAGGTTGCCTGCAGAGCTTGGAATCAGCAGCTGTAATGGGCATGGTAAGGCATTTTGGACATGGTATCTTGAAAATCTGGGTTTCTTTGCCCTTCTGGCTATTCTAGTGATGCAGCTCCTCATCTTCTCTGTTGCAGTGTCCTCTGCCCCATTTGAAACTTTTTTTTCCCCACTTCTAAACCCCATCCCATGGTTTGGTGCTGAATCTTCTCTGTAGCCCTCCATTCTCATAACCCTTGAAGTTGTTTCTTGAGGGTCGGGACGCGGACTGTGCTATTAAACCCTCAGGTACTCTCGGCTTTAAGCTTAATTTGCTCCCAGTGTCCCTGAGCAAGGATTAAGGGGGTGGGGTGGGGGGAATGACAGGTGGGTGTGCATTAGGTACCTCATGTGCTTTAAGTGATGGCTTCATGTGCCACAGGTTCACAGACACTGGTGCAGAAGCTGAAAGGATGTGGCATGCGTAGCTGCAAGTCAGCCTTGGCTGGCTGGTGCACAAGAAGGCCTGATTTACCAGAACAGCAGTGCTGTGCAGCTGTACTTCACTGTGCAGGGGAGGAGTAGGGGGGCTGGTGAACACTTGCTTAAGCACAGTTTTAAATATATCTTTTCTGTCAGAGGAAGTTCACTGTTCCCCCATTGTGCTGATAACAGTACCTGGCAATTTTCAGTCCTTTCTACGGCCTCTGGGGTTAGGACAGTGATGTAATTCTGATTTTATTGGGGAAGAGGAGGTGCAGGAGGTTGAATGCTTTGCCTATTTTCTGTAAGGAATTCCTGAAAGAGCAAATCACTGTGTCAGCCTGTGTTGGTCTACTTGTCTGCACAACGCCCTTACCCCTTTCTTCATGTCCCAGAGAGCTGGTCTCTGAGGCTGCTTGTTGACAGCTTTGCTGCTTCTTAGCCTCTCTCAGTTGTTACTTGTTTCTGGATGATACTTTGTTTGCTTGTGGGCTTTTTGTTTTGTTTTGTTTTGTTTTTTTCTGCTTGCTCTCACACTGGATCACACCTTACTCCACAGCTAGTGGGAGTTGAGTTTTGACTTTCTGTGTGTAGGTGGATTAGAATCTGGCCCTTGTGTATGTAATATGCTGGGGATAGAGACTGCTTTCTGTCTCAAGCCTTGTAGTGCCAGGGAGCTCTATTCATGGCTCAGGGCTTGGCTTTGCTTCATAGAGTACAAATCCACATGTGTAAAACAGAGAATGGATGAGATTTGCTGTGCCATGTTTTGATTTATGCCACGTTTTGATAATGTACAAACAGTGTGATTACTATCTGGAATCTTCATGCTGCTGCTGAGTTTTTGACTAGAAATAGTTGTAGAGGAGATCTTGCCTTCCACTACAGAGTATATACAGATATACTAGTTAATTTTTCAAGAGAGGAAAACTGGACAAGGCTGAGCTGTTAAGGATTGCTTCTTTGTTAGGGATGTTGAGAGGGACTGGTCAGCAGTAATGACTATAGTTAGATGTGAGCATGACTTCTCTTTGAGAAAGCATAATGACAATTGGAGTGTTAAACTGGGAAAATGGATTGCTGGTTCATGCATGAGAGGTATATCAGCCTGGGTTAAAATCCCACTATCTTCTATAGGTTTGTACTGGAATACAGTTGATCAGAGCAAGTTGACAGGTAGGGCTGTACTTAAATAACTGTTTGGCCTCAGCATATCCCATCTGCCCATTTGATGGAATTGGCCCCAATGCATTCTGCAAGTGTAGACAAGCAAGTTGCAGTGATGCTGGAATTTCTGAACCTGCTGGCACTAAGTTGTGCCTCTTCTTGTCTCTGCTGATCTATGTCGGAAGCTGATATCATGCCAATGATTTGGGCAAAAAAAGTATACCCCATGTAGGCGAGGTTTTGTATGCAGTGTCTTCTTGGTGATGCTTGGCTTTGCAGGACAACTGGCAGGTTACCAGGCAAGACACAGGCAGTGAGGGTGAACCTGGCAAATGGCATGAGAAGCATAAACCCGGCTCCCTGGGGAGGAATGAGGCCTCCAGAAGTGCTAGGACTGAGGTAGCAGTTTCCATGGGGGAACACACTGTGTTCCCCTTTGTCACCCTGTTTATTTTATAGCCCTCCAAGTGAAATGATCCTGCAGAACTGCAGTTCCTGCTTTCCTTTGTGTATTAGTAATATAGCCACGCATAGGGAGACCTGAGTGGCAGGGAGTCTGCAGAAACCCATGATTCTGGGCTGAATTTATACTTGGATGCCTTTGGGAAGTGTAAAATGCAATTTGTGGTCTCTTTAGACTGTCTGAGTTGTGCAGAGAGGCTTTTGTGTAAACCAGAAGCAGGCCCAGTTGTTGATGTTATCTGCAACTTAGCTATAATTCACTGCTGCAGCATCTGTCTGCTGTGAATTGTCACTCTCTGTGGCTGAAGGCTCATGATCCTTCTGTCCTCCTGGATTTGGAGGAAGCCTCTACAGGAGCATGCTGTTATGCAGCAGTGGGACTGTTAGTCAGGGCTTATGCTTTTCATGTTGCAGCACTCTGTCCAGGTAGAGCTGTACTGCAGCTGCCCCGGGCTGATTTACATCACTGATAGCAGTGTTGGCGCAGTGACAAGAAACTTCAGATTTTGATTCTTAAGTTGTTAGTCCCACCTTCTAGAGAGATTTGGTGCCCTGGGATGGTGGGGAGGATACTTGGGCCAGACCTGGTCATCTCTTCTTGGAATTCCCTCATTTTCTCTTCCCATCATATTCAGCGTACAGCCAGTTCTCTGGTTTAAGTAGTATTCCTCATCTGTCAGGTGTTTTGTTTTCTTTCACTTCTCACCACCTTTGTATCTTTTCTGTGTAATGCCTCATCCACAACATATGCAGTGATTTATCCTTCATGCTTTTGTTTAACCTGACCTGATCTTTTGCTTGACAGTGAATTGGTTGTCATCTGTAATGTTGTTTCCATCTGCTCCCCTGTTTGTAGGTAAGACTGACTTTTTCCTTTCTCGCTCCTGGCTGAGTTTTTAAATCCTTTTCTCTTTCTGACCCAAACAGACCAGTTCATCTCATGCTGGTGAGTTAATTGTCTTGCTTTTTGGAGCTCCTGCTGTTGATCATCTCCTGATCTCTTCTGACAAACTTCTGCCCAAATTCAAAGACTGGCTTCTGTTTGTTCTCCTCTTGAGAGTGTTGGCCTCTACTCCCTACCCGCTTTGAAACAACAAAGATAGGATTTGTTTTTGTTGACTTATTTTGGGCTCTCTTGATCAGAGGCTGTGGGTCTCTGGGGCTGTGCACTTGGCTGGCCTTTGCCTGGATCTCTTCTCTATGAGGCACTGTCTTGTTGATCAGCTCAGAGGGAACAGGCCTGCTTTTTCCATCGTGCTGGATATATTCCCATCTCATTTCTTTGCTCCCTACTGTACTTCCATTCTTTGATATGAAAGTGATTTCACTTCAGTTCTGTTGCTTTATGAATCCAGTTTGAAGTAGCCTATATGATTTCCAACATCATCTTAATTACTTGTTTATACTTGGTTGCTTGCTTGTCACAGAGCAAGCATGTGGACTGAGAGCAGTTTTTTCCCCTCAGTTTTGATTAAAGTTCCTCTGCATAAAATAGTCGATTATTTTCTGAGCACTTCTCATTCATCTCTTTTGCATCTGTTACACTGTCAAGAAGGGAGAAGTTACGGGAAAGGACAAATGACACTGGGATTGCAGTTGAAACTGTTACTCCAGTGGTCATTGCCCAGGTGCTTGGGCAGCTGGAAAGCAATGGATAAACATGGTGAGGTAACATGGCACTAGTTCAGGTTTGTCTTTAACAGTTAGGCTACAAACTGCAGCAGTTCGTGAACTGCTTCAGAAGTAGTTTGGCCATCTGGGAGCAGTGGGAGGTAGCCACCTCACTGCCTTCATGTTAGTTGCTACTGCTTGTGAGCCAGAAATGTACGAACAGAAGAAATCGGAGTTCTTCCATTTTTCACAGATCTCCCAGGTGCTAGGTGAGTGTGTCCCTGTTCACAAAATAAAACCCAAGACAATTGGACATCTGGGTTCTTTTCCTGATGTTCTTTCAGCCCGTGTAAGTCTTTGTGCCTCAGTTTCCCTAATACAGTGTGTTGCTAACAGTAGTGTTAATGTATTTTCCTGCTTTCAAGTATATTTCCCCTCCCTTTATCTCCAGGCACAGTATTGCAGCAATATAGTTGTAACATGAGAGATAACTAACAAGTCTAAATAGAAGTGAAGAAAGTCTGGGCTGGCCCACAGCCATACAAATGCCATCAGTTTCTTTTTAAACAAAGTGGGTTTCAGTCAGGTGGTGTTTACTCAAAAAGCCTCATTTTCTCCAGTGCATATGAAGGCAGTTTCTTCAGGTCAGAAGATGTGTGTTGCAGAGAAGTACGTGTTCCCCAAGCAGACTGCTGCTCTGCAGATGACATTGCTAAGGCTATTTCTGGATATGACCATCTTCCTTGAAAGGGTAATGTTATGTGTGGGAAGAAGCATGGTATAGGGCAAAGGGCTGGCATGCTGAGCCCTTGGATCATTTCTTGAGTCTGCTGCCGAAAGGCTGCAAGATCTGGGCATGTCAGATGACCTACATGGGTCCTACCATCTGTACATTACATGGTTCTCACCATCTGTACATTGGGGTAATGTGCATGCTTTTCTAATCCTGTTTTCAGGAAGCAGAATCGGTGTTTTGGAGCTTGTGGCAGTTTTAAAGATGATGAGACTTAGGATCCTACGTTTTCTAGGCAGATTTGAAAATTGCCTTCTCTGTCTTTATTGTCTTCCTGTGAGTCACTGCAGTCTCTCTGCTGTGCAGGTACCAGCAACTATGATACTGGTTATTGGTGTGGCCTTGGAAGAGACTGAGTCCCTGACCATGCAGTGAGACTCATGGAGCATGCTGGAAGTCAGTGGGGCAGGGACTGCACAGAGCTTTCTGCAGTGTCAGGCGTTACCCTGCTCTGTCATATGCCTGAATATTCTACAGTGAAAATTCCATTAGCGGAGATATTAAGGTGATAGCAGGGGATGAATGAAGTTTGTGCCTCATTTTACTTAATTCATTTTGCTTCGAATGATCTGCTTATGATGCTCATGTAGGCAGGTTGTCCTTCCCAAGTAGCACTTGGGAGAGACCTGGGGAATATTGCATACCTGACATTAGTGTGAGGAAGTGTCTGTATTTTGCTGTCCTCATTCTGTGCCATGCTCTTCTCTGTTCATGGGGGAGCTTGGAGGGTGCCATGGTGAAGCTACCTGACATTTCTCCTCACCAGGTCATGGAAAACATGGTTTTGTCAATGCATTAAAAAAAAAAAAAAAAAGTGTCAAGAATCTATCTACGAGAAGCTCAAACTCCCTTGCGTCACAGATCATAGACAGGAATCTTGCCTTGGTTGAGGCAAATAATATACTCTTTCCTGACATGTGAGAATCTGCCTGAATTCAGCCAAATTCTAAATAATTATAGAAGATAGCAGCTGCTGCATGTCCGAGGGAGGTGGGCTAGGGTTTCTCTATTGAAGTGGCTAAGATACCTCCCAAAATGTACATACGTTGGCCTTTGTGTTTGATCTGTGTGGACGAGCACCTTCTGATGTGGTTAACTGTGGGCTGTGAAGGGAAGGAGGTGGTTTCTGAGGGACCTTTGCTCACTTGTCACAGAAGTAGAAGGCAGACGAATGGAGCAGTGAGTAGCATATTGGAGAACTCACTTCACTCCTAGCCCCTGTCAGCAGCCCTGTGTACATTCAGCAAGTCGCTTTCAGCCTGGCTTGTCATAGGAGATCCCCAAATATCTATTCCTCATATTGTGATTATTTTTTTTTCCAAGAGATGAGCCTGGGATCTGAGCTGCAGAAGTGCTGATGATGCACAGGGTGCCAGTGGGAGTTGTGCTTTGAACATGTAAAGTGGCCCAGAAAACCAGGCCCTTGGGGGTCCTAACAGAGGCACTCAGAGGTACAAGAAGCTGCAACTCTTGATTTCCATGTTTCTTAGCTTCCAGTTTGGAAAGCAAGGATGCTTGACAATAAATGTGCTTGTGAACTGCCTAGCCACTGCTCTCTGTGAGCCTGTCGAAGAGCCTGTATGGAAACCACCAGCTCTGTATTCCGAGCAGGGCTTGGCTTGAGGCCACACGTTGAACAATGAGGAGAAAACAAAATATTGAATAGCTGCTTGTTCAGCAAACCCAGTTCCTCTTGGCCGTGCAGGGCCCTGCGTGAGGGAGTATATGAGGTGGGGCAGTTTTCCCTTAGCGCTGGGGTCTAGGACCAGCCTCTATACGTAGGGTCTCAGGTGGTACAGGGGGAAGCCCACACCAGCACACTTGCTCTCAGCCTGTACGGTGGAGAGCAGAGCCAGCTGGGGACTTCTTTGCTATCCCCAGGTTGCAGTTCCTTCCCCACCTGAGGGGTATACCAGCTGCATCTATCAGATGAGTTTTATCAGTAAATTAATACTACTTTGCTCTTGGCTGCTGTTTTAGATTCTTCTCTGGCACCTCATACAGTGGTGTCTGAGAGTAGGGTTGGCCCACTTGGCAGACAGTGGGCAAGATATGAGGACTGGTTTAGGTTTGGGCTGTTGTTGGTTGGTTGTCTTTTTCCACTTTCCCACTTGCAGCTTACAATGATTATGTCATTTTTTCTGTCTTTCACCCAAGAATCATGTGGCACAAATGTCCTTGTTAGATGTCTTTCTGGGATGTCTGAGAAGAGCAACCCACTGAGACAAGCCTTATTCCTGGTGTTCAGGGAACCCAAGTTAAGTACCCTGCTCTGGCACAGGCTTTTTGTGTGATCTTGCGAAAATAACTTAGAATTTCTCTGTGTTGGTGTTGCCCCCTGCCCTGCATAAAAAGTCTTAGGGAAGAGTTAATTCCTAAAGTGTTGCAAACAGAAATAATGATTATGAGGAGCAGGTACGAAACTGAAAGGGGCTGTGTAAATGCTGTAGGTGGCTTTGAAGACGTCTACTTCTTCAGTGGATGTGTGCAGTGTATCTTTTAAAGTTGTTTTTGACTGAGTTTTGCAGGAGGCTTTCAGGATGCTGTGTAGAAACCCCCCAGGGGTAGGTAACTTTCTGCAGCTGTGAACTGCATGAAGGAGCTCTGTTCCCCTCATTAAAAAAAAAAAAAACCAACCAAAAAAACCCCAGACTACGGCCATTTCGTCTTTCCCAAAGATGAAACACAAACAGATGCCAGTATGGCTGTGTCCACTTCTCTGTTGAAGGTGGAGAATGTGAACTTTGGAAAAGGTCTGGATTATCCTGGGAAACCAGCTTTGGCCAGAGCCTTGGGAGGAATTGATACCATGTCCATCTAAGAACAACAGAAAAACTAGCCAGAGCTTGGGGCCAGGTTAATCTGTTGCATCTCTGTTGACATCAATGAGAAGGTAGAACAGTCTGTTCTGTCTCCCCACTTCAGTTCCTCATGGAGAAGCATTTATTCTGGATCTTGGGGCCAGACAGTGTAGGGGAGATCATGGAATAGTAATGACTACGATAACTTTTGTGTCTAGTATCACTTGGAAGGAAACCTTTTGTTAGATCAGCTGATATGCAAGGCTGAGGTGAGGCTCTTGTTAGACTTGAGGCTGGTACTTGCAAAGGGCATAGGAACGGCAGCAGAAGAACTTCTGCTCCAGCTATGCAATCTCCTTTTCAGCTGCATCCTGCTCCTCACTGCAGGAGCTCTTGGCAATGTTGAGTACCATAAGCTGCTGTACTGCTATGGCCTCTGTGCAGCCCTCTGAAAGCCAGGCTCCTAGGCCTCCCAGAGACCAGGTGGGTTCACAACTCCTTTAGAAACTCAGCCCTTGAGCATCTCCATCTGGGCAGAAAGATTTGACTCTTGCATAGCTATCATTTGTCTTGCCATTGGGCTGAAAGCCTCATACGGTGCTACTGGTAGAGCTTCTCCATAGGCTTCCCAGACTATGGCTTGTGCAGTTGGTTTCATAGACTACTTAGGGTGTTGATCTACTGCTACTTGAAAACCTGGCAGAACACTGGGGCTCTTCAGCCAGTAAGTTTTGTTTTGTGGACAAAGGTGGATTTAAAATTGAAAAAAGCTTCCTTTTCATTTGTTTTGTTTTGTGGGTCGTCTCTTTCCAATGGGAGTGATTTCTGAGGAAGAACTTGCATAAAAGAGCAAGCAGTAATGTAGTTCACTGGTTCCAGGAGGGTTGATTGATCTTGGCTTGGGGAATGGAAGAAGGCGTTTCCTGCAGGGGAATTTGGTGGCCAAGTGAATGGGTGTCAACAGAGCCGGAAGGTGGGAATGGTCTGTAAAATGAAGAAGAATGAGATTGTATGTGGTATCATAATGCTTAAGCAGCAGAGGGGGCTGAACCTGAGTCAAGTAAGACAGAAAGCAGTTGACTTGGGTCTGTGGCTGGATGTTCTCGCTGTTTTGCTATACTTGATACAGGTAACTGCGCATTAGTTTGCACAAGCTAATGGAATATTTCTTTTTTGAGTAATCTCTTGTTAAAGCAGAGTGGGGTGAGTGAATTTGGAGGAGAAATACTGGCTCTGTGTTTGCATCTAAGACATATATTGGAAGAAGTAATTTTTATTTCCCCTGTCCCCTTTACCTGGCAGTTTATGGCCAGCAGCATCACCTGACCCACCAGTATTTCTGTTGTGATGGAGATGGAGCTCTTGGCGTCCTGGGCTCCTCTGGAGTCAGGAACTGGTGCCAGATACAGACAGGAGGGTGACCAGCTACAAGGAGATGAGAGGCTCACTGGATCTAAATGCCATCTTGTATCACACAGGACAAGGACTCCGATTGCTGTGTTTTCCCAATAGAAAATAGTTACCTCACTAAACAGTCAAACCAAAATGCAGATATGCTGCAAATGCATTTGTTTGACTATTTATCAATATTAAATGTGTAAACCAGAAAGGTCAGTAGTGTTTAATGTCATGTGGCAACTTTGTGATTTTTAATTACAATAAAAAACCCAATGACAAATGAATTCAGTGCTCTTTAGAGCTTGTTCCTTCCTGATGCAGTTTGTTTTGTTGGCTTACCTGTGCTCAAGCAAAGTTTGGCTGCCTCTGCCATGGTAGGAGAGATTTTATTTAAATAAATGGGATGAAGTGACAAATTAGTTACAATGTCTCAGTCTCTGGGGGAATTTGGTGTAGCTTAATGCTTCAGCAACATCTTGTTACAGTGTTGGATGGCAAGGTTGCAGGGAGAAAAACAGTAACTGGCACAAAAAGGTTGTTGCATCTGACCTTAAAGCGACTGACAATTGCTACTTCCCTGTTCCTTCCTATTTTGTATGCAGTTTCAGGTATCTGGGGTAAAGAGTGATAAACTTCAGTTTCTTCTTTTTCAGTTTTTTGTTGTTTAAAATCTTGATGGGGACTGCTCTGCTGTTTTTGTTGTTTGCTTGGCTCTTTTATGTTAAGCTTCTAAAAATTTCTTGATCTTTTCCCAAGCTGTTCTCAAAATGTAGTCAGCAGGCTCCTCCTCCTAAAATCTAAAAACCCAGATTTTAGGAGTAGTTATCAGTTTGGGTGTGTTACATTTATTGTTAAAGAACTGACTGCTATAGAAACCTTATTTTTTAAATGAGAACCCTGCAGATGGCTTGTGCTTGAGCTCCTTTTAAATTGAAGCTGAGGTTTTGAGCAGTGCTTGGGTTTTTGTTTTCTTTTCTGAACATGTCTATACCTGTGTGGCTGTCATTTCAGCTTTACAGACGGGGACAAGGTCCTGCTTGCCCTGTCTGCCTGACAGTGGGGATGTGAGTTCCTCTGGTTTGTGGTCCGTGCTCAGCAGTAGCGTCCTGATTTCACTGGTCGACACAGGCTGTGACTACCAACAGCAGCAAAGCAACATCACACTGAATGCACCGATCCTTACTGTTGTAAAAGCAGAGTATTACAAGTAACCCTGAAATGTTCCCTTACTGCTGCAATAGTTACAGCTGTGGTGTTCATCCTGTACCCATAAAAAGCTGGTGATGGCGTACAAGGATGGAGCTTTGATTTCAGTCTGGTGATTCTCTCTAGGTTTTCACTTGATGATAAGACCAGCTCAGTTAAAGAGGTCCAGTTACATTTGTTTCTGTACCTGTTTAAAAGATTGTATTTTTTTTCCTGAATGTAGTATCAATAGAGGTTCCTGTACTTTTTTCCACTTCACTGACAGCATTGTCCTTGTTTAACTCCAAATAAATCTTAGTAACGTGTGCAACACAAAGACAAGGGGAGAAAATTAATCTCTAGATCAGGAGCTACAGAAAATGAAATGAATTATGAACAGAAGAGGGAGGGGATTTTTTCTGTATCTGTTGTCCAAGCAAAGGGAAACTGGCACAGAAAATGAGTTTGTGAATGGTGGTAGTGGTGCTCAGGTTTTGTTCCTATATTTAGATGAAAGCAAAAATAAAAACTTTTCCAAATATCCCCAGTAAGATTAAGAAAAGCATAGGTGGTAGGTAAGAGAAATAACATCCCCACAGGATTCATTCAGCATTTCTGAGATTCTTTCCTTTGCCTTCAGCTTCGGGGGGGGAGGGGGGGCAGCAGCATTGGGGTTTGTTTTTTTCCTTCCCACAGATATAGTTAAAAGTCACAGCGTAAATTTCCTGACTTGGTGAAAAGCCTGTGACCCCTCTCAGTTGTCTTGTTCATCAGAAGGCAGATAGGTAATAAAGAGTCTCCTGTGTGAGAGGAGTAGGGAGAACCTGCTGTTTTAATTTTGTGCACAGCAGTGGGCCAAACTTTGTTCTTTCATTGCTGGCCTTTATAATTGGCTCGATATAATACAGCAATTCAAGCCATTGCATATGTCTGGCTTTATAACTGCTAATGTCATAGCCAAGAAGAGTGCAAAGTCTCCTGCAGAAACATACAGTAAATAAGAACAATAAGTATGTTCCAAAGAACATACGGGCAGTAGCTTTAAAGGGCCTCAGCTCAGCCCTGTTGGGTTAATTTGCATCCAGGTTGCCTGGACAAATGGATTTTGTTGATTTAGACTCCATGGGGAACGTGGGTTTGATTTGGAGATTTTTCTGGACTACATGTTATGTTCATGTGTCTGATTCCTGGGAACCAGAATTAAGACATCCTCGCTTATCAGGAGGGAAGGATTTACTTTGGGAGTTTGCTCAGCTTTAGGAGTTTGGCCATAGTGTGCTTTGGCTGTAGAGTATCCCATATCCTCCTGCACAGGGTACCTTGCACAGACGTACGGTAACATTTTGTTTTTCCTCTGGCCACCCACAGCTCTCAGCCATGGCTAGCTAAGACTCATTTACCTTGTTTTTTGCAGACATCTGTGGTTTATTCGTCATCTTCAATGAGGTTCTAACACCTGTTAAGCGCTCCTCCTCCCTTTTTTTGGAGAAGCGTTTAATTATGACAGGGTTTCCCTTGGAGCACATCCTCCATTCAGTTCCCTAATTGTAGAATTCTCTGTGGGATTCTCCAGATGGGGGATAGAGGATAATCTTCTCAGAGCTCCGGAAGAAATGTGATGCCAAATTACAGAAAATAGATCCTTTTTATTAAGCTCTTGGGCTCCTTTTACTCTTATTTTAAGGTGACCTTCTGTTAAAGAGAAATGTTGGATAAATAGCTATCCTTTTTAAATAATCCTCAACAACCTTACCTGGGTTACTAATAACATCGTTAGACTAGAAATTCTGAAAGGATTTAAGCTTTTTTTGCCACTTGTGCTGTCATCACAGAGGCAAGGAGAATGAACTTGCCTGTTTCCCTTTTGTTTCTAGTTAGTCTCATTTTCAAGCTGCGAGCTCTGAATGAGGGAGTGCTGGCAGTGTGCTCGGTGTGGTGGGCAGGTATAAAGACAAAGCTCCATCCTTTGTCAAGTGGTCACAGTGCCACTTTATGGGTCACTTGCTTTGCTGCAAGCTGGTGCTGTGGTGATGCTGTTTCAGTCCCTGAGGGTTTTCTGGCATCCTGGAAGTGCCACCAATGTTTGCAAACATGGCAGTACTGGCCATCCTGTTTTGTGCCCAAGTGCTAGGCATATCTGGTTCTACTAAGTCTGTTAAATCTAGCACATGACCGCTGAAAGGCTTCAGGGGTTGTCCTTACAGAGCCAGTTCTTCTGGAAGGTTCCTGTGGATTTGAGGTGCATAAATTAATACTCCATGAGCTCCTGTGTTAGCAGATGATACCAATATTTTTACAGGGTGAACGGAGAAACCAAAGCACAAAGAAACCTAACTGCAGTCCTGTAATGGGTTGGTAGCAGGGCCAGAAGTAGTCTGGAAATGGCTGACTCTGGTCTCTTGTAGTCATTGCCTCTCCTCGGGATTTTTTGTGTGTTGAAGTTTCTAGGAAACTTTTTCTGTAGCACTAGTAAGCGTACCAGCTTTGCACATAGCAGGTAAATAACGGAGGGGAGGAATTGCTATTCAGCAGGGAGGCTGAAGTTATAGCTATAGAGTTTAATGTATGTTGTTGGTCGTCTTTATGCTGTGATACACAGCTGGAGCTGTGTACAGCTTGCAGCAATTGAACTTTGGTGCTGAAAGGTCAAAGGTGGCTAATCCAAATTTTTGTTTATCTTCCAGGTCTACGCACAATGAACTAGAAAAGAACCGGTAAGTAGCTAATGAGCTGAATTCTAAGAAATGCAAGCCTAGTGAGTGTAATGTGCTTTAACCTTACACATGCAGGTGCCGTTTGATCAGCTTAGAGAGCTGTGAAAGACCACACTGCATCACGTAGTTCTATAAGTTCGGGGGGGGGGGGGGGAAGACACAAAAAGATCTGGAAAAGAAGCTTTGTTTTTGGTTGGGTTTTTTTCTCTCTCTGAAAAGGCAAGAAGTGACCCAGTTTTGGACTAATCTGTATGCGGAGTAAATACTGTTCTTCTCCTGACACAGTGAAATCTGATTGGGGCACTTTCCATACATGAGGTTGCTACGGGATCAGGTTTCTTGGGCCCTGGGTAATACGTGTTACCATGATCCAAAGGGCAGAGCCCTGTGCTGTACACCCTCTCCCTCCCACCCCGCTGCTGGGCTCTGATAGTCTGCAGCACAGAAGAAAATGCCATTGTCTAGAGGCTCAGAGGTCTGGCTAGCAGCGCTCCTGTGGAGACTGTCTTCTAACCTGTTTTAGGATTGTGCCTGTTTATCCTTGAATCTGAAGTTTTAGCAAGCCTTGCAGTTTTGTTGCTTGGCTAGCTCTTCTATATGACTCAACCCTTTTGTAACAGGAGTTAAAGTAAGATAAATACCATTGAGACAGGGGAGCTAGTTCACACACAGATCAGATTATCACCTTCCATTCAGGATGCTGTAGTTAAGTTTATAATGAAAACCCTGACACAACCTTATCTTGGCTCTTCTGTGGGATTTTAGGGGGGCTGGGGTTGGTGGTGTCTGTGTATTTTGTAGCTGATGGAACAAAGGCAGTGCTCTGGCCAGCTACTCCTATGAAGAAACCCCCAGGATGGGAAAACTGAGTTTTCAAATCAAATAGTTTGATCACCTCCTCTTAGCAGCCATCATTTAACAAGGAAGGACTACAAGGATGGCCAAAGATACAAGGAGGCTTCAAGCCAAGTGTGTATTACCATTCAGGCAAGATCTTCCCATGTAGCTTCAAGGGAATCAGAGCAGAGTACCTCATGCATCACGTTGCCCCCAAGTTTCCCCCATACCTGCCTCCCCCTGGCAGCAGCAGTGCTGGGAAGCAGCTTTGCCTTTGCATGGTGTGGGTGTTTTCTTCGAGGCTGTGCTTTTACCTCCTGGTAGCTTTGAGGATCTACAGAGTTGTCATGGTTGTGTCTTTCTGGGGTGATGCAGGGACATTTTTTTTATTTGGGTTATGTTGCTCCCTGAGTCTCAACCTTTCCAGTCCCAGGTTGAGCTGTGTTGAAAAGTTTTGGCTCCTGGGTTTTCCAGTGCGCTCTACAGTTTTATTTACTAATGAGGGAAAGAAAATGCAGTGCTTGGGACTGATCCAGAACGGATGGTGCTTTTTTCTCCATGACAACAGTAAACCATCACTAATTTTCAATGTGCTTGTTTGCATATCTAATTGTTACTGCAAACACTGCTTGCCCTCAGTACAGCCTTAAAGCAGAGCTGTCTCCATCTTTCCCTGTACCAACTGGTCTTCTCACGTTGGCCAGGTTTGCATGGATATGTGACCATCTTTTTCTACCCTCAGGCTTGTGGAGCAGGCAGTAAAGTTTCAAACTCTCTGTGGGTGAGATCTCAGCAGCTAGCGTTACATACTTATTGTCCAGCTAAGGACTGGCAAGTATTGATGGGTTTAGGATATGCCTGATACTGGCTATTTGTGTGAGTCGAGGAAGCTTCTGCCCTGATTCCCTGTCTTTAACTGAGGGCAGTAATGCTACCTTGGGTGGGGATATCGTGAGGATTGACTAGCCCTTTGAGATATGTACACATTACTAGTGAGAGGAGCATTGCTACCTGTGCTTCCCCTTACGCCACCTTCTTCTGAATGTTGACAAGCCGTTTGCTTGCTACAGAATTTGTCTTTGCATTCCCAGTTGATGTGATAGCTCACTCATCCTCTCCTTCCATCTCATTTATTCTCCCTAGTCCCTACCTGCTCCAGATTGGAGACTCCTAACCATCAGCCTTCTCAGCAAGGTCTTTCCTCCAGGGCTTCCCATTCTGAGGCACTGTATTCCAGGTCTGAGTCTCAGACATGGTTTTACAAGCCCTTGGTTTTCATCCTTCTGGGAAGGGCACACACTGGATGACATTGGGTGGTCTGTACAGAAAAAAATGCTTTATCTGGGATCTTTGATAGGGAGCCTGCTGCTTCTGGTTTGGGATTGTTTGTGTCTTAATGCAGGTACTATGGCCTGATCAGCTATGCACATCTGCAGACCCAGCTAGACCCTGTAGTGACTATGCTAGGTTTGCAGTGTTTGTTACCGACGATTTGGACAGTGAGTTTCATACCAGAAGCATTTATTTTCAAACTCCACAGCAGTGTTTTCTGAGTGAAGGGGATTGCTTCCCAGTTAGATTTTCACCATGTTTTATTTGCTGTGTCGTTAAGGTTGTCAGTGTCTCCAGACTTAACTGTTGCAAAGATAAAAGCCGTGATACTAATAGCTTTGTGGCTGGCAGGTGCTCATTTTCCCTATTATTTGAGATTATTCCTTTTGCATCTCACTGTTATCTCCATTATTGACATACAGTATAATTTTCAAAATTGTCCACTATTAGGTCTCTGACTCTGGGTTTTCCGTTCTCGTCTGTGAACAGCAGCCGCCTTATGTTCAGTTAAATTTTGTTTTAACCCATTCAACAATTACACAGTTTCTTTCAAGCAGTAGCAAGAGAATACTTGAAAACCAAAATGTTCTTCTCCTCCTTTTTGAATATGCAATTTAACTTGAACTAAATATTGCGGAGCTGATGATGTTTCAAAGTATCAAGATTAAGAATCTTGTACCCCTTTGATGTAAAAAAGTAACTAAAAATACATTGAAAAAAATTAAAACAATGTTTTAAGCTCCACTCCTTTATTTAGTCTTGAAATATTTCATGAACACTCCAGTGGTTCTGCTAAGGAGCAGTTTGATTTGGTACCAAATATTAGCTGTAATATTTAAGTGACTTTCTGCTTTGATTTGTTTGGGGTTTTTTAATCTGAAAAGATTGCAGTGACATTTATATAAGGGGCTTTGTTTGATTTATAAAAGATTAAAGTTAATTTATAGTTATTATCTGTCACTAATCCTCATGTTGGAAAATTGTTTGTGTTTTTTATTTAATGGGTATGTGTTTCAGTTTATCTCTGCCCAGAATGAGTCATAGCTTGCATTTAAACAAGAAACCAGTATTCTGCTTCTCATCTGCTGCAAGGTGTAACTAAACCAGAACTTTTTAGTCTTTTAACACACCTACCAAAAAACTTAAGCAACACCCCATCATTTTTTAAAAGAAAACATGATAAAGTGACTGAAAAGTGGCTGAAAGATGAACTTTGCTAGCGTAATATTTTCCTCAAAAAAGGATAATAAATAAAATTCAGGCTGAAGTTAAGAGATGTGTGATATACGGATATCAGAATTAACTGTTGTCTGTGAACGTTTTGGACACATACCAGTTTTGGAAGGATGTCGTCAGTGTGGTATTAAGAGAAGGTACACAGCACTGAGATAACTTTCCTGCTGCTCTGTGAAGTGGCAGTTCTGTTAGGCCAATATGGTGGTGGTGTCTGTCAGAAAAGTTGTATCTCCTGATAGAACACGATAGATGTTTGTAAAGCTGTTGATGAGGTTAAAAAATATATGGTTTTCTGTATATCCTAGATTGATCCATTTGGTTTTGGTGATGATTGCATTGTAATACAGCAGAAGGAAGACAAAGCTGAATAAATGGGTAAAGAATGAGTTATTAGGGCAGATTTTTCTTATGGTAACAATAATTTAGTTCAAAGAATAGATAGACTCAAGGAGGGAAAGAGACCGTGGGAGGATCACTGAAATTAGAATTTTCTGAAGATCTGAAGATCTCACAGAATTTGTGGCTCTGCAAAAAAAAAAAATTGAAATGAAAATGGACGAAATCTAAAGGATACAAAACTCCTTCTAAACCAAGTTGCTAAAGAGTTGTGTTTAGTGTAAAAGCACAGAGTGGTGTAAGATCCTTTTTCTCTGATAACTTTTGAGATGATCAGAAGCAAAATGAAGAACAGATAGCAATGGTCAAGTACTGTGTTTTTCAGCCTTTCTGACTGTTACCAGGAATCCCCGTCTATCTCCTGTGATTCCCCACCCATTCTCTCTTTAACATGACTTTATTGCAATAGTGTTTCTCCAAAACAGTTTCTCACGAAGAGCTGTTATGCTAGGTTGCATATTTGAGGTAGCAGGTGAGATAAAGGAAAAACTCTACTGAACATTTAGGAGAAAACCATGACCTGGGTCAGCTTGCACTAAAACATGGGGCCTTTTGAGGCTCTGCAGCAATTGCACAGTTTGGTTCTGTTTCTTTAGAACAGAACTTTCTTTTGCAAAATGCAAGAGAAGAGGGAGGGGAAAGCAGTTAACAAAGGGCATTTAAATAGTGCAGACATGCTGTCTAGGCTGAGAAAGGTAGCGGGAAGGGAAATGAAGGTGTAGTGAATCCTTGCTACTCTGAATAGATCTGGATGATTGTGCTTTTTGTAGCGCTATGTGTACTTGCCAAGGCAATCTGGTCAGTGTTTGTCTTGAACCAACTAATCAATGTGGTGTTGAGTTCAGTGCTATTCATCAGGAGAGCTGGAACAAGAAACTATTCCAGTAAATTTCATTTGGTCTTTGGAGTAGGCTTTGTTTTCATGTTAACTTCATGTAGCAAACATTGACAGTACATATTGTTTTCCTCATTAATAAAACTTGGAACCTGTGATGTTCCCTGCAGCAGTCAGTGTCCATGTATCTTTCTTTGACACATCCAAAGGTCAGAGCATGCACTGATCCAACTTGCTCCTTGTGGGAATTGTAGCTAAACACTCCTTGTCTCCATGGCCAGTACAGAAAAAGAGCTGGAGGTAGCTAGCTGTCTTCAACTGTTGCTTGTATGACAGATGTCTCCATTTTCTGCTGGGTCTAACGATTTTCAGCAGGGCTGAAGCATGTTCCTCTGGTTTAGATCTGGATAACTTACTATGCTGCTGTGCCTGTTTTTGCTTAACGTGGAGAGAGTAAAGCCTGTAGTTTGTGCAGTAAAGCTCTCGGAGAGGTGTTCTTTCCGGATATGTTCAGGCTCAGTCATTGTCATTTAGTGTAAGTCTGCCTTTTGCTATATTGCACTTATTTCTTTGCATTGCTCTGGGAACTTGCCAGTCAGATGCCATAAAACTGGGATTGGTCTCTGGCTGACACCACCACACTTGTTCATGCGAAGTGCCTCCTCGTGCAGAAGTAGCGTTTCGATTCACTTACAACTGAAAGTCTACAAAGGCTTTGTTTCACGTTGGCTGGGCAGCAGAACATTTTGAACTCTGAGTAAAGCTGCTGAAAAGGGACAGTTAGTCTCCATGCCAAAATTCAAAGGAAACAAAATGATCCTCACTTTGTTGGGAGTTCTTTAGTACTGCTTGTATTGGAATTGATAGTTTCAATATGATAGTTGGTTTTTTATTCAAACTGATACAGTGAAGAATGAATGCCTGCCTGCCTTCTTTTCTGCTCCCAGATCTCTGCACCTCCCTTATGAATCCAATAGCAGTTGGAGAAAGAAGAAGAAAAAGAACAATACTACTGTTTTGGATAAACTGTCACAAAGCAAAATGTTTTTGTCTCAACAATGTTGCACAATAAAATCACTGTTATAAGGCAGTTTTCAGAAACAGATACTTATCACAAAGCCCTTCTCAACTTAAGATGTGTTTTAGGGACGCTGTCTGATGTGTTTTTCTCCCATAGTGTAGAAAACTGTCAGTGCAGGCCCTGACATAATGATCTGATGCTAAGAATCCTTTCATCGTCTTGCCTCCCAGAAGGAAAACTTTAGAGGAAACCCCCATCTTGGAAAGAAACACTCTGCAGTCAGGCCTCCCCACTTACTGGCTGAGTTCCTTTATTCAGCATCCTGTACTTAAGATTTCCAGAGCTATGAATAGAAGAGGTATCAAATGGTGTGTTACTGGTTATTTACTGCTTTCAGGGAGCCAGGAGGGGGTCTGGTAGCTGCTGTGGATGTGTAATGAAAGCAGTCCTATGTACTTAGATGGTATCTGATTTGGAGTGCATCAGTTGCCAGCTTTGGTTCTTGAATCTCTTCCTTGCATCCTCAGATTTCTACTTAGGTGTGTTACTGCAGTTTACTTTGAGGCTCAACCCTCTCAGGTTCTGTATATTTATGGCTGTCCTGAAAAAAAATAAAAGAATGGATAAATTCCCTCTGTAATCAGTGAGCTTGGACGAGGGAAGAATCTGGCCCCAAGTAGGAAGTCAAGCATTCAGCATTCCTGGCTCAGTTTTCAGTCATGTCAGGGCTCTGCCCTTGTCATATCTCTCCCAAATTCATTTCTGGAGACTTTGCGGGGGGTGAGGGGTTTGGCCCTTTCCCCCCCCCCCCCCCTTTCCTGGGGTGCTGTTTGAAGTGCCGAGAGCCAGAAATTCTAATGCAATAACTTTTCTTGATCAAGTGATTTAACGTTGCTCATGGGCCTGAAAGCATTACTAGCTGAAAGCCACTTGGGGAGTTTCTGCCTTAGAGAAGATGAGGTAATGGGAATATAATTTTTGAGACAGATTACCTGTTAACTACAAGTTTCAAGACTTTTTACTCTTGGGGCAGAAGCTGGAGTTATATGTGCTGATCTAGATCTGGCGCATGCATTGGGGGTGCTATAGCAACATAGCCCATGCAGACCTGTGATAACCAGAGGAAATACAGCGTAGGATAGGAAATACAGGCAAGAAACTTCCTCCTTCTCCTTTCTGTATGTGGCCCATTTTTACTAGAGTATCACAACTTTGAGAACCTGGAACCTTATGATATGCCAAGGAGGGAGAATGGGAAGAGTGAAACACCCCTATTTAACAGCTGTGGAGCAGAAACATACATGGATCCAGTGCCTGGACTAATAGGCATGCGGAAACAAGTTTGCGTTGACCCACTCCTTTGCTTCATTGATCCACATCTCCAGCCAGTTGCTTGCTTTTTCTCTCCATCACAAAAGTTTTTCCCTGTCCCACCTGGGATTCCTTCAGAACTTGATGCTTACTCCTTGTGTCCCCTTTGACATCCTCCCTGTCAGTGTTGCCCAGGGCCAGGCTGTGCTGCATGACACTGTCTTGGCACTGTTGTACCTTTTCCCATTGGAGAAGAGAAAAAGGGCACAAAGTGAAGGTACCTTTGCTGCTGTGGGTGGCTGGTGGGGCTAGGCAGTGTGGCCTAGCCCCTTGTTTTGGGTGCTGTGGTGGGTAATGCAGGCATTCATAGCCTTGTCTGGAAAATGAAAGCAAAGGGCTTCATCTCACAGTTGCTGTGGTTGTTCCCTGACTGCAAATGGTGCTGATCACCCCAAGCAGTTTGCAAAGCTGTGGGCAAACAGACCAGGCAGGCTTCCTCCCAAGCAGTGCATGTGATAACCATAAAACAATTAAATGGGCAATGTGCAACCAAGGGGCAGGAATTCTCCACCCGTGAAACCAGGTAACGTGGACAGGGCTAAGTCAGGGCCATGGCAGAACATAGCAGTAGATGGTATCATATACCTGCTTCCCTTTCTGTGTGCCTTAGGAGTTTGAATTTGTGTAGAAATACAGATAATTTCTACCTAGCACTCTTGGTGTTTGCTCTTTGGTAAATCCTTACAGTGCCTCTGCAAAACTGGAGTATCCCCTTTTTTCAGAAGTGGCACTTGTGTCTATCAGAGGCAGGTTGAATCTCCTATAAAGGTTTTGAATTTGTTCAAGTCTGGAGGAATGCAGATGAATCCCTGGATCCCAGAGCAATGGGATGAGTCAGGTCTTCTGCCCGATGTTCCATTAAAAAAAAATAAGGGCTGTCTTTTGAAGGTATGTGTACACTGCTGCCTGAGCATCACTTTCCATTAGCTCTGTAATAAGATTTTCTGTCCCTCTTGCCTGTTAATTATTTATCTTTGAGAGTGCATTCATAAAGAAACATGACTTATTTAGGGGAAAAATGAAAAGCTTTTGCAAAGGATGGATGCTTTTTGCTCTGAATTTTTGCCCAGGAGTTTACTAAGTAGAGTACCTTAAGGCTCACGATGAAGAAGGGATTGCCATGCATGGCAAATGAGCATGTTCAGCCCACAGAAGGTGGGGCAGGAAAGGGGATGTAGCAGTTACACAGTGATCTTGTAACCGCCTGTGCAAGGGTTTCTGCCCAGAAAGGGCTGACGGAAAAAAGAAGGCATAACAAACTAATGCAAAAATGCTTACGCACTTGAAACCTCCAGTGAAAACAGGACATGAGCTTGAAATGCTGCGTTACTTTCATAGAAATAGACTTTTAATGGCATCAGTGGATTCACGCATGGTCCAGGCTGATAACAGTTTGTATGATAAGGGTGTGGTCTTTATCGTGGTAGGTAGTAAACAGCTGCACAAAACTTAGTCATGCTTATAAAGTCAAGTGCAGGCTGCTGTCTCAAGTTGACTGGTTGCTGAGCTAGAGTGGAATATCCAAAAGCATTTGAATGATTTAGAAGCACAGCTCCTAGTAACTCTCAGATGAATACTTGCTACTTGCTCTTTCACTTGGGCCGTTGTTGCTCCTCCCTGTGCTGTAGTTATGCCTAGGCATTTGGAGAGCGGTGCCAAGGGTTCCTGTACCAGACGACTTACTGTCCAGGACAGTGAACAACAAAAGGAGGACATTTGATAGACACCGCTCTTCATGCGAGTGAGTGTATTTGTTTGTAGAGAAAGGGCAAAGGCTGGCAAAGCCACACACCCATCAGAGGGCATATGTGGAAAGGAAAAGGAAAGTTGATGCCAGACTCAATTTTGCTGCTTATTTGTGTATGAGTAGATCTCCCTGTGAGCAGCCCAAGAGAGAAAAGGAACAGAAGAGGAGGGTTCAGAGGTGAGATCAGTCCTGAGGAGCTCACTGCTGCTGTCCCTAGCCTTGAAGAAGAGCCTGGTCAGCCGAGAGTGTCTCAGGACCCGAGAACAGGCCACAACCAGCATTTCCATCTGCTACTGCAGTGTGTTCCTCTTCTCTTTCCACTCAGAGCTGGATTGTGCAGGAGGGATCGCTCTGGCTCTCCCTGAAAGTGCTGAGTGATGTGTCCTCCAGTTGTCCTCTCAGGAGGGAGTTTCCAATGCTACTTAAAGGCACAACCTGTTGAACACTTGGGGTAATTCACTGTAATTCCACATGGGCAAAGTCCAGTCCTTAGATGGGAAGTGTTCTGCTCCTTCTGGAAACTCAGTGAAATTCTTCAAATGAGTTATTCTGAAAGGGGAGTTGTTGTAGCAAGTTTATTGTAGAAATCAGAAGCTGAAAAGAGGTTGCTTTGGATCTCTCATGTCTTTCATTCCCACCTATTTGGCCTTGTTCCCTGGGCTGGATTGAGTTGTGGGTTGCTCAGTCAGAATTTGCCCAGCTGTATGGGAATCTTCCATACAGCTTGGAAAATACCAGTCATTAGCTACACTTTGGTAACATCAAGGGGCCAAAGTGAGGTGAGTGCTCACGTTTGCTCAGATGCACAGAGTTATATGCAAGCACACACAAAGAGCTTGCAGTTAAAATCGACATGCCCCTCTCTTTTTTAACACGGGAAGACAGTCCCAGCTGTGTATACAGTTTGGTGCTTCCCTTTGATCTGTGTTTGTTTCCAGTGTTTCTCATCGACTGGATCCTGGTGCTTCTCAGAGCTGGCTGCTCTTTTCCATGTTTGCAGCTGCATAACTGCATACAGAGAAGCTTGCTGGGGTGATTGGGTTGTAACTGGTTTCAGCAGCTTGGGGTGGCAGTTACTCTTCCCTGCAAACCCCTCCTGTTGTTTGCTTTGCTCCTGTCCTTTTCTTGCCAACCCGCACAGCAGGGGATTGTCTCATTCTGCAAGTGGAAACTGTCTTGCAGATGCCTTAGGATCCTCCCTTTTACCTTGCCTACCTGCTCCCACATGTGTGTCATTAATTCCCCTTTCCACTGCATGCAGCAGCTACAGCTGCCACTCTGGAACAGATCTTTTGTTCTGTCACCAAGGCTGAAGCTCAGAGGGGCAAAATTCCCCCTTGCTTTCCAGAGGCTTGGCACTCTACCCCTGCAGCTGGCTCGGGCCCTGTGCCCTAAAGGTGGGCAAGAAACTGCACTCTCCAGACTGATGTGGAGTTCTGTGAAGCTGCTGAAGATGGGGCTGAGAGGGGCCTGCAGCACTCGTTTGGTCTGTCCCCTCGCCCCAAGGCAGGATAAGCAGTGCAACCTATTGCCCTGATTAATTGTTGTTAACACTAGGAAGTTTTTCCTAATGTCTAACTAAGAAGAAAATTATGTCAGCATTGTTCTAGGGGAGGGAAAAAAAAGCTGTCCAAAGTCGAGTGCCTCTGTGTTTGTGAAGGGGAGAGTCCCAAATGCCGAATATAGTAATTGGCTTTCATAGCAAGAATCAGTCTGTTAGACCCTAGAAGTATGCTGAGAAATTCTGGCTGAGATAAGCAAATAAGGGGAAAAAAAATAAATTCATCTTTCTTTTTCCCAATGCATGTGTTTGCCACTTCACCTACCCACCAAAGCAACTTTGATGCCAAAAGAAGTGGGAAACCGGATGGGAACACTTCATCTCCAGTGGATATTCTACGTAATATGACCCTCTTAGGAAATGCGCAGAGCCTGTTCTCTGTGGCCTGACCTCTTTTAAACATTTCTTGGCTTGGAAAAGCAGCTTACAGGCTTGGTGTTCACTGGAAAAAGCACATATGGGGATGTGTTTCAGTGAAGGGATTGCAAAGGGGGAGAAGAAGAGGAATCTTACATCTGGTGTCGTATACTTTAGGAAAACATGCAAAGGCCCCCTGGAGTCATGAGTGTCTCTTGAGTTTCTTTGCATTGTGGTTTAGGGTTTTTTTTTAGTGATCTCTGAGAAAAATACACTTGATGGGGAAAGAGCAGAGTGGGAAGGGGGTTATAGTGTGGGTTGGGCACATTGTAAATGGGTAGCAGTAGTCAGAGTGGAAGGCTGTTATACAGAAGTAGGGGACTCCCATAAGCCCTCCAAGCTGGCTCTCAGGTCTGTGCAGACAATGCTGCCTTGTACTTCCCCTCAGCCATCCAGGGAAAGCAAATTGCGTTAGTTTCTTAAAGGCTTTTTTTTTTTTTAAGGAGCATTTGTTAAATAAATTTGATATTTAAAGTGAAAAATATTATTAATCTTGCCAGCTTTTGTAATCTCCACTGCAATTCTTGTGATTTTCTGTGATTCTCAAATCCCAGCACCTGGAGTTAAGCATTTTCTATCCCCCCTGTAAAACCAGTGTATGAGCCAGTGTAACGTATGTATTTAAAAAACAGAAAGAAGGGGAAGAATCCTATACAGGTGTTTATGTTTGCTTTTTAAAATCATGTGATGTCTGAGCGACTATGTGTATTTTTTTTTTAATGGCACCAAAATCACCATCTTTTGGATGCATGGGATTAAGAGTAGGACATCAGAAACTGAAGGTTTTAAAGAAATAAAAAGCTTTATGACTGCCTGGTTGCAAAGTCAACAATACAGCCTTCATCTTGGTTCTGACTAAACTCCTTTGAACTTTGCTGAGATTCCATCTTGGGAATTTCTTGGGACAGAGGTAAAAGGAGACCTCAGGTAGGTTTTGCTGCATATATGGGGGAGCAGTGAGGGGTTATTGATCCATTTTGAGAAATATGGTCATCTTGTACTCTGGGCATTGTTAACTAGCAGAGAAAGCTGAATGAATTAGCTTCCCAAAGTGTCCTGCTCTTTAGGCACTTAACATACCAGTGTCATTGCTGAGCTACATGAGCACCTGAAAACCAAGAGTGGATTTAGCTGTGCAGTACTCTGTGAAGGAATTAGGATTAGCTCCATTTTGTGGATAAGCGGTGCATGCTTCAGTTCCTCAAGGGATTTACCTGAGGTCATGCAAGCTGTCTGCAGACAGGTCTCCTGACTCTCACTTAAAGGTCTTGCCTGCTGCATAACCCTTTCTTGCTTGTGGCGTGAGTTGAAATGTCAGCTCCATTTGGTTGCTGCTTCGTCCTTCCTGAAAGCACATGCAAACTCTGCGAGCTCTTGGCTAGCACAACACTAGGAAAGTCAAGAGAACTGTGCTTCTGGTTTGCCATTTGTCTCTCATGATGAGCAAACCCACTGCAGCCTCTCCCCAGGTGAATGGTTTGCAGTGAAAGCTATCCTTTTTGTTGTTGTTTTTCTTGGGGTTTATTTA
This sequence comes from Falco rusticolus, assembly GCF_015220075.1. Classification (NCBI taxonomy): domain Eukaryota; kingdom Metazoa; phylum Chordata; class Aves; order Falconiformes; family Falconidae; genus Falco; species Falco rusticolus. The sequence continues at coordinate 33,142,154 of NC_051195.1, forward strand.
TTGTTCTTTTTAACATCAGTGACTTTTGAAACCGACCAGGAGTGATCCTGCGATGGGATGCTGTATAGAAAATGCCTGGTAATGAAGCAGTAATTTATCTTGCCTAAATTAGTGAGGCCCTGTGAGTGACATGAGCACCACAAAATAACAGGGAAGGATGGGTGTGATTGTGTTTATAATGCAGTGCCACTGTAGGTACTTCTGTAAGCTTGTGTGATTATTTTCTTAATATTGTCCTGATAGTTCAGCCAATAGAAACCAAAAAAATGGAAACACCAAACCAGAGGACTAGGTGTTCCAGCTCCTCTCACTTTTTTTTTTTTTTAAATATTATTTTTCTTTCCAAAACAAACCATGAACCTTTCAGTGTCTGGTTTGTTCCCGGTGGGATCCTAACCCTTTTCCTGCTGGGAGAATACGGAGCTAGCGTAAGGCAGCTAATCCTTCCACAAATGCTAGTTTACTCAACTACAGCTGTTCTTGATTTGGGGAAATTAAAGTCATATCCGTTCCTGGCATTGCTGACCCAGGCAGGGGTTATAATGATCATCTCCAGCTGATCACAAGTTGACTAGGTAGAATGTCCTGTGCTTAATAGAATGGCTTTTTGAGCCCTGTTGGAAGCACTAGGAGTTTTGTAGTTGAGCCTAGAAAAGTCCAGCAATTTTCATATCTTATGGATACATTTTGTCTTGCTTCCTGCCCAAGGAAATGGTTTCCAAGCTTTTTCCTTGTTTGAGGTTTGAGCTGTCTTACATCTCTTGGCCTTCACACATGCCTGGAGAAGAGAAAGAAAATGCAAGGAAGGTGTCAAGGGTAGATAAAGGAGGGCAAGACAGGGAATTTGTTTTGGTGGTGGTGGTTTTTTTCTGCTGAAGTTTACATTGTTTTAATTTTCTAGGTGATAAACCCTGCTCCTTCTTGGGAGAACTGTATTGACAATGAGTTTGTATTAGCACATCACACCAGTTAAGCAGACGCAAGGTGTGTTTTCACATTCTGTGGTACTTCCTTTCAAAAAATCGTTTCTTTCCTGGTACCTCCCTATGTATGAAAACAGGTGACTCATCTGCTGTCAGTGCTGGGAGGTACGCTTCTCTGTTCAGGTTCCCCTGCTGAGTAACATGTATAGTTAACTTGAGTTAAAACTGTTTGTCACTTAAAGTTAGCTAACACCTAGACTTTGAAATACAGTATTACTGTTCTTTGTGTGCAAAAATCCGTATCCCATAGGAAAAATAGTGCTAGGATCTCTTAAGTTCTCCTTCCTAGTGCTTTTATCCAAAATTACATCTGATAGCGACCTTGGCTGACAAGTCCTTTTTCCTGGGAAGTTTGAGGTTAAATTTAAAATAATTTTACAAGGTGAAATTACATGCACTGCTTCCTCTGTTCCAGATGCATGCCCTCTATACCTGAAAGGTACAGTAGATATTTGATGACTCCTTAAATATTTCTGACAGTATGAAGAGGTATTAGATGAAGAGCACGTGCTTTCCTTCTGGCATAAAAGATTTTGTGTAAACAAGTATTCCAGATGGTCACATACTTAGAATATTTTTTCATTAGAAATTATGATTCTCTTCCATGAGGTGAGGAAACTGGAATATAGCTTTGGAAAAGAAATATATGGGGTGGAAAACTCTGTCCTAACTTAGTGAACAGTAAAAATATGTTTTAGTAGCTATAGCTTATCTGTATAATTTAAAAAATCATGTTAATGGCAAAAGTAACATGGTGCCAAATCAGAATGTATTCTTGGTATCGGCATATTCCCTGCTCATTATTTTGAAAACAGGAAATAAGTTTTCCCAAATAACAAGTTGGTAGCGTCCTTTACTCTTTTGCTGATGGACGAATGTTTAACGAAGCATGTGCTTGCTTCTTTTCACTGGTTAAGTGACATGACTAGTTTAAAACATGACTGTATTTAGTAGGCACGAAAGTCCAGGGTCTCTTTCAGTAGTATTATGAAGAAAGAGAGGCTCTGATTTGAGGTACTGCCTGTGCCTTCACTGCTATGACATGCTGTGGACCATGGGTAGCTTTTCTGCTGTAGCCAGGAGACCAGTCCAGGGGCACTCTCCAGATGCCTGGTGGGAAGTTGCCTGATACCTTGGGTTCTTCCAGTCTCAGTGCAGACAGGTGGCCTTCCAGGGCCTCTGCAGATCCGTGCTAATTCATCTGTTTCCTGGTGCGCACCACCTTTGATTTCTCCTGGAGAGACTGCAAGGACTCGGTGGTAGTAGATCTGAACTGGAGAGTTCTTCTCATTGCCTGGCAGTTTAGAGGCAGTTAAGGGTCATGGGGTGAGAGCATCCCTGCTTCTCAGTGTGTGACTGCAGAAGCCTTGCAGGAGCCTGAAATAGCTCCTCATTTCTTTTCAAAGGCATGGTGCTTAGCCAGGAAACCTCTGAACAGAATAATCAAGAATAGCTGGCGAGTTTGGAAAATCTTGGCTATCTTTGCCAGTGACCTAATTCTAACAGTAAAGCTGAAAATCCATAGGTCACAGCAAAGCAGGTTACTGCCTTTTCAGTGAGGCAGGTTTCTGATGAATGGCACAGCTGCTTTGCTGGTATGTTGGTGGTGTGGAGGAGGATGCTGCGCTGGTTGGAGCAGCGTCACCAGACTTTGCGGCTGTGAGCACACTGCACATCCCTAGAAGGATAATTATAATGGTATTAGTGAGAATGAGGGCACAGGACACCATTGGCTATTTAAAGAGCAGGTCTATTTTTAACCACCTTTTAACAAAGATGGAGTTTTTATTAGACTAGGCTAGTCGGGACTTTATAATTAACTGGCCTGGGTTGCACGTTGATGTTTACAACTTGCTTTACATGCTTCCTGATAGTCAAATGCAGGATTGTAACCCTATCTTACTGCCAGGGTAGCAAAACTGTGATACCTGAATGGTCAACAGTGAGCATGATTGAGAAGTTGGTGCCACATGATCTTGAGCAAGAGGCACCTGGATGTGACCATATTGGTGGCAACTAGGCTGTGTTTTAAAGTCAGAAGGAGAATGTGACGTACAGCATTTATGGCCTGTGATGGCTATAGGGTTTAGCATGCTGTTGTAAGCACAGCTCAGCCTAAAAGGAGTTTAGCTGGTAATATCGTGTACTGTGCTGCAGTAAAGTTCAGTTAATTACATTCACCAGGGATTAAAATGCTTCATGACTAATGGCCAAGATCAATAACAGTAGATCCTCAATATATAATTTTAGGGAGGATTAACTTTGATAAATAATATTAGACTCTGCTCCAGAGCATCTGTTGCTATTTGACATCTCTTAACAACTGTCCAAATTGCTTTCAAAGAAAGGCATAGAGGGGCTGGGAGAAGGGAAAAGAAACTGATGAGTGGGCACTGAGAGCTCAGTGCTAGATCTGGATGAAAATGAAGGGGTGAGAGAAAATGCCAGGCATTGATTGACTCCATTCCTCTGCTGGGCAGATGACCACCTATACTGCTCTCATCACCTTTTCATTGTGAAGTACAGGCTGTTATATTTGATCTTTTTCTACTGAGTTGAAGTAGTCTGTCTCATTGGTGCCTCTGAAGATCAAAGAGGTTAGGAAAGGATGCGCAGTGATGTTACCAAACAGCTGCAAGTTCATTCTGGAGGAGGCACCTTCCAAAATGGTATCATTTTTATTACTATGAGCATTAGTATTCAGATTTTTTTGCCATCCCTTTAAGCATCCTAGGTTTGGAAGTCATGGGATTACAAATGGTCTCTTTTTTTATTGTTATTATTTTATGCCTTTATATGAAGCTTCTGTATTCTAGCCCTCTAGTTCAAAGAGGAAAAACTTCAAGATATGCAACGAATAGGACCCAAAGGCCCAGAAGTTATTGTGTGAGTAAAAATAGCCCCAGATAGATCACTTCAGCTTCAGAATCATAATGTTGCTGTAGTCTATTCGTTTGGGATCTGCTTGATTTAGGATTTCTGAGTGCAGACACGGGATTCTGTTTAAACATCCGTGTGTTTGGCAACTGTATTCTTGTTCCAAGTTTCCAATCCAGTAGACTGTCAGAGAAGAGGACAGAAACAAAAACCTGGGCAGGCTGAAGGGTGACAGCTGGTGATAGCAAAGTTGAGCAAACAGTCCAGCCTTTGCAGTGCTGGTCAGAGAACAGAGTGAAAAGAAAGCTAATAGAGGCTCAGCGTGAGGTGAGAGCAATCCTACTGCCTGAAGTGCCTTCTGAGATGAGAGTAGGACCCTGAGTTCCAGAAGTGTCCTGTTTATAGCCATGTCTACAGTGCTGTGGCCTTGAATCCTAAAAGTAGAAGCTCTCTCATGTGTCCATATAACTCGAGGTGTTTGTAGGCCAACCCCTTCACCCTCTGAACAACATGGTTTACACTGAAGGTCTGCACAGTGTGAACAGACTGATCAGCCTTTGGGAGTTGCAGCTAGAAGTGTCTATTATCCCTCCATATTGCAGCCCAGGAGACTCCTGTGCTGCAGGAAAGCCAATCAGTCAGATCCCCCATATTACACTAAGGGATTTGAGGCTGGCCTGATTTCCCTTCCCTCCATCCTTCTCTTAGCCTTTTTTGATTTTGGAAATCCTTGAAGTAATTCATTTGCCTTCAAAATCTTAACAAAATAGGGAGAGCCCTCTCAATAATGTTCAGGTTTATACCTAGGAGGATCTCAGGAAAGGGAGAGACCTTGACAGTTGTGTGACATGGAGAGAGGTGGGGAGAGCATGTCTCTCCCCAGACTGCAGTAGTAGCCTAGAAAGACTCATGCTGGAATGGACCAGGGGTGGCAACAGACCACTTGGTGCAGGCTTTGTTGGTCTTGCAGCCTCTGTTTGCTAAGGGCCTGAAGCTCTTCCAGAGTTTAAATCAGTGACAAGTCTTCCTGTCTAGAAGAGTTGGAGGTAGAAATAATTTCTGTGTGCCTACAGGGGTTCATTTGGCCACGTGCTAGCTCTGTGGTAGAAGGCCATGCAGGGCTCAGGGACAGTCAGGGCAGGGTTTGTAGGGCAGCCTCTTTCAAAGTTTACGATGCAGATAGCGGGCAGTGTATTTTAACTTAAAAATCCTTGCTTTATGCTTACCTTAAGACTTGCAGCTTCTTTTGCAGTTGTGAAGGGGTTTTCCCACATATTTCAGTTGTTTGGTAAGACGCTTCCTTTCCCAGTGTACCTTGTCTTGGTTTTGTGACTGTGGTGGCCTTTGGACAAAACGCTGCTGTTACAGAGTGCATTGATACATTGCTGTTTGTATTTCCTGTCTGCTTATAGGCTTGAATCAGGATGCTGCTGTCCTGAGCACTGTGCTACCCGTTATCTCCCTGTTACGCAGCTTGTCACCAGGCAGGTGCATTGATATGTGACTTGGAAAAGCTGCATTGCCTTGGGTTTTTGCTCTTGTTACTATTATTGTTCTTACTATTGTTTAGTCATAGGTCTCTTAATTTGTGGTTTGTTTTCCATCTGCCCATGATTTGAGAATACAGTTGGGTGCATGTTCATTTTTAACTTTTACAGACAGATCTGATACAGTTAAGATCAGGCTGGAAATGTTGCCTATAGAACTCTTGTTCATTTAAATTCCTATTTATAATACATTGTCACATCTTTGTCTTGTTTGTCCTAAATTTTTGTTCGTTTATTTTAAACAGTAGAAAGGCTTAAAAAAATGTGATCTAAAGGCCTTTTTATCAATTACTTTTTCATGGTACGTTTTATTAGCATTTGGAATACAAATACTGCTACATGCCAGGGAGCCATCGGTAGAAATCAACTGGAAACAAAGAAGCAAATGAGCAAGTATCCCCTTCAACTGGGAGCAAATGCAGGAAAACAAACAATCGTGAGAAGAGACCTGATTTAAAATCAGAAAGCAAGGCTTGTTCTGAATGATTTCACAGCTCAGGTGGAGAATATTAACTTTTAACTGCGTATTTCTGAGCCAGATTTCCTTCTAAAACATGTGTCTCATCTCTGGTGTCCTGTGGAATTGGGGTGAGCAGGTGTGAGTGTGTTTATTGCAGGCTGGATAGATGCCACCGCAACTTTATTGTGCGTGGCTGGAGGGCTTGCAGCAATTGCATAACGCTCTGCAGCAAGGAAAGCACGGCTCGGCCCCCAGTCCCCAGCTGCCTCCCCATTCCTGATCCAGGTGCTTGGCAAAACCTCTTCCTTCACTGAAGGCGAGTGTTCAGCAAAGCGGGGGGCAGATACTGTTGCAGAGAGGACTGGGCTGGGGGTTAGAGATGAGAGCAAGGAAAAAACATCAAGTCTTACAATGGCTGTTAGAGATCAGCATGCCTCTGACCTGTGAATTGCTTTTAGAAGGAAACCATGTTGTCCCCCATTTTCCCTGCCCTGTGGCTTTTGCATGTGTTTCTCATTACTTTTATCTCAGAATCATTCTCGTCCAGTGAATTATTGATGTGGGGTCACTTGCGTTTCTCCAGGAATTGCTTTCTTTAACCAGTGATCCCTCCTGAATTTTTTAAGCAATCTATTAGCTCTGAAATCCAAACAAAAGTTGGCGGTTTCTGATTTCAGGGTTAAATTAGATTCAACTTTGAAAAGGTGTAGAGGGAAGAGGAGGAGGGCAGAGGGGAAGGATGATAATGTCATTTTCCATGTTAGGATCTTCCTTCTCCTGGTTCTTTTGATGCTTCATTTGGTTTGGTTCTGGTTTTTTAACATCTTCTGGAGATGAAGTGTTTGATTTGGCCTCAGTGGGGCTTAAGCATATTCCTAATGTTGAGCACATGCTTAAATCCACTGTTGAATTCAAGCCCTATAGACCTGCAGGCATCCTACAAAAATATCCAGGAAATGCTTTTCTTTTCCCTCAGATGCTCCCTGCTTTCAACATACAAAAATCAGAATTTGGCATTTTGAAATGCTGCTGGAGGCGAGTTGGTCATTTCCTGCTGGGAGGGAGGCTTGATCTTTTAAAGATGGGAAGAAAGTGTGTGTGTGTCTGTGTGTGTGTGTCTGTGGCATGTGTGTATTTTGCAGATGTTTGGGCCTTGATCAGCAGTGTCTGACTAGGGGGTAGTGCTGAATCTGTTAAACCTGCTGCTTCAGAGCTGAGCGTGCACGTATGTGTGACTGACTCCTCAGCAAAGTTTGTTTCTCAGTTTCCATTGCTTCTGCCCATGGAAAAAAACCCACAAGCCCAAAGGCTGTCCTAGCGACGAAGCTCTGCAGTCTCTCCAGGGATGTTTACATTCAGGGATGGCTCCTTGAGGGCTGTGCCCGCAGCCATTGCTGCAGCAGTCACAAGAGGAGGATGGACCCGAGCAGGGGGGGGGAGTCGCCCACTCAGCACAGGTGCACACGGGTTTGGCTGAAGCCACCAGGGCCCAGGGAGGGAAACTGCTGGTGGCCTTGCAGCCCTGGGCTGGCCCTCGCAGGGGGCTCCACAGGTGCTGGAGGTAGGTTGGTTTCTGGCTGCTTTGTGACCAGCAGACACAAGGCTTGGAGCTGCCACCACAGGTCCCTCGGCTCTCTGGGGACTTCCCAGGCAGGGAGGAGGCTGGTGACTTTGTGCCCAGCTTGCTGTGGTGCAGAGTAGTGGGGTAGGTTGATTCCTACCCAAACCCCTCAAAAATGTCCTCAGAGGAGTGAGGGATGGAAATGGGGAAATTTTTTTTTGCACGCACACCTTTTTCTGCACTGCAGTTTTGATCTAGGCAAAACAGAGCCCAGTTCCTGCAGTGGGATTTCGGTGTGTGCTGTACAGTGAGACAGCTGAAGCTGTGAGCAAAAAGCACGCATAAATAAAGGCTTCCTCCCCATGCTTTATATAATCAGAGTGGATGATGTCATTGGGAGCTGGAGAGGAGAGCAGGCTGTGAAAGTACAGCCCTCTGCAGCCAGGCAGAGCCAAGTGCAAGGAGGGGCTGCACAGAGCAGGGGCCAGGCTCCTCTCTGATAGAGGCTCAGGACCAGAGGGCCAGGAGGCAGCTCGGAGGGCAAAAGTAGACAATCCAAATACAGTTAGAAGCTCTCGCACAGGCACAAAGGGAAAGGGGGTAGAACAGCATGTGCCTGGTGGGCAGCAGTGGGGCTGCCATTTTAGGGGCCAGCACCCCATTCTTCCACATGTAGCTACCTATAGCTTGTTGTGGATCATCTGGGAGGGCTATGGGGCTGCTGAGCTTACTCATCCCTCTTCTGCTTCACTCTGTGGCCCATCTGTGTAGGATCTGATGTACCTTTTCCCACAGTAGTTCCTGACAGAGTAGAGAGGGCATCCTTGCTCAGCTTGCCCCCCACATCCCAGAGGAATTTGCTTTCTAGGCTCCTCCTGGCCCTGCACAGGGGAGGAAGCAGAAGTGGCAGAGGGGCTCTGTCCTAGCCAGAATTGCCAAGTGGAACAAGATAAAAAGGTTGTCCTCAGCTCTTTGTGGTGCATCTCGGGTGCTTTGCTCCTTTTCTGGCCACCCTGATGCCCCTCATGGGGATCTCAAACATGAGTCGTCTTCCCCCCCATCAGGCTGAGCAGAAATGGGGCACCGGGCTGATCTCTTGGGGAAGAGCAGAGCCCTTTCCTTTCAAATCCTCCATGAATTCCTTCTTCAGCACGTCCAGCACCTACAGTGTGCTCAGGATGCTGCTGTGAGAGCCTGATTTTTTCCGGTGCCACAGGAAGGAGAAAGGGCTCCAGCTTCTCCCGTCTCCCTCGCAGCTAGTGTACGAAGGCTTTGGCCTTGGCTGAAACAGGAATTCTCCTTCTGTCATCCTCTGTCTTCCCCAGGATCAAGGCAGCGAGAGGCAGCAGCCCTTAGCGCCAAGCCCAAGTTGTTTCTCTGTTATATAACAATATGGGCATTTAGACTTGTTTTTCCAGATATTGGCAGATGCGTCAAATATTGGCATAATCCAGTGGTTTACATGGAAAGCCGTCTGGCTCTGTCTGGAGCCTGCACAATACTGGTATTTTCGTTGAATACAAGAGCCTGCAGCATTGTCGAAGCCACATTGCAACGGAGTCCAGGTAAACAAGCGGAAAAGACATTCGTTGCACGGCCTGACCTGTGGGATTACAGCTCCAGGACTTGATAAGGAAGATTAATATGTCTGTGATTGCTTTCTCTCTGGGATGGTCTGTCAGCTAAGTTTGCTGTGATACTTTTGAGCTCTGGAGTTTAATTGCTGGGTTTCAGACCTGCCTGCATGGTCTGTGGTTTAAGAACCCAGCGTGGTCTGCTCGGGCTCTTGGAAGTTGAGAGAGGTCAGGGTCTCTGACCGGGTTAGATTTTGAAGATAAAGAGGCAATGTACTGAACACTGCAGAGGGGAGAGAGAGCTGGGGAAACTGTATGTTTTTGTCTCTCTGAAGAAAAGCAACATGCTTATGTGCCAGGACAGTTTGCAGCCTTGGTTGCTCTTTGCTATCCCAGCTGTACTGGGCCAGGGAGCTCCCGAGTGGCTCCAGCAGTGTCATCCCCAGCAGCAGGAGGTGACTGCTGGGGCTGAAGGGCCTGGCTGTCACCCATCTGCACCAACGTGCACACCGAGGCTTGCCCGCTGCTGTATGCTAAGTAAAGCTCTGTGCATTTCCCTCAGTTAGGCTGTGGTTGGAGGTGCAAATGCATTTACGTTTGCAGTGGCGTCAAAACTCAGCGTAGCTCAGCTCTGACTGCAAAATAAGGGGAAAATCCAACGGCAGCAGGAAGTGATAGCTTTGGCCAAACCTCTTCCAAACCTGCCTCAGCTCAGCCACCACCACCTGCCCTTGCAGCATGCTCATTGCCTGAGCTGTGCTATGTGCCGTTGTGAGCTTATCAGCTCATGCTCACACCCTCTGTTACAGGCAGGTGTCCCCTCCTGATGCCTGGTGTGCTGGCAGAGGCCATCACCCCTACTGTGGGCCACAGCCTTTGGCCACTGTCCAGCAGAGCCACCGCTGGGAGTGGCTTCTCTGAAAACTGTCTGTGTGAGCCTGGGCTAATCTTCTGGGCTTCGAGAGCCAATGTGGGGGTCCAGAACAGGGTAATGTCCCCTTTGGGGCCACACGTGCTAAGAAACTGGAACTGCCAGCTTTTCCAGTGTCCTTATGAGAGCAGACCCTCTGACTGCTTTGTCCTCTCCCTGCCCTTGTCAGGGCCTGCAGAGCGCAGTAACCTTCTTCAGTCCACCGTGGTCCTGGGGCACAACAGGATGTGTTTCAGTGTCCAGAGTTTTACTACATGGCTGGATCTTTGCGTATAGCTTTCAGGTGCTTAACACAGTTGATCTCATTGAGTCTGCATGTAACCTAGCTTTTGATGTAGCAGATCAGTGCCGTTTTTTTAACCACTGTCTCAGCAGTCCAGCCAGTGCTCCGTGCTGCCCAAAGCTGATCGCTGGTTCCAGGAATTGCAGTTCCTGGTGCAGCACCTTCCCTGGTTCCTGGTAAAACCTCCAGTGCTAAGACTCAGCCCAAAGCTCAGGCAGTAGATGTGTTGTGCATTTTGCTGGGCGCTCAGGAGTGACCTGTGATATGTTTGACAGTGATTGGATGTTTATTCCCCAAACTTTTTGTTTTCTGTTGCACAAATAATTCTGTTTCCACCATGAGCTGGGAGCTGTGCTTGCCCAGCAGGGCAGAGAGGAGCCTGCAGTCCTTACCTGTAGCAGGTGCAATGAAGCAAGTCCCCTGTCAGGTGGAACTGGCCAGGCTCCTCAGCCCCCTGATCTGTGCATGCATCTTTAGCTCTGCTTGAGCTGCATTTTTAACATGGACTGATCCTGTGGGTGAAGCGTACGGCTGGTGCTCGTCCTCGTGCTGTAAAGAGACACATTCTGCTCTGTGCTGCAGCATGACGGCTGTGCTCTTGACAGCTCTGACTTGCTGAATTGCCCCTGTGGCCATTCAGGAAATGTGTGGTATGGCCAAAAATGGGCTCAAACCCCAGAATGTCTTAAACCACAAGGTCTTCCTCCTCCTCTTCCTTTCTCTAGCTGCAAGAAGTCAGTGTCCAGTCTGCTGTGGGATGGCATGAACTACAGTGCCAGCATGAACCAGCGATGCTTTTTCATTGCTAGCCCTACAGGTCATCATGGGATGTTGAGTAAACCCCTGTAGTGGGTGCACAGAACTCCTGTTGATCAATCTCTGTGTTGAAAACGGGCTTCCAGGCAGAAAAAGCCCCCATGTCAGCCATGTGGGTTTAATGGCAGCATGGTTTGCCCTAGAGCAAGCTGAGAAGTAAATGACGACATTGATGTGATTATTATTTGGATTATGATTTCCCTTTCCCCACCCCTCCAGTTGTTAATATTTAATGAAAAACATGTGTTTTTCAAGGGCCTTGCTGGTCATATGTGGTCCTGTGGCTGTTCTTGAGACAGAATGATGGACCCTTCATAAAGAGATTTATAATAGAAACAGTGAGGAGCTCACAGCTACAGCACTGCTAGTGAACATTCCCCTGTGCTGACAGTTCATCAGCAAAACCCCTGACCCTTCCACCCTTAATCATCCTTGCTTGTCACTGACATAATTGCCTGATTACAGACTCCTCTCCCCCACCCCTTTCAAACTGGGTGCAATAGTGAATTTGAAAAACAAATGGAAATGAACTGTCCGTGCTCTTTTTTTTTTTTCTTTTTTTTTCTCTTCACCCTCTTCCCCTGCATTGAGATGGATCAGGCTAAGATTCAGTTTCTTTATGCGTGAGCAGGGGCTGGGATAGGCTTTCAGGACTCTTTTGCACCACTGTTTCTTGCATGTGAATGGTGGAGCTGATGTCATTGTGTTATTGATTGGGATGACAAGTTTGGACATAAATCATTAATGTCTGGGAAAGAGAGAGGGAGGGGAAAAGGCAACCCACACTTGATAGTTTTCCATAAATCTGCTGTTCATTGCTGCATACGTGATACAGAGGAGGAGACAGTGGGAACAGTTTTCCTGTGCAGCCTGAGGTTGACATGCTTTTCCGCTGCTGCCTGAACCATTTTCCCCAGAACGTGTTTCCATATTCTGCAGAAAGTGGCTCATAATCATCACCAATACTGTTGTGCTTGAGCATGTCTTTGTAGATGTGAGCCAAGGTCAGAAGCCTGCCCAGGGAAGGTCTTGGGTTCTCTTGTTCCCGCAGACCTTGCACCCCCAGCAGCATTTCAGACCTGGGCCCAGGAAGGAGTAAAAGTGCAATGCTTGGTAACTACCATCCCTCTAGCTCCTTTAACTGCCAGCAGCGATTGTTTGGATGTTTTGGGCTGACTGCTTTTCTCACTGGTCATCTTAATTTTGTGCAAAAAGGCGGTGCTTAGATCAGTTCATAGCAAATGTCCCCAAGCCAGCAACACACAAGTGTGCAGGGGGTAGCAGTCATACAAAACTCAGCAAAACCGACAGTAAATAGCTGAGAGAGAGAGGAGACCCACGAGATACTTGTACCGTTTGCCTGTGTGCCTTGCCTCTGCACAAAGTTCATCCTGATGAGTCAGATTATCAGTTCAGACAGCAAGAAAATAAACAGTGTCTGTCAGAGGTTAGCAATAATGCAAGTATTGGTGAGCAGCTGTTTGCAATGTAAATAGTTTAGTGCCAGTCTGTTCTGGTACCTGTGGGGAATTTTGTGATGTGTGGAAAGAGGGAAACATGAAAGCTGCCTTGTAGGGGGGAAGTAGAGAAGGAAATGACATTCCCTTTCTGAAAGATTAGCTCTGATCCTCCTTTTCTCCTCTTGCAGCCGAGCTCACCTCCGCCTGTGTCTAGAACGCTTAAAAGTTCTGATACCTCTAGGACCAGACTGCACCAGGCACACAACGCTTGGGCTGCTCAACAAAGCCAAAGCACATATCAAGGTAAGATGCTTTTCCCTGCTGCTTTCAGTCTGGGCTGTTGGGAAGTCGGTCGCTCACTCTTGCTGCCTAGAGGTAACTCTGTTGAAGGAGACTAACACCCTTTTTTTTATTTAAAAAAAAAAAAAAAAAAAAAAGGCGAGCAAGCCTTGCCCCCTTGGTTAATCATTTATCATCGCTATAAGGCACATTGTTAGAAGAGTCCATAATGAAGTCTGTTAACTACGGAAATGATTGATCTAGGGAGCAGGGGTCTTGTTCTCTGTTGTGGTAGTTTGTTGACAGCTGCGTCTCTCTAAAGAAAAACATACCTACTATTGAATGACTGCATTTTGATGGGAAATGCAGCTTTTTTTTCTGGTGTGCTAGTTAGTTTCCACTGCTGAAGCATTAGCACAAACCACAAAAGTGTGAGACGGAGTTTGTTTGCTGGGGTTTCATGTATGAACCTGCCAGCGCTCTTCTAGATTAACTTTTGGCAAAGTGAAGCATGAAAAGAAAATGCAGCATTGTCCCTATCTGGAAGAGGCTGAAATACTTTGTTGCAGGTCAGGATAGCGGGAGGGAGGATGGGTGGTGAAGGAGAAAAAGCACTGCCAAAGGGACAGAGTTAGCCTGAAATGACTCCTTATGCAATGTGCTTGTCGTAGGAAACAAAGAACAGTGCCCTGGTAGATTTCCCAGCTGTGATCAAAGAAATCTGTAGTAGGTTATGTAAATTGCTTGCTGAATAGAAAACTGTTTCTGAGAAATCCTACTAAACCATGCAGCAAGGAACACAGAACTCCCAGGGCACGTTTTTATGTTACAGTGGATCATAACAAACCCTGAAATGGTTTGGTTAAGGGAATTGAGGCCCCTTCGTGGACTGATTCGGTAATGCAAGTGGCCGAACCCGCGTGGAATGACCCACAAAATGCTACAATACAAATCATTTCCCCAGGAGATGCTCTGTCCTCAGAGACTTTTTATACTAATGTGTATGATTTATCAGGACTTTAGAGATGGAAAAGACATGAGGACATGACATTGTTCTTGGAGACTGCAAGGCAGCTTGGTTCAGGGCTCTTTTGCAGCTTAAATTGTTCTGGGACTTGGGAAGGTCTGCACAAAGCAGGTGGATGGGCAGTGGAAGTGGGACGGAAGGAGAAAAGGATGAAACTAATTCTTGAGTCATATTTGACCATGTCAGAAACTTGAAGAGGCTGACAGGAGAAGCCAACACCAGCTTGAGAACCTGGAACGAGAACAAAGATTCCTAAAGAGAAGACTGGAACAGCTACAGGGTCCTCAGGAGATAGAGCGAATACGAATGGACAGCATTGGATCTACCATTTCCTCGGATCACTCAGACTCGGAGCGAGGTGAGTGTCACTGAACTAGCACTGAATCCCCAGGACTATTCATCCATTTTTTGTCCCTCAGTTACCCCCTTCTTATGGCCTTTGGTATTTAGGCTACAGATTTTTGCTCACACACAGGCATATATATGCACGCACACAGACACAGATATTTATATACAAAGAGTTTTGTATTTTGCATGAGTTCTCATTAAGTCTGGAAGGAGTGTTGTTATTGTCAACTTGAGCTGATTTCTGTGGCATTTAAAGTGACCTGTTTCTCTGAAAAGTTCTCTAAAATGCCAGAGCATTAGTTAATAAAGATAATGTGATGACAAGATGATAGCTAAATACCTGACGGTAAAGTTGAGATACCCATTGTGCTCTTTGGTCTACTGAATCTCTCAGCAACACAGAGGAAAATCTAAGAAGACATTAGTGGTACTGGAATGGATATTGCAAAGCAGCATCCAGCTTCTGATTCTGTATTTGGGCCACAGTATAACCAAGGTACCAAGCAAACTGCCTCTTAAAATGCCCAGAGTCATTCTATGCGTACCCACCTTTTTTTTTTTTTCTCTCCAATCTTTCCATAAAGTTCATCTCCTCTGGATAGAGATGATCTGAATGGTTAACTGAATTCAGATAACTTTCTTTTTTTAAGTACCTGTGCTGTGGAGAGATGTTTAGGCACAGTAGATGGTTTGATATTTACTGACAGACCCCAAAATGCTGTACAGTTTGGGTGTGTGTCTGTAGTTTAGGAATTTTCCAGGATATTTTTTTTTTTTTAAATTCTATGGGAACGAAGATATCTGGTTAACTAGATCTCTGCTTTCTAGGTCTTTCTTAAAAATAAGATTTATCTTCGGAAGTCCACGGAGCATCTTTGAGAGTAATCGAGTAATCCAGATTCCCATGGTAATGCATATGTAATGCATACCTATATAAGTGATCCGGTTTCATCAATGTAATATCAAGCAAGTAGCATGTTTCAGGGTAACTTATGCTCAGTTTTCTCTGTTGCCCTCTGTTTTATCTGTTCGGTTTTGTTTTCAAAACTGGGGTAGTAGAGCTCCAAAGAAGGATGCAGTGGAACAAGTTCAGTGTGTGGGCTGGCCAACCTATGCTGTTAGTGTGGCCTGCATGCTGGAGGAGTCAGACCCTTTTGCCAAGTCCCTAAGCAACACTCCAAGCTGGCATCTAGTCTTTATAGCCCATCCTGTTCCAGGAGAACACTGAAAGCCTTCCTGCCAGACTGCTGCTTCATCTGTGACTGGGGGAGTCCCAGCAGCTCACTGGCTTGAAGGGAACAGCTGGGTCTGTGGTGCTAACCTGTGTGCATTTCTGTCATTTTCCTTTTTAGAAGAGATTGAAGTGGACGTTGAAAGCACAGAGTTCTCCCATGGAGAAGTGGACAATATCAGCACAACCAGCATCAGTGACATTGATGATCACAGCAGCTTGCAGAGTATTGGGAGTGACGAGGGTTACTCCAGCGCCAGTGTCAAGCTCTCGTTTGCTTCCTAGAACCAAGTGAGACAACAGTGCAGGGCGAATGATTTCACTGGGGTGATCAAACTGGGTCCTAGATGCCAGTATCCTCTTTCAGAAATGATATATTGACAGCTAGTCCTGGAGAGACCTGTATATAAAGCTTTTTGGGTAAAGGAAGCCTCCACAGAAACCCACATGTGTTCATTTGGTCATGTTACCAATCCCAATTCCTGCTGGCAAAAAGTTAGACCAAATACTAGTCCCTTTGAAGTCAGTGAAATCCATTTGTTTCTGTGGGACCTGGATCTAGACCTTAGTGATGAAACACTTTGTTTTGAATTTATTTGTTTGAAAGAGGATACTAGAAACTCATCCCTCTCTTTCTGTCATGAGATCTGAGAAATGTCAGAATTTCCTATATTGCATTCAGGTTGAACAACCTATTTTAGGCCCTTCTGAAGAGCTTCTGTGGTCCTAAAAGGACCATGTCCTACAGTTTATCACAATCCAATGCTGTCATAATGTACTAGGAAATCTAAGAAGGCTTACGTAGCCTAAGAATAACGATGTTGATAATGATTAAGGTCTCATTCTGTGCCCAGAGAGAGAGAGCGGGGCAGCAAAGGAGAGATGTTCAGGGAAGAACACCATTCAGCTCAGCTTTCTGTTGGACATCATTTAAAAAGCAAGTACCTCTGATGCGTGGCTAAAGCAAGAGGTACACACTTGTAATCTACCAGCACATCATGGGCTGTGTCACGCCTCGGGCGGTGACACTGACAGCAGATCTTCCTGTAGATGCGTGCTCATATGCACACACACAACCAGCTGAGGACAGAAAGAAACCAGCACATATGAGAGGTGATATGCCAGAAAGTCATGCCCAGATACTGAGCCACTATGACCTTTTTATTTGAAGAGATTTTTTGATAAACATTTGTAAATGTGTTGGGAGGGAAAACACCCCAAGTCTGATGCGTCTTTTTAGAGCTTGTCCATACAAAACCTTAGATGTCTTTTATATGAATTTATGCCATGAAAGGATCTCCGTTTTGATGAAGCACTTGACCCAATGAAATGCAAAGATGCTTTTTGCCATGCACACAATGGATGAAGGCTGTGCTAGCTGGAAGAGGCCAGGTTCGGTGGGGGTTTCTTCGGTTTTCTTTTTAGAATCATTCCCTTTGACTTTTGAAGTTCCAGTCCAGTAGTTAACCTAGTTAAGCTCAGCACGTCTCTCATGTTAATGTAACATTTTGACTGCACGTCCTGTTCCCAAGGGCCTTGCCACCTTATCTTTGCAGGTGCTGTTAAGAGCTATTATAGCAAATGTTTTCTAATTTTCTCAAGAGATGAGCATTCTAACCTGCACTTTGAGGGCTTTGCTTTTTTTATTTTTGTCTTTTTAATGGCCAGGATTATTTTGTTTTCCAAGTTTTAAAAACCTTAATAGAGTCCTCACCTATGGCATTGTTTGAAACTTTGTATATCCTTAAGTAATTTAACTACCCCTCATTACTAAGAAAAAAAAAAGGAAAAAATGCTTTATAAAATTCATAACTTATTGCTGATTTGAATGGGTTGTTAATTTCAGTCCTTTAGATTTTATTTTATTGTTTTAGGTAAGGTTGGGCAAAAAGAGGTAAAATAAAAAAAATAAAGACAACCATATTTAGCAGTGCAGTGGAATTGTGTTTAAATGTTAGCATATGGTCCCCATTAAAGTAGCACTTTAACGCCATTAAACATTTCTGTATCTGAAATGAGTCGTGTTCTTCCATCTTGGTCATTTGTATCACTTTAGCTGAACTGTTCTTCTTGTGCCCTTCGATCCTGTGATGAGAAGATCCCGAGCAAGTCTGCTGTAGACTTTTGCGTTACAATAAGTTGCCTGTGTTTAAATATCGTTTCCCCCACTCTCCCCAAAATGTGTCATCCCCTGTAAGAGGCACAACACACATGCTTGAGTAGAGAAATTATGTTTCTGTGGCTGTAATGAACAATTTCTGTGTGTTTTGGGTTTTTTAAATTAATTTGCTTACTAAGTCTGGATCAGGTTGCTGTTGGTAAATCTGTTTTCACTTGTGTGTATGTAATCCAGTGGCTCGGAACATCTGTTTTGCTTCCTTCTGGGAGATGACCTGGCAGGAGCAGGAGTCTGCCACAGACTGAATTGGGCTCTAGGTTAACAAATGGAACTCAAGAGTTTTCAAAGAAGAAATGCTGTTTCAATTTATGTGTGAGGTCCGTGTAATCTCTGGATGACACAAGGTTTGGGACAGTCTTCTGAGTGGTAGAAAGTGGGAAACTTTAGATCTAGCAAGACCTTATTTATTTATTCATTATTATTCTCCTTGAAAGTGTTGACCACAGATAGCACTGGTACTGAGCAGTGGGATACTAGTGGGGTTTATTTATTTATGACCCTTTTTCTGTCACTGTCCTAGCATCTCCTCCTTCCTGCTATTCCTGTTTGTTTTAAATGGCCACTTGGGAAAGAAATATCACAGCTGAGGAATACTGAAGTTC
Organism: Falco rusticolus; assembly: GCF_015220075.1. Classification (NCBI taxonomy): domain Eukaryota; kingdom Metazoa; phylum Chordata; class Aves; order Falconiformes; family Falconidae; genus Falco; species Falco rusticolus. The sequence goes on from NC_051195.1 coordinate 33,160,312, forward strand.
AAGGGGAGCATGGGGGATGGCTTTGCTTTCCTAGTCAGTATAAAATAGTGACATGTCTATGGTTGGAATAAACGTGTCTGAAATGTTTGTTTGTACACTCCAGGGCCAGTTTGGTATCTCCTGCCTTTTTCTAGCATTGTGGACTTGAAGGGGTCTTGATACCAAGTGCAAATACAATGTGGGAAGTGAAGCAGGAGATGAGCAGCCACTTGCCTGACCACTCAGTGCAGTGGTCCAGCCAGGAAGATGACCAGCGATGAAACAAAATTAAGAGGCTTTATAATAACAGCTGAAGACATGGGGTTGGTGTTCTGGTGCTGGGGTGTTCTTTGTGGCAGGTCTTAGCAGATTTCAGCTAGAGTTTGGATAGTTTCTTACATGACAGAAACATTTCTCTGGCTTTTTGAGGTTGTTCTGCACTGTTCTATTACTGCATTGTGGACTCTGGCCTTTTCTACGTGCTTGCACCTCGCACAGTCTGTCACACACTCCTCACATCTCCCTTTGGCTGGTCTGGTCTGTTGCATCAAAATGTTCAAGGTGACTAACTTGCTCAGAGAAGATGCTGTAAATTACTTTTGGATGTTTGTACAGGCCAATTCATATGGTTATGCAGGACATCAGTTAGATGCTCATTAGTAGTCCTGTGTGCCAGATCTGCTTTATGGTTATGTTACTTTTCAAAGTACCATCAAAGTTTCTACTAGCCACCCTGAAATCTTGAAAAACAAAGTGAGTATCCAAAGGTGCAGCTCCAAACCCTTGAGGGTCAAGTCTTTCTTAACCCTTGGAACCTGAGATAGTCTCTCACACTACCGAACTCTAAGAGATCCAATAGAGCAAGTCAAATTTACTGGCTTTCCCCCAGAAAAGTGCTCACAGAAGCTGACTGTTTTGTCTATACTGCCCTTACAAAAAAAGTTACTTTCATTCATCATAAGGATAAAGATGCTGAAACCACGCTGCTGCTTGGCTTCCCAACTCTAGTGTTTTTTAATGCACAGCTGTGTGGGATTTGTGCTGCTGCCCAGGCCTCGTTTTACTTCTCTGCAAGTAGAGAGTAAAGTGAAAAATTAACTCCCAGTCTTCTCCTCTATGGCCCTAGGTTCTGCCCATCACATTAACTCTAGTTTCATCCAGAATGATAACTTATTCTTGCCACATAGTAATTTGAGCACAGAATAGCGTGGAATCATGTTTTCCTTTCATCGTTGCAAAGTTATGTGAGGGGTTTTTTTCATGGTTTGCTTTATGGGTGCCATTGTGGTTTTGCTTTATTTTTTGTTTGTAGAGTAACACGAGTCCTATATCTATTTTCTGCTTAATTTTACAAGAATACAGTGACTTTTCTTGTACAAACAGAATTGGATGTACTTTCCTTAGGCATCTTGCCCACACAGTAGAGAGACATGCATGCACAGTTCTTTCATAAGCTCATTCTGTCAAGCCCTCCCTCTGTAACTTAGGTCCCTGGTGGGCCCTTTTGCTATGGACAAACCCATTCAGAAGAACACCTAGCATTTTCCTTCTTTTGACACAAGCATATTACAGTATGTCATCTCATGTCTGGCGACAAGGTGGAGGTGACTATCTGGCTGCATTTGTCATGTTATCCTGTGGTGCATTGTCACTTCAAGGTCACTGTAATGTCTGTTCCATTAGGGGCATGGCAGTGACAAAGGTGGTCTCAAGAAGTCTGTCTGTCTCAACAAGTCTGTAGGTCAATAGAAAAGGGGTTAGCTATACAGACCTATCATTTTCTGGGTCTTGTGGTTGTGTTTTCCTTTTGTTTGTTTGCTACCATCTGTTTCTGGCCTGTAAGCTCCAGCCTCCTGCTTTTCTGCTCTTTGTTCTCTTGTACTTGCTGCTTCGTTTGTAGTCTGTGTTTCTGTGTTGCCCTGTTGAGATGGATGAAATGTTTGGCTTCAGTGGAAATGGGATCTGTCATGTGCACTAAATGGAGATGGCTGTTATTTTTTTGTTTGTTTGTTTTGTTTTGTTTCTCCCCCAGGATCATAAACTTTTCTTGTTGCACGTTTTCTGGCGCAAGCCATGCGTCATTGGAAAGAGAAGCTGGGGTCACTTCCTGGAAGAGAATGTTAAAAACCAGGACTTCATTCTGAGGTTAGGGAGGTGATAACAATGAAAGAGGAGTCTGTAAATAACAGAGTGAAGTCTGATGTTTTTTCCTGAAGCTTTGTCCTGTGGACAGATACTCCGGTGAGTGATAAATTCTGTGACCTGATGGTGACTGAAACTCCTCTGCATCTGTGATACAGTCTCTGAATTGTCCTGTGGGACCCTCGGGGAAGAGGAGTATGTCCTTCTTCCTCTCTGTTCACCAGTCTGCACAAAATACCTAGAAAATACTAATGTGCTGTCAAATTTGCTTGAAATTGGCCAGTAGATCTGAGTGATGTTTGGGAGGATGAACACAGCAGAGGAGAGTGGTTGTCTGTGTACACAATGTTTTCCTTTGGAGCGACCTGTTACAGAAAGGCAGGTTGTTTAACTGGGTAATACATCAGCACTGACCCCAGCTTCTCTGCTCATTTCCTCCTGAAAAGAGGACTCATCCCTTTAATTATTAGGCAGAAGCAGAATTAAGGGGTCTCTGGGTATTGGTGCTATGGCTGTTGTGCTAAATATGTAGTATTCAGGGTTTCTGTTCGGGCTGTTGCTGTGTTTGACTAAAACTAGAATTGTCTCACAAGGAGGGAGGCTTGTGTTGAGGGCCCTTATAATGTCAAGGGTCAGGAATTGCTGAGCTGCCTCGGGGAAGGGTAGTTATATCCTACGAGGTGTGCGCTTGCACGGAGCTGACGGAGCTGAACAGTTGAGTCGCTGTGTGCCACTGGCCTGATGTCCACTGGCCAAAGGTGTGAAATGTCATTTTCTTTTGGCAAGATCTTCAATGTTGACCATGCTGTAAGGGCTATGGGTAATAGTTTAACTTACTTTTACCACACTGGAAAAAAAATCAGCCTTTTAGTTTGTAGTACCCCGCTGAGGCCCAGAGCAAGCTGGTGGGGTGAGCTGGTTAGTTTGGCCTTTAACAAGTCATTCCACATCTTTCCTTGTAGTCTGCTGTGCTACAGTCATGCACTGAAGTTTTATTGTGAGATAGCATTTAATCAGAGGGGACAAAGTGCTGCAGAGGACTAATGTTGGTCTTCAGCAAGTCAAGGAAAGGCAGGCTGCTTCCGTGTGTTCCCGGGGAGCGCAGCGTGGCCCCAGCCAGTGCTTTTGAGGCTGCGAAACACATTCACGCACTGGAAGTGCGGTGATTCAGAGAAATTGGGCAAAGAGGAATAATGAGTAAGTGGCTCTAAGCACCAGTAACGATGCTAACCTCACCTCAGGGGATGCTCCCAGGTGGGGATTTTCTGCAGTAAGGTCCTCTGGGATGTTTAGTCATACAGATGGCTGTATGGGGCTGGAGGACACTGGCATTTCTTGTTGCCTTCCAGCAAGCAATAGCTCTAGCATGCCTCCTCCACAATGTGATAGTTACAGGGGTGGTTTGAGAGACGGCAGAATTAGCGTTCATCTGTTCTTACCTCCCTCCACTCCCTGTGATTTCCACTGAAGGAAATGCTAGTGAGCCAGAAAGCCACGCTGTGCATGTGCAATCAGCTTTGGGCCAAACTCACCCCTTCCATAAGGTCTCATCAAGGTCATGAATGTTGCAGCAGGGCTGTGTTTCAGCAAGGATTAATACTCATCTTGAGGGACACTGCAGCAAAGCAGGATAGAACATGAAGGAATTTAAAACATTTTATGGTGGGCTTAACGTTATGAGAATGTACACGGCCCTAGTTCATAATTTGACTTGGGCTATCAGTACTCTAGCTACTGCTCAGTTTAGCTAAAGCTGGGAAATTCTTTCCATTTAATCAGTTTTCAAAAATGCTTGTCTCAAAACAATTCATTGTTTTGGATCTCCTCCTGGAAGGCTTGATGGGGAAGTACAAAAGCTTTTTACTTTCCTGGAGTGGTGGACAACTGTACAAAATAGCACTCGTTGCCCTGAGGAATACCAGCTTCAGCAGGTCAGCTAAAAATGTAAAGCTAGACTTAGCATCGCTTGTGTTCCTCACAGAGAATGTCTCTTTGGGAAGTAACACCACCTTTCAGCCTAGGTGAGAGAGATTTTCCGTCAGCATCCATCATGGGAAAGCTTTGCACATCCATACAGACCAAGGAATTGTTGCAAGGTGACTTCAGCACAGAAAGGTCATTGCTTTACGAAAGGTAAAAATGTGCTTCTGTGTAGCAGAGCCTTCAGCTCAAAGGCCATAGTCTTGACATGTCAGTGAAATTGCTTAATCAGGTCGTACGTTAACAGGTTGCTAGCCATGGGTATGTGGCACGGATGTTTACCATAGTCCTGATGACCCTCCTTATTTTGCAATCTAAGTGAAGCATTTTACAGCATAGACAAAGATTGGACAAACTGCAAAGCAGAGGAGCACCAGCTGCAAGGTAGCCATCCTTCTCTGGGGCCTGGCCCAAGAACATTTTCCATCATTTCACGCGTAGTCTAACCGTTGCAAGACATGCAAGTGGTGGCTGTTTCACAAAACGCTGCCACAGAGCTGATTCGGGCAAGTGGGACAGCGATGGGAAGTACAGAATTTTGCTATCGTTTCTGATTTCTAAACATCTGTGTTGAATTGCAGTCTTCTAAGTTAAAGTCCTTTTTTTGTACTTACAAACCTCTGAGACCAAGCACCTACAGAAATAAGCAACACACCACTCTCACTCTGGCATAAGGGAAAGCAAAAGACAAATGGATTGCCGCAACCATCAAAACTTACTCTTCTAAATACTTAAACTGACTGAAGCGGTCCCGGATTTTTGAGTCAGATTTGTGCTGGTTTAATTTCCGCAATAGATCACACTTTGTAGTTTGAGGCTGTACTAGGTAAACATTTCCTGTAGTAACTTAGTTTCAAGAGGAAATATGTAGCCCATGCTGGTCATTTTGCATCGTGAGGATACTGTTCTCTGAGAAGTATCTTTTCCCCAATGGCTCTAGCTGAGTAGTTTTGCACTCCTTTACACGTAACTGTCATTTCAGTATTTCTGCTTTACAGTAGGATTTGCTAGCACTGGGGCAGGTACTTACTCTGCCTGCTGAGAGGCCCAGAAGTGAATGGAGAGCATGAGTGTTGAAAAACCAGGTTTCTTGTTTAGATCAGCTAATAAAACTGGAAAATAAATTATGAAAAAACCTCAACAAACTAGTGCCGAAACAGCCATGCACATTTCAGGTCACTTCAGCATTTGCAAATTTTGTCTGTTTTGCAAATTACCAGCATTGCTTTGCTCGTGATTTATTTTTTCCCATGTGAATAGAAGTCCAATGTGAATAAAGTCCAAAACACTTTATGAAGGCAGTGCCCCAAAGCCAGACTGCACATGAACTGGCCCCATCCTGCAGATGAGGAAACAGGATTTTAAAAAAAAAAAAACCACCACCACAAGGAAGTGCCACAAGGAATGGTTGTGTGGCCAAGATTGAAGTATTGGTGGTTGGGGGTTTTTTTATTTATACAAGCTGTCTTTGAAATGCTGTCTCTTCCATAGATCAGACCACCCCAGCCACAGTGGTATTGCAGGGTCCCTGTGCATTCCAGGTAAGGCATTTAAGGACAAAGGGTATAAAAACTAACAGTCAGTATTTCTTTGCAGTGCCCAATGGAAGAGTTACCACAAAATTCATTAGCCAGCCCGTGTTTTAAGAGAGGTGAACAGTAAGTTCGTCAAAGGAAATATACTGGTTTTGCTAAATCTTTTTGGAAAGGCTCAGCAAAAAGAAGTCCATGAGACCAACTAGTTTTAACTTGGGCTGGACTGGACATTATCATGAGGGAGGCTCCCGCACCTGTTGCATTCTGGTGACTCACCGTACCTTAAGTTCTCTTCAGGACTAGTGAACAAGGAATCCATCAAACAGATGAGCACACATAGTATGTATCAGGTATGGATTAATTGTCTTTCTCCAAAGACTTTTGTTTTTTCAAAAAGAACAGGTGTTGTTAAGGAAGAGCTCATGGCTTCCTGGAAACTCCAGTTCTGTGTGTTTTCAAGAAGTCTGAACTTTTTTCTGGATAGTGAAAGGGATACACTACAGCTGTATCACAGCAGCGATACAGTGGAAGAGAAGTGACCTTCCTTAATGAGTTAGCTGTCCACCTAGCAGGACTACTACCTGGTTAACATCACGGCTGAGATGTGTCTCTGTAGGGTACAGTCCACACTACAAACACCCTTTCTGAAAAGCAGTGGTCAGATTATTTTAAGTTACAAGCTTTTCTACAGAAAAGAAAATGTAACCCCTTTCCTGCTACTAGTGAAGTTTAGGAATTGGGCAACATTACTTCATCTTGCAGGAAGTGTGAAGTGCTCCTGATTCGCTTTTGCCGTGCAGCAGATTGTATACTTAGTGCTTTCCTGATCGTTTGCTGTTCCCCCCCCCACCACCACATACACTTACACTTTGTCAAATATATCCAGCAGATTTTAAACACTTTATTTAATAAAAGTTAAACATACAAAACTGAAATTAACACACTTTGTATTCATAAAAATCACCTTCTCCCATTATAGGGAGAACTTTTTTCTATGTATGGATTCTAAACTACCAGTTGTAGAGTTTAGCTTGAGTTGTGACTCAGGTAACTGATGGACATTTCCACCAATCAGTGCATCAACAATTGCTGACGTGACCTGATCTAGTTAACAAATTACAAAATGAGCTACATTAACATAATATACAGGGAAATAATGGTCAGGGTTAATGGACAAGAAACACCCTTTAATTATTTAAGGAGGGAAATAGCTGATGTACTCTTGTCCATTAACTCAGCCCTAGATTTTACAAAAATAATATCTACATTGTATACAGGGCTACCCATTAACTTTTTTAAACACGTTACGGGTTCAGAGATGGCACCACTACCGTAAGTGAGAGACAAGTAACAGAGGAAAGCAAATCACATAAAATACAAGAAAAGCGAGAGCTTTTACACATGGTTTCCTGAATAAAATTGAAGGGGTTCAGCAGCACTGTAATACAGCTGAAGATACAATGAACACTGGAGCCAGTCAATTACTTAAGGACAAAGACTTCAGACTAACCTTTACTCACTCACAACTAAGTGGGATCTAGGCATTTGTATCTGCTGTGCTGCAGTTCTACTTGACAGGATGGAAGAGGCCCAGACACCAGCTGTTACTGCATATTCCAGGTCTGTGACCGTACCAAACCTACAAGATCTACAAGTGGGGAAATGATGGCTCCTTTCCAAAGCACAACCATTTATGTTCTCCAACTCTCTGATCCTTCGGGAGGGGTGGATATTCTTAAGTACAGTTCTCTACTTTGGAACTGGGAGTCTAGATACCTTGTCCTATGACTGGTTACATTTCAATAACCTTTCAATAAGTTCCTATTTAAACTTTATTTAAAAAAAAACAACAAAAACTCCAAAACCAGGATCTCCTCTGCTTAACTTCTAGCACAGGAAATTCAGACAGGAATTCAAGTCAGATTTATTGTTCCTAGCACATGAATCATTAGTAATAAAGATCCTATTGGCCCTGTTCTGCTCTCATTTACAGCTGTACAAATCTATCTTCAGTGGGTTTGTAAGGGAGTCATTGCAACTTCCTTAGCAATTCCATGTGACATATGAGCTACGATGGCATCTAGCTCTCTCTCCCAGAGCTGCAGCAGCTCTGTAATGCTGAGCTTGTCACCAAGACAGCAGGCAGCACTGTGACTACAGAAACGAGGGAGGCTGTTACAGTGCCAGTTTTATACCACCACTTTTCTTAAGGAAAAAACAAAACAAAAAAAAAACCCTTCACTGCTAATATGAATGGAAGGTCAAAGCTGCAGATAACTGCTGCTTTCAGAATAACAGGCAACAGCAGTTCATGAAAGCATTTACCTGCAGAATGTATTTTAATGCAACTACAAAAAGTTTAACGATGGGGGGGTCAAATCAGTAGCTGGAGATTTAAGGCTTGTATCAGCTGAAGCCAAAGTGATGGTGACAAAATGGACTACTCACTATGTGCCAACAAATAATTTACTTTTAGAAAAATATAATGATAAAAAGATAAGTGTAAAGCCCTGCAGAGATGAAGTTCCACCTTTTTCCCCCGTTACTGAGGCATCAAATGCCTGACATTATATTTAGAGGTATCTTGATACTGTGTCATAGGTTTGTCTGCAATTCCGCATGTTCCAACTCCAACCTTGCCAGTTACACTCTCAGGGGAAGCAAAAATACTCCTTTTTACCTGCAAATGAAACAGAAAACACCATTTCTGAGTAACTACTAACTGGCTCTTAAAAAAACAAGCAATCATTATCATTTGAAGGGCTTCAGTAGTCTCAGCTTCTTACTCTATAGATGGGCACACTTTCTAAAGGCTAGCCCATCCGTGGCGTGTTATCAGCAAGTGAGACAACAGAGCTGGGAACTTCCTGGCATCTAAGTACTGCATGTCATCATGGTACTCAGGTCCTTGGGTCAGGCCAATAATGAATAAAATTCTTTCATAAGTTGATCTCTAACAATTGTTCATAAGGAAGACTGAAGTTTTACCACTATGTCTGGCAGCTGTCAAGCCACGATAAAAATGAAATAAGGCTTTAAAATGTCCTTGCTACCCTTCTGCATTATGCTTACTATTCCAGGACAATTACTTGGCACCCTGTCTGCCAGGTCACAAACACAAGTCAGGCTTGGAGGTTTAGACAGACCCTCAGGTTCTAAGCTCCAACAAACACCACCTGGCAGCTGACAGTGAGCCCAGCTCTCCAAGCTAAGTGCAAGCTCAGTCTCTTAAAAGAGCACTCCTCCAAAGTCACCCAGTACAAAACCAGGCCTTTTAAGTTTACAGAATACCAAACTGCACACTTCAGAAGCCCAAGGATGAACCCCCTTTAAAAACCACTTCCTCCTCTCTCCCGAAGTACTGCATAGAAGTCTACACCCTGTTATTCACATACTGACAAAACCAAACCAACCTGGCCTTTTTTGTTCTTAGAATAGGCTCTGTTGTTAAACTGTTGCCACTTGACTTTCTGGTCCTCTCGTTCCTGTTCAAGTTCTTTAATTCTCTGAGCTTTTTTCAAAGCTTTCTTCTTTTTATACTCTCGTTGCTGGGCTATCATCTCTTTTCTGGAGAGAAGGAAAAGAGACATTTTATACTTGTGCCTTTTCCTGTAAGAAACTAAATCCCCTGTAAGACAGACATGCACAGAAGTTTTCCAAAAGTAAATGACAGAAAACAAAGCTTGTAAATATTCTCCACTTCTAGAAAAAAAGAGCAAACTAGTCTTTCCATGCATAAGCACTATCTTGCTTATTTATATATTTGAACATAAGAACAACCACCACTGCTACCCGATTAAGACCATGCCAAATGCAACAACCCATGGGACTACATGCAATTCCCTTCTGAAACTGAAAGTGTACCTATCAGCACTTCTACACTGCAGAAACATCTAGGGTTTAGAAAATTTAAAATTGCCCATTAGAGAGAAAAGCCCAAACTTTTTTGGAGGTCTGCAGGGCTCTCATGCTACCAAGCATTGGATAGGGATGGAAGGAAAAGAACAAAGATAAGTTACTTCGGTAAAGATAAGGAAGGTTCAAGCAGTCGACCCAAGCCACAATGCTGCATCCCTCACAACGATCTCTTAAGGAAGGAATCCTTGCCTACAACAAACTCCAAAACTGTACCACCTTCTCCCCACCCCCCATTAAAATGTTTTCAGTCTATAAAAATACCCTTCTGTATTAGACACAGCAGGATATTGAGTAAAGCATATCTCCCCTGCGATGGGGTCAACACAGCTATCCTAACACAGGGATGGGGCAGAAGCAGAAGTCTTTCTTCTTACACCAGATCATAGTTTGCCAGATCACAGATCCTCCACTAGATCTGTCCTGAAACCTGTAGGCTCTCTGCTGTCAACGAAAAAGTACTAACTTTTTTTAATCTACCTCTTACATACTTGATATCTTGAAATGGCATCACCTGAGTAAACCCAAAGCCTATGATGTTATCTTGCCAGGATACATAACACACATGATACCAGCCACAATGATCTACCAAAAATTACATGCTAGATTGATTTAAGATCCTTTTTCAAGCAAATATTTGAACGTGTTAAAGAGATGTAAAATCTCAAAAAAAGATGTTCTATTTCATTAACCTATTTTTATACCTGGGAGAGGAAAAAAAACACCCCCCAAAGCGTTCAGACTTCTGCCTGTGTATTACTTACTTGGACATGGGTTTGTTGCCACTGTCCTCTTTTGCTTTTCTTCCCTCTTCCACAGGCTTGAGGTTGAACAGAGGCGTAACTTCAGCATTGCCATATCCAGCAAATGTGACCGCAGCTGTTCCATTCTCCTCATCTATTTCTTCAATCTCAGCTTCATAACACCTGTAAAGATATCATGGCTGTAAGCATGTGAGTAAAGCTTTAATACTCAGCCCTTCAACACCTAAACTGTCAGCCAGCTAATGGCATTAAGTAAAATATTTTCAAATACCGGCCTTCAGGGACGATACACAAATCAAACCAAAAGATCATTTTCTTAAGGTCAAAAGGGACACCTGTACAAAGTCTGGAATCTGCTGTATTTGACCTCTAGCATCAAGAAGCAATAGCGTCACAATTACCAAGACTAATGATTAACGCTGGGGCAAATCTAATCAGCTATCCTCATTTGGTTCTAGTTCTGTCAGGTCATGAGACTGAAAAAAAAACCACCCACACCAACAAAATACTGTATTCACTGAGGAGTTTCAGAAAATGTCACCTCACAAGAGCAAAGCTTTAGTTCCATTTTTCTCCATATGAAAAAGAATTAAGAAAACCCAAAGCTTTCAAAGTATTCTCTCTTCAACACTTGCAAAATTAAAAGCTTTCTTAGTAATTTAAAATAACAGTTCTGGAATTTTAGCAGAAATTTTGGTCAAACTGACCTCGTAATGGGAAAGAGTAAGAGACAAGAGTCTAAATTTGGAGCAAAAGGATACATCTAAAGCAAATAGAGGAATAAGATGAGATGTTTCATAGACAATGCTTCAGTTAACACTAAATCAATTTCTTGTGCAATTTCAGTGGGCTAACATCATCTTGAGTTGAGCTAGATGAAAATACGTGGAAACCCAAACTGCATGAGGTAAAAAGTATTAATCTCTGGCTAGCTCTTCATGTGACACTGGGCAGTTAAGGAATGTTGCAAAAGAAGCAGGGGCGTAAAAAAAAAAAAAAAAAGCACAATACAATTAAGTCCAATAAGATCCACTTCAGTGGACATTCTTCCCCAAGCCCTGATCCTCTAACCCAGTGATCAGAGCAAGAAGGACCCAGCGGTGACCTAAGACAGTAAGATTCAATTTTTCTTACACAAAAGCATTTTAGTCATTAATAATCTGTACAGAGAAACTGCTCACTTTTAGGTTTGTTTTCTACCCAAGACATCAACAGCTATACCAGTATCTCTCTATGTGGTTACTATATTGTTAATAGAACCACATTTGCTGAACAACAGAGCTCGTCTCAAAGTGGCAATGATTGGCATATTAGTCCTGCGTAAATAGTAATTTTTAAAAAGCTGCAACAGTTATATGTTTTGCAGTATGGAAAGGAATTTTAGAATGTTTATTTCAAGTATTATGAAATCAGAATGAACTGCTTGGGTTCCCAGAGCTTCCCAGGCTAATGTAACAGGGTCCAATCCAAAAGGTTGATTTGTTCTATCATTACATTACATGGCTAGTTATTTCATAGCCAAACCCAGCATTTCCAGTTAAAACTGATTTCCGGTTAGAGGCACAAATGGAGATACAGCAAGGATTCTTCTTAATAGTAATCAATTACATATGCATGAATGCAATGACAAATTATGAATTACACATCCTGAAACCTTTACAAAAAGACCGCCCTGACAGATCAGTTCATGAAAGTCTGCCATTTTTTACATTAACAAATAGTAATTTACCAAAGCTACCCTACTTTTATAAAGTTAGTGACAAATAAGGCATTTCTAAAAAAGGACTCCACATCTTTTTTCTTTTTATCTAAAATACTGATCTTTAATACAGACAGTACAAGAATACCTAATATCAGATTTATTTCCTAATTTATTTTTTGTTTTAGACACCCTAGTGGCAGTTCAAACTGAATGAAAGTCTCTTACCATTGAACTATTTCATGTAACTGTTAGAGAAGTTTTCTACACTTACTGTCCATCCTCACTCCATATTGCCATACACCTATCCCCAACCTTCCAGGAGTGACTGGGCAGAGCAGAAGCAGAACTGTCAGAACTTGCAAGAGTTTCCGAAGGTTGCGTTGAAAGGAGATCTTTGGTTAATTCTATGACTTCCTATAAAAAGACAAAAAACCCACAAAGAACAATTATTCAAACTCTGTTACCATGCATATTTTTACCCCAAGCTCACTAGTTTCATTATTTTTTTTTTTAAGTTATCAAGTTACTATATTAAATTCATAGCTGATATAGAGTGGACTAAATTTGGTTTTTTTAATCATTTAACTAAACTTACTCATTGCCAACGTAGATAAAAAGATGTACGGTCCTCACTGTATCGCAGTATTGTTGATTCCCCCCTCAAATTTTCAAAATGCAGCCTATTCTTATTATAGCATTTTTTTCCTAGATTAATTGTTTATCTATAGACACAAAGGTACAGCTAGACCGTCTCAATAAAAAACAAAGGAAAAATCAACGGTGTGACTACACATGGCTACATGTGATGTTGGCTGTTGACCGCAAACCACACATGTGGCAGCAGAGCAAGTATTCAGCAGGACAGTGCTCTGAAGGCAAAATGTGAAAGAACACAACACTTCTCTGCGTAGCTGGCTGTTCCTTCTATTCTTTCCCCTTTGGGAATGGCTGGCTATATTATATATAGTAATCTTTCAAACACACAACTACAAGTATGACTGCAGCATTTCTAAGTGATAAAACATTTTTTCAGTTTACTCAAAAGCATGTGGATTGGCTGAACTGAAGCACCCAGAGCCAGGGTGGAAAGTACCTTGCAAGACTGCCACTTTGTATAGCCCTCTCATTTACAGAGAGCATTCAGGTGCATGCTAAAGAAATTGAGTTCCTTAAGTCATTTTGATGTAAGCATTTGTTTTTCTCTACATTCCCTGACCTTAACATTTCGGGTCAGGCCTTCCCTTGCTAGTCCTACAAGACAAGTAACAAAGTAACAAATTTTTCCATTTCCTTTAAGTATTACCCATTCACAGACAGAAGCATGCAAAAGCCCCTCCCCAACATCCTGTCAATATTATTTTCTTATTCTGTACAATCAAGACCACTGGTTTTCACTAGTGTTAAAAGTCAAAGGAGCCAGCACCTAAGAGGCCATTTAAAATTTCTGTATAAGGCAAAGCAACTCTGCAATCCTTGAAGAAAAATTCTTCAGTTCTTTGAGTATCTCAGCATGAACCATTGTCACTCTACTAAGTAACAGTGAATATTTATATTAGGGGAGGGTTACAGACAAACAATGTTCAGCTGAGGCTCGGTGGAGCCTGAACTTTCCTCCCAGCTTCACATCCTAGTTCAGCTATGGGTGTATACAACGACTAGCTTCGGAAAACAGTAAAGCAGTAAAAAAATAAAAAGCTTTACAGTAAAGCAGCTGTTCTTCATTCCTCAAGAACCTAAAGGATCATAAGCAGTTCAAGAATAAGAAGTTAATACAATATAAACTTGCATGCATTTTTATCTGATAAACTATACAACTGGCATGAATGGCCTAACAGTTTCTGTTGCAGCTCTTAATTTCCAACACTTTCCTAACCAAAGTTCTGCTCTTTGTTAACTAGCAGCTCCTCTAAAACAAGTGCAACTGTAAGCGCAATCACTAGCGACTGTAAGCACAGAAACATGCCTACAGTTACTTCTACTAATTTGGTCTCCAATTTCCATAACACTACAGCTAAACCAGAACAGATTTTAGTTATCAAGTTACCTAATTTGAGAGCTCTGCGCAGAACACAGAGCATTAGCCTGATTTTTCCTCCCAGATGGAAAATCCCACACTATTCCTCAACACATAAATAGCTGTATTCCACAAATCCAAGAGGCATTGTGGTTTGAAATATGTATCTTATCTCAGCAGATCAAATACATCACACCAGGCACAAGCTACCTTAAAGTGAGCGTTTCAGTTACGCAGACTACTAGTTATATGAAACTATTGACTTATTCTTGCCAAATTCACAGATGTCTTATTGTAGAACTCAAATGTGAACAAATTCAGACAAGTCTACCAAGGATTCTTTGAATTTGATGAAGTCACTTACACACCAGGCTACACAATAGCAAACTTTTGGCAAAAATCTTCATCTGATATCCATCTATCATAGTGCTAAGCACACAAGACAGAAACATTTTTATTACAACCCACGAGATAGTTCTAAAGTCTTTAACAGACTGGCTCATTCAAAGAAAATTTCTGAGCACAACTTAGACTACCACAGCAGCTCAGTACAGCCAAATGGGTTCAACAATATGGCTCGCTGCCACATCCCTGTGACACGAAGGTGTGACCTGCAGAGAATACTAGTTAGAGTTTGCCAAGATTTTTCCTGACCAGCTGGTCTTTACAAAGCCAGACAGAGCTCTACACTCCAGAACACAATGCCCACAGTTATTATCTCCAATTACAAAAGATGACAGCTGCCATCAATTCTTGATACAAAAGGTAAGTTTGGTTCTTGGGTGCACAGACACTGTCCTAGAAGTGCTTCAGTGAAACAAAAAGTGAAAAGCTAAGTACTTAAAAAAATTTCTTCTAATATTTATTTCAATCTTATTACTCAAGAATAAGCCAAGTGTATGAAATGCACCAGTGCATCACTATTTAAGACAGAAAAAAAAAATGTTTCAATTACACAGTAACAATCTTTTTGAATAGACAAAAAGCTGCTGAGTTGGAACACTGAAGCATCAAACCCATTTTTACAATAGTTTGGTTGGCATATATTAAGTCTGCAAAACATTATGTCATTTTCAAGTTGGAACATATGGATAGCAAACCTTTTGGGGACGAAAGTGTAAAGATCTTCCCCATTCTGTGCAGAAAGCTTTTATTAAAAAGTTTGCAAGTTGTCCTTTCACATCAATGATCTCTGCATATCAAAGCCGAGGTCGTGTTGGTATCGGAAATATCATCCCATATGGGTTTTGCTGTGCATTTTAAAAATATAAAAATATACACATGCTTTTAACAGTGTACAACAAAGGACATTAAGATGATCTATAAAGTGCCTTGTGGGCACAAAGCCGTTGTAATTTAAAAAGAATTCTAAAGATCACCGATTTGAGGCACTACTCATTTTGGTTGAAGCATCATTTTTATTGCTGTTACTTCCACAGATTAGTGGTTACTGAATCTTGTACCGGGTAGTTTTACATATTTTTAGACCTGATGGCTAAAGCAATCCACAACAGAAATGAAGCAGCATCTTGCACTCTCATGACAAATTTTAACAGTACTGCTAGGTTTTTTTATATGCCAATGTGTCTTCATATGCACAAGAATCTAAAAGACCACTTATTGACTTAAAATTAGGCTGGTGGCCTTCCTGTCACTGAACAAGACGCTAAGACCCAGACAAGTTTCTTAGCTCTTAAGAACATGATATGCTCTCAGATGTTTGAAAAACTACAGGTGGCAAACAAAGAATACTACTCTTTTCCTTTCTCATATAAAAACCTTAACACAATCAAGGCTTAGATACACATGGAATACAAACTATAGTCTGAAGCTTTTATCATTGCAAATGCATGTCATGAATAAACAGATTCTGGATCAAATGATTTGATATCTCAAAAACAAGCAGAAAGGCACCATGTTAAGCCCAACCATCAGGCTTCAGCATAATAAAAGCAGCAAAAAATGATGACTTTCTGATAAATGCTTAAAAAGAAAATAAAGAGAGACAGTAAAGACAGCACTGGCATATCTTTCATCACTCTAAAAATCTAAATAAATCTAAAGTTGAAGATTTTGCTATATAAATTAATACATCTTTTATACTAATCTACAAGACAGGTTTAAAACAGGCCACGCTGGTTTTTTTTTCAAACCAACCCTACCATAATTGTATCAAAAGTATGCAAAAAGAAAGTAACAAACCCACTAAGTATATACTTTTGCTGCAACGCAAATATTTGGGAAATATTAAATACTTCCTAACAACCCTAAAGTTTCAGCTACTCATACCCTCAAGTTCTCTCTCACCTGTAAGTCTTTCTTCAGTTTTAGTAAATCTTCATTCTCTGCATTCCCAGATAAGGCAGCCTCAACTTGCTGAAGCTGAGCTTTGTAGCTAGCTAACTGCTTAGCGAGGTCTTCTGACATCTGCAAGAAACAAACACATACAAAATGCATCAAAAATAAGCTCGCTGACTTTTAATGACCTCTCGTGGTGCAAGTAAAGTGAAACCGATAAACAGCAAGACAAGCTATTACCAAAATATTAAAAACACAACTCGCTAAACTTCAGTAACGGGCTGTTTGGCCACAGAGAGCCACTTACCTCGATTTCTGCACCGTTCGGCTACTCCCAAGCTACTTCTACAAGCGAAAGCTGGAACACGTGCCTGCCTGCGCGCACAGGGAGAACGCACCGCAGGTAACCCGCGGGGTCTCCAGCCAGCCCCGAGATTACCTGCACCCCGCAAAGCGCCCGCGCACCGCGGCCTGCCCCCGCCGCCCGCCCCAGCCGTTCGCGCTTACGGCAGAGAAACCCTCGGCGGCACTAGGCACCGGCCCCTCCCGGGGTGACGCCAGGCGCCACCCGGCCGGCACGGAGCGGCCCAGGGCCCACCCGCCCCTCAGGAGAGGGCTCGGGGCGCGGCTGGGAGCCGGGCCCCGGGCGAGGGCCCGCGCCGGCGGCCAGGCCCAGGCTCAGGCCTCAGCCTCGGCCTAGGCCAGGGCTGCCTCCGAGCGGAGCGGAGCGGGCCGGGCCGGGCCGGGCCGTGGAGCGCGGGCGCGGCGAGCAACCGCCGGTTCTCACCTCGGCGGGCGTGCAGGGCCCGGGCCGGGGGCGAGCGGGGGAGGGGGGGGGGGACGCGCCTCCGCTCTGGGTCCCGTCGGGCCGCGGCCGCTTCCGTCTCCTTCGCCGCAGCCGGGGGGAGGGGCGGGGCCGGCGCTCGCGAGAGCGCCCCGCCGGTCACGTGCTGCCAGCGCGCGGCGCTGGTCGGCCCCAGCAACGCGCCCGCCGCCTCGCGTCACGTGCCGGGGGGAGCGGCCGTCGTCGGGGTGGGCGCGGGGGCCGGGGCAGGGGCCTGGCGCTGAGCCTGGGGCTGGGCCTGGGCCTGGGGCTGGGCCTGCGCGGCCCGCGGTCGCCGGGCCTCGGACCCGACGGTTCCCACCTCCCGCTGCGAGCCCCGTGAGAGGAGAGCGCCGCGGCGCCGCCTCAGGCCGGCGGCCCGGGGTTCCCTGCAGCGAGACCCGGGGAGGCTGGCCCGGCCCGGCCTTGCCCGCGGCTGCCCCGACAGGGTGGGCAGCGGCAGAGGCTGCAGCCGGTGTGGAGGTCTCCCTCCCCGGCGCAGGGCGCCCCGCGCTGTGCCCAGCGCTGCCATGTCCCGTCCCTGGTGCCTGGGTGCTGGGTGCCGCGGGGGAGCTCGGGGGGACCGCGGCTGCGGGCGCCTGGTAGGTGCGCTTGCTCCTGTCTCCTGTTCTGGGCGACACCAGACATCTTCTGGAACTGAGCCAGGCAAGGCTCGCTGCTAGCCGGGGTGGAAGAGAGCAAGTTGTGATACTTGGGCCTACAGCAGGAGAGGAAAGAGGGTCGGAAAGCTCAGTGGCTTTTTCAAGCCTGTCACAAGAAGAAAAAACCACTTCCTGGTGGAACTCCAGTAATAAATTTGGCCTGGAGCCTTGTGAGCCAGGCAAATTAAGCAGGCACCCAAAATATTCCTTAAGGTTTCCAGGAGGATTGGTGTCTGCCGCAGACATCCCGTCCCTTGGCGTTAGCACGCAGCGCCTCGCGGGAGGGTGGCCTCGCTCTGACACTTTGGGTTTGTTGATGTATTAAGGGGGCAATAATACATCTGCCCTGTTCTGGGACACCTGGTTTGTCCCCTCAGATGATATCCTGACTGAAGATAAAACACGTTTCTGTTTCTTGGTGTATGAGCTGATAATTCAAATACAGAAATTAGTGGATGCTGTTCACAGACTGGTTGATGAGACCAAGTGTAACAATGGAGATAATAACAGTAACATTTTTATTATTTTTATTAATAATCTAGAAATAGATGCAGAAAACATTTTCTGATAATGCTTTCTGGACAGCTCAGCGACTGTTGAAAAGATGCACAAATTTAGTAATACAGAGCAATCCTAATGGTTTTGTGAACGCACCTATGAGTTAAATGCACATTAGTACAACCAACTTCAGCTTTGCATCTCAGAACAAGAAATGTAGGCCATATCTGCAGGACTGAAGTGACAGAGAAGGACTGAGGAGGCATGCAATGTCTAGCTATCTCCAAAAGCAAGAACAGCAAAAAGGAGAGTATTTCAGGGGTTGCGTCAGTAGGAGCAAGCACAAGGAGATATTTTACTTCTATAAAAGTGTGCTTGAAGGATTGTGTGAGTTAAAGCAGGCAGAAAGAAGGTCATGATCTGAGGAGGACCTTGGAACTGAGGCAGCTGGAACCCAATAGATGAAGCAACTGGGACAGGGCCAGGTGACGGTTTCGCAGAATTGACTTCTAAAGAAACTTGTAAATACTTCGGACATCGACTAATGATTTGGTACGTGTATATAAGCTGTGCTGCGTCACTTTGTTCTCTGCCACTCACTGAGGTGGTGGCCCAGCTCTGCGTTGTGATTAAACAAGCATAGTGGTACCCACATTTGTGTGAATTTCTCCTTTACAATCATACGTGATACACAGAATTATAGTGTAGTTTATTGCCAAATGAAGACATGTAAATTTAAGACATTACTTGGGCACAAATGCTGTAGAATTTGTTTCCCTAACTCAGTAACAGCAAGAACAGGCAACTCGGTGAGCTTTTACCTAAGCCAAACTGTTGCCATTAGCATTGAGGCTTTCAGCTGTGATTCCTAGTGGGAAGCAGTCTGGTCCACGTGACTGTACTTGGGGAACAACTAGGGGAAAGTGGTGTAACTGGAGACTTTCTCGCTGCGCTGGTGCTGCGGGGCAGCAGTTAGTGTAGCAGGAGCGGTGACCCTCTGTGGTGAATGGCACAGCTTGTTGGACAGGGTTTCCGGTAATGAGTACAGCCGGGC
Source organism: Falco rusticolus (assembly GCF_015220075.1). NCBI lineage: Eukaryota > Metazoa > Chordata > Aves > Falconiformes > Falconidae > Falco > Falco rusticolus. The sequence continues at coordinate 33,179,678 of NC_051195.1, forward strand.
ATGCCTCGGGGCTTGTGAAGGGGCTCCCTGTCTGTAAGGCGGTTGGAAGGGACGCTGGCTCATCCTGCAGCCGTGCTTGCCTTGTCCAGGAGGTGGTGGTGGTGCTGCACAAGATGTCTGTATCAGTAGCCACGTTTTAACTAGCAACGCAGGAAACTTACTTTGTGGTAGATCCACAACTATGCCTCTTTTTTTACGGTCGGCTGCGTTATTTTTATAGCTAGAGTTAATGGGAACGTATATCTGAAGCTATTTTTGAAGACAGCTGGGACTATAGAGTCTCTTGAAACATGTATGATTTATGATGAGTAAGTACACTTAAATCAGCGATATGCTGCGTTTCTTAATGTTAAATCCTGAAGCAGCTAAGGGGCAGAGATCGGAGTGCTCAGCAGCAACTGATGCTATAAAGGCGTTATTATATCTAAATGGTTTAAATGTCCCTGTTTTTCAGCTTTGGATGGATGGATTGTTGTGTTCAGCACACACACCTGGTCACTAGCAAACATTTGGCTTCTGCAAGCAAAAGAGTCTGTCCTCATGACAGAAATTGCCATCCCAGTCTAGGCCAAATGGAGACACTGGATTTTTTGAGGCTTTTCTGGTAGGGTGCCTGCCTGGCAGGCATTGCCCTGTTGGTAGGGCAGTATGTCAGACTTGGAAGTCATTGGTGTATTCATTTGGATCAAAGATCAAACCACCAAGAAAATACTGTATTACTGCTTCAGTTTTGAGGGTTGTTTTCCTGAAGATGGTGGGGTTTTTTACTTTCAGTTGACCTGTGCCTCTAAGCAAAACTGGCTTTATATTTAAAATTTATTTACCATTTGTCATCATGTTCAGAGCTCCCAACTTCATCCATATTTGCGATTATGTGGTATTTCCCATTATGAGGCATTTTTAGGTTGTTGCTCCTGCAAAATTTATTTCTATAGGCTGATTTTTTTTCTGCACTGTCTGTTTGGCTTTGGCTGGACTTTGGAAAGCCTCAGCAATCTGGCACATAAAATCAGGTTATAGATATAAATGCTGATTGACCAGGCACATGATTAAAATACACAGCTGTTCTGTTGAGAGGTTCAAGTGCCTGTTTGTTTTAAAGCACAGGCACAAAACTTCTTAGGGGAGTTGTTGTTTTAAGGCTTCACTGTTTGCTGTTCTGCTCCCCTGATTTTGCCCTAATTGTAATGTTTTGACATACCAGAAGTCTGTGTGGAAGTGAAGTCAGTTAGGTCAGCATGTGCACGTTTCTGAATGTAATTTAACTCTCTACAGCTCTGGTAGTCAGTATGGATTGTGGTACTAAGCAAAGAAACTGAGAGCTCAAACCAAAGAGCTCAAAGATCAAACCATCAAGTGGATTGTGGTACTAAGCAAAGAAACTGAGAGCTCAAACATGGTCTGTGCTCTGAATGATCACGGTAATTATGCCCAATGTGTGCAAAAGGCACCTTGACTAAAACTGAGGAGGAAAAGTGAACCAGAACTGGATGAGGAATAAGAGCCAGGCTGGGGCAGCACGGAGATAAGGAGAAAAGGTCAGAACTAGGGAGAATGGACTGAAAGCTTGCGTTCATTAGGACGTCATCCACTTCAGAAGGGTCTGAGGCTCTTGGATTTCCATTGCCCTGCAACTGACAGCTTGTGAGAGTTGACAAAACGCCGACTTATGTGGGAAATGACAACCTGCCAGTGTGATCATTTACTTTTATTGGCACAAGCAGCAGGTCCGTTTGATGGGTCTTAATCAGGCCTACACAACATACAGTTTGTCAGATGGTATTTTCACCTTAATGTGAGTCTTCATTTGAGAGCAATATGCCAAGTCAAGGTGTGACTTCTTTCTCTGAGGTGTTCTGCCATCTGCGTCAGGGAGCATGTCAGTGCTGGGGGCCTGGGGACTTCAGAAGGTGGCAGCTAGAGATGCTGGTTCTTCTTCTTGGGATGCCGGGAAGTCTGTTGTTGAGACTCCTTAGGTGCAGAAGGGGTTTGAAGGGCAGGAAAGTAGAGAGGATGAGAGGAGTTTGGAAAGGAGGGAGCAAGGGCCATGGCAGAGGGCAGAGGAGCCTGGGAGCACTAGGAAAGGAGCTTAATGCAGCGAGCCAGCAGTGTGGGAGGCTGGGGAAGCAGGAACTTGAGGTTAATATGGGAACAGCGTGGGGGTATTCTGTGTCTGTGTGTGGGGAGGGATCTGGGAAGTAAGGAACAAGGAGGACTGCTGTGATGGATTGTGGGGTTGCTGTGGGGGAGAGGAGACCTAAGTCCTGCGGAAGTGAGGGTAGACAGAAGGGAGGGTATTGCGTGCAAAAGGAGAGGGAAACTTGTGTCATGAGTACATTGAAGGAGGAGGGGGATATTAGGTGCAGCTGACAGCAGTGATGCCTGTGTACGTTTCCCTTGGGACCGGGTTTCTGCCAGCCACGTGCCACACGCTGGCTGGGGTTTGTGGCAGCCAGTTAGCAGTCACCCACAAAGAGCTGGGTGGCCGCTCTGCTGTGCCCCGCAGCTGCAGCTTGGTGCTGGCCGTCAGTCTTGGTGGTCCACCCACATGGGAGCTGCACGCTCCTGGTCTAAGCACTATTCAGAACACAGGATTTACAGTAATCAAGGATGTGTAGTTAAAAACAGGCTGTTGTTTGTAGGTCCTGTATCTCTGTCTGCTGAATTTTAAGGGAAAGTGAGCTGAAAGAAGAGGAACAGAACTTTGCAAGAACACCCCTATAAGGATCCGGATTTACTCTCCTGTGTAGTAGTATCTAGACAGTGTGAGTGAGGTAGACCTGTGTATGGAATAAAAGAAAGCTCAGAGTGTGAACTTAAGAGCTAATTGCCCTGTGGGACTTGTCATTGAAAACTGACCAAAGAAGCTCTGATTCAGCTGGAGATGATTTTGCTTCCAGTGGGCATTGGTTAGATTGCTTTTAGGAACTGTCATACATTCCTAGGTTTTGAAAAATCATAGCATCTTGGCTTGGGACAGCTGCTACTCCTGATCAGTGTTCCTTAGGCCATATGAGTGGTTTTTGGGGGGTTGGTCAAAAATAGAAAGAAGCGATTTGAGACAGTGGCACTTATTTGTAAAGAGGGTTCTGATTATTTGCTTCCTCTTCTGAAGTTAACAACATCAGAACTTTAATTAGTCACTCGGACACCTGTGGACCTCAGTATCTCAGTTTCTTTGCTGTCTCGGAGAACAAGGGATAATAAAGCTACCTTATGTTGTAGTAGAAATGAATACTTTAAAAATGCCGTGACAGAGTATTGATTAATATCAGATGAAAGCCAGTACGAAAATTAAGAATTCTTTCTTTAAAACATAATTTGAGGAGTCCATGGCAAATAGCGAGTTCTGCTGTTGCAGAACCAGATTGTGAATGTCTGGCATCAGAGCAGTATCGAGGACTCTCTGACTTCATTGTGCCATGTCCTACGAACCTAGAAGTTGCCCACAGTTAACATTTTTAATGCTGAACTATGATAAGGTTATTTTTGCTAACTGCACTGTACATGAACCTTTAAAAACATTAACCATGCTATAGTAGCTGCAGAATTCACATGCATCAATATGCTTTCTTTACCAATATAAACATGTACAGTTTGCATAAAATGCAAAATATGTGCATCGCTTCCAAACTTTTCCATCCTTCATTGTACTGACAGACTTTTAGGCACATTTTCCTTAAGTGAGAGAATTTCTGGAGTATACACGTAGCGGTGAGAGATGGCAACCACCCATCCTGTTGCGTGAATGAACTTGTTAAATGTTCCCTTCTACATCATGTTAGTCACTACTTGAGCAGTGAGTCTGCTTTCACGTGGTTTAGCATCCTGTTCCTGGTAATCAGAGTACTGTCTGAACCAATTCTTAGAGAAACTGAAAGTCCTTCTACAGATGTTTCCTCTGAAAATGAAACTGAAATGTCTCTTACAGTAATTGCCTTGCATGTCATTGCAGCTGTCTCCAGATGAAGTCAGTTTGGATCCTTGGCCAGCAAATGGCACTTTGCAGAGGCTACTAATAAAAGAAGAGTGTATCAGATGGACAGTGTGAACTCTCTTTACCAATGTTTCTATTTATCTGTCACTTGAAGGAAAAAAATGTGGAGCTACTGCTTGATATTTCTTTAAATGCTAAATTGCATATAAAAAAATGTGATATCCATCTTAATGTGTTGGGGAAACCAAGATTACAGGTTGCCAAGGGTATAGTAAGATATAGGAGGTTTGGAAGTCTAATTGTATGATTCTTATTCATGCAGAGGTATCAACACCATGTTTGGGCTCTGGGACAATTTTTACTCATTGTGTATCTGCTCAAAATCTGTGGAGGTTTTTGGTTGGGTGGGGTTTTTATTTTTTCTCTGAAGTTTTTTAGCAATTTCATCTTACTCTTCTTAAGTGGAGTGCTATCTACATCCTTCTCTTACAAAGGAGAAAAGGTGTAGTTGATACATTGTGCTGTTTCATATGCTGGAGGTTTTTTGCATGAGGATTTTGATTCCCCATGCTATACTTCCTTTGTGAGAAGGTTTCAGTTCTTCAGTGTAGTTACAGATCCAAAGTCTTTCCAAAGCTTTAGAGCTGCAGGAGTGTTTGGAACTTAGCTTGATACTGTGTTGATGGAGGGTTAGGTTATGGATTCTGGTTGGGTCCCCTGAAATTATGGGGATGTTTGTCCTCATCTTGGTCACCTATTCACATAATTTGGTGATAGAATAAAATATGCTGTTCAGTGGCCTTCAACCCTGTGCTGTTACCAGTGGGGAGAGCTTAAAACAAAAAGCAACCGATGTAAGTGGGAGCAAGATGATATTTACTGTCAATGACCATTGTGATGGGTATTAGTTGAAATTATTGCAGTATCATTTGAATTAGGCACCTAACCCTATAAGCTCACTAATTACTGAGATGCAGCCTGCTTTCCTCTTGAGTTTTTCGTGTCATGCCGTGTTGGTAATATACTGAACTTTTCCAGGAGAGGTGTGGGCAAGAGCATGTGTAGACAAACCACCTGTTCTTCCTGTGTTCGGTGGGAGGACTTGATGTGTAGTTTTTAATTTAATATGGGAAGGCACGGTATTTTACAGCATAAGTAGGGATGGACAGCTAATTGGCTAAAGTGTAGCTGAGAGCTGAGCCTTCTGAGTTTGAAGTCTCCATGGGTTTTTATGTTTACTTTTTTTTAAGCATCAGCCTCAAAATCTCCTTGGGATTTGCCAGTCAAGCAAATAAACGTGAAAAGCTAAATATGAATCCAAACTGCTGCAAGCAGCGCTGATCCACAGACTTTATCTAGAGCCACAAAGAGATGTCTTAGATGTCTAACTTTTTTCCCTTTTTCTAGCCTCCCTCCCACACCTAACAAAACTATTTAGCATTGAAATGTTGGAGGGTCACATACCTGAAGTGGCAGTGGGCTTGTTTAAACATCATTTTCTGGTATTAGTTTTGTAGATCCAGATATGACTAATAAGGAAGCTTCTTCATTCAGTGTTTGTGGATGACCAATTTTTACTTGTATGAGGAACAAAGCTGGTATGAGGAGGTCATGTAACCCAGGGAGCAATTCAATCCCCGGAGTGAGTCATGACACTGATATCTTAAACCACAGGGAGAAAACATAGTAGCAAAACTCAAATATAGCGTTTTTTTCTTCTGCCTTTTTTTGGAAATATTTCCAAGCAGGCTTGTTTCACTAACACTCATGGTGTTAATATTTCTAGATTTAGGGCATTCATTTGGGCTCTCCACCTCCCTTTTATTGTAATAGAATGAAGATGGTAACTGCCTGATAAATCAGAATAGCAAGCATAGGAAATACTATTTGCATTTCTAGATGAGTTTTCATAGTACATTTCTGCTTTTTTCAGTCACTTTGGGGATTTGAATATACACTGCAGCAGTGGAGAAGGTAGAGGTTCTTGTGGTGTTGAATTATGGGTTTTTTCCAGAGATGATGTTTCCTTTGGCGCCAGAGAGCAGGCACAACATAGCACAATTATTATATCGAATTATCACGCATCTGAAACTCATATTGGTAATGTTAGCAGGTCTAAAGGCAGTAAATGCACCCCTGGCTCTGATGTACATAGGCAGGCCCATTCTGTAGCACAGGCTTCTCCACAGCAGAGTTGCTGTGTGCGTGCAGAGTAGTTTGCTCCACACTGTTCTCCCAGGATCACTGCTGAAATTGGAAGGGCAGGATATTTGCAGTTGACAAAGCTTTTAGTGGCGTCTTCAATTAAGTCAGTAGATCTTTCCTAATTCCATTTCCCACTGCACTAAAAACTCCCTACCAGTAGATGATGATGCTTTTCAAACCATGAAACGATCTTAAAAATTTAATCTGGATAATATGTAAAACCAGTAACAGAATCAAAGTTCAATAAAATATAGACATGATTTCAGACTAATGTAAAACAAGGCCAAATTAGGCTGTGATATAATTTTAAGGCTAACCTTGAGGGAGCTGTTCTCAGGGACTGTGGTACAGAGTGGTTGAAATATTGGATCATCTACATTAATCCTTTTTTTTAGTGAAACCTACTGGCTTCTAGTCCTTCTAGACTTCTTTGGAGCATCTGTATAGATCTGAGCAGGGAAACACTATTGTTTTTGAAATTCTAAATCACTGGATAAGTCTTTGTGGACTAGTCCAATCATCAGTTGTATTAATATAAGTGATTTTAGTACAGAGTGTTCAGTAGATATTGATTCACTTCTCTTTTGGAGCTGGTCAAGCTTTCAGGTAGTATGCTTGCATTTACAAGATACTAAGGGATTCTGTGTCTCTAGTAAGACCAGTTAAGAACCTTCTACAGCAATTTGTTGATTGGAGAAATCGTTGAAAGTGAGGAGGAAAATTTTGTTGTAAGTAGATGTCAGTATCCTTAACACAGAAACAGGAAGGGAGGAAGGAGAATATAGAATAATTGAAGGAAGGAAATTAGGCGTGGTTTAACCTACAGATGAGAGTTAACAGTTTGAGTTCTGCTGCAGGAAGAAAAGCAAAATTGAGTCAATGTATAGTATATACCACATGGACATGCTAAACTAAATGAAGTGGATATTCACAAGAAACACAATAGTCTTGTGGAACTGTTTGTTTTCATTAGGCAAATTGGCTTTTCTATTTGCCTTCCAAGCTGTAAACAACACAAGCCAGAATAGAGCACCTAAGTGCCGTCATTTACACTTCACTATCTGCTTCACCATGATTTGCTTTTGTGGAAAAATTTATTTAATGGAGGTTGTAAGTTTGTTTAGGGGCTGTTCTATTAACAACATACCATTTAAGTGCACTTTGAATAATTTTTACTTTACAATTTTCTGGTTTCGAATGTTTTTCGATTAAGTCTATACTTCTATCTGAGGTAACTTCAAGTGGTTCACTTGGCTGAGGACAGGTCCCTTGGGCAGAAAGGGAGCTGCTCATTGAGAAAGCAGCATCGTTCTCACAGGTAGCGTAAACATATGGGCACCAGTGGAAGGGCTCTCCATGTCTAAACAGTGCCATGTTTAAGGTGTATGTGAAAGCTGGATGTAAAGTGCAGTAAAGCTGGGTACCTTCAGGTTTCAAAGGCTAGCTGCGCACCTGAGCCATTGAGGAATCCTGTGTTTCTGGTGCCATGCTGTTGCTTGCATGGTCAGGTTTGATGATCTCCTGCTTCATGCAAGCCTCTCAAAACAGAGGCCACACAGCTAACTCATGCATGCACCCGCGTTCAGACTGCTCAAACTTGTGAGGAAAGGTAGCTAAGATCAGATGCCTGGTGGTTTTTTGGTGATCCAACACAGGCAGTTACTGAAACCTCTCGTGGAAGAGGTTTGCTAGATCAGATCTTCCAAACAGAGGATTTTTAGGGATTACATGGAGAAGGTGACTTAAAATCTGGAGGCTTGTGGTATTATTGATAGGGATTTTATTCTGTCAGGGATTTGCAGTTTAACCCTGGGCAAAGTTACTTACCTCTTGTCCTTGCTGCCCATCTGCAGGCTGGGAATACAACAGGGTAGAAGCCAACACGCACAGAAGTGCTGCCGGACAGTCAGACTTCTCCACTGGAGCATATAATGAAAGGAGGGTGCTTGGTCGCTCGTCTAAGTCATTTAGTTTAGCCATTGCTGCTTAAAATAGTATCAAGTCAGCATGACGCATGCTCTGGTCCGTTGTGGCCCACTTAACATATGTTGATGTACAAGCTGTGAGCCTCTTCCCTAAGGTGCCGGCGGGCATCGTCTGCCTTCTGTGCCGTCACAGCCTGGCCCTCGTGTTGTGCAGGTGGAGTGTGCGGTGACAGGGAGGAGATAACAGCGCCAGGAGCTTCTGAAGCACACAGCTTCAGGGAGTTTCAGCTTACGGAAGAAATTAACGTACATCAGGTAAATCTGAAGCTGTAAATGAAACCTTGAGACACTCGTACAGCCATGACTAATCCTGCATGTGCTGTAACTCAGCTAGTGAAGCATTTATCAGAAAAAGTCCAAGAGCACTCACTTATAAACCAATAAATAAAAAATCTTGGTTTTGCAGTCAACAGAATCATTGAATCTAGTTCCATCACCTGTTCCTTACCCCTTCAAAAATAAGCCACGCAAATGTTCATAGCTGTGCAAGAGAGGGAACATCATTTATAGTAAAAATGACCCCAAATTATTTTGTAAAAATGTGCTTTTGGTCTGCTTTGTGGATCAGGTTTATATCATTGGTAAGGCGTATATGTTGACTGAAGGTAGTTATAAGAGAGTTTTTGATAGACTTGGTAACAGAACTTAAAATGAGTACATTATTCACAGTTTCATTACCCCATAATAAAAAAACCCTGCAAAATTCTAGGCTGAATCCAAACTTGACATCTGATTTTTTCTAAAACATGAACCAAGGCATTCAGATCCTATCGCAAATTTCTGCAAGGCTATTAGATTTATTATGCTTTTCCCTATTTTATTATGTCATTTTTTAATTGGTCTTAGAAAATAACATTTATAAGACAAAAATGAGTTAGTAAAAAAGTTTTTACAAAAATCATGGTTTCAGGGTGGTTTTGTTGGCTATTTGGCTGACTCAACCCCTAAAATAACAAGTGCAAATTCTCTTTCTCCCTCCTTCCAGCACAGGTTGTGGCATTTACTATAAATTAGTACTTAAGGCTGCATCTTTACTTTGGGGTTGTTTTGTGGTTTATCAACTGCACCTGTCCAAGGGTCTTTGTGCGCAAAATGTAGCAACTTCTGCTTCAGATGAACATACAGGGAGAATTGCTGTCAGTGCAGGAGCTCTGATCTAAAATTATGATGCTTTTTTACAACTTTTAAAAGACTAAAATATGGGATTGTGACCTCTCATGTCAACTGATACTGCCAAACTGGTTTTGTGTATTACTTCGTATCCTGCTGGAGTTCAGCACCTTTTCTTCATATTCATTATTTCATGACAAGCTTTTCTCTTTAAATACAATCAATGTCTCCAGCAATTGAGCATGTTTAATGTTTTAGCTTATAAGTTTTGTTCTCTATCCTGTGACTGGCTTTGAGGAGTCTGTTTAATAGAACTTTTAAACCAAATATGGCCCAAATATCCCATTGTCTTGCTGTTTCTTGCTGTTTTAAATCAGGAATAGACATATATCAGCTGAGTCCAAAGGTTGTGTTTGGCCTTTGATGACTGCTCTAAAACCAGCATCTCACATGTTCTGTATTTTTCCTGATTTTTTAGTTATGGGTAATGTGAATGGATAGAAATAACTTCATTTTATACAGTGATAAAATTTGTTGCTGTGAAAATGTAATTACTTCAAGATGTCTCAGTTGTGCTTCTCACTTTTGCTGGAGACACTGAATTAAGCTATTGGGTGGAGTGTGATTAGTTGATCATGGAAAATGAAATGCCTCAGGGTATCTGTTCATTATTTAGACTATTTATCCTTAGGTCATCTGGATGATTCCAGCTGGAACACATAGTAGGTAAAATTTTACAATGGGAGGCTTTTGCTGCACCTGAAACAGGTACAGATCCCAGCCTGCATCTTAGTGGACAGGAACGTGTGTGTACAAACTGCATCAGTTTTGATGGACCACCTTACAGGCAACAATAGTTTGGGGGCCAAAGCACTGGCAGATTGAGTTACACCAAGGCTGTTCTTAATGTGATACATGGGTATAATACATTCCTGTGCGCTTCCTTGTAACGACCAGCCTGAAATCAGCCTAGTTCTGTCTAGCAAAACTACTCAAGCTCTTAGCTGAGATGATGCAGAATTGTTTTTGGTCTAGATTTGTGTTGTCAGTTAAGTGCCTGCATGCTTGGCATGAGAATACCCTGGCAAATTAGAAATACACCTGCAAATACATTTTAAAGATGCTGAAACATCCCACTGTGCAAAGCTGACACATATTCAGTCAATTTAGCACGTTTCAAAGCCAACAAAATGTAATTGCAGGTTCTTTCTTCTTTTTGAGGTGTTCCTGCCAAGGAACCCAGCTGGGTGGGTTTTGGAAGATGGGACTTTGACACCTTAGGGTCCTATCTAGAGTCTGCCAGTCATGCAAACACCTTGCTTGTCAGTTCTTCTGCCCCCAGCCCTCAACAGCAGTTGCTGTGTTCACACCTATCCACTTTTCAGCTATGGTTTGTTATAGGACAGGTAAGCTGGCAGATTGGCTCAAAGTAAAATTCCTTTGGCTAGTGAAGAGAGATTAGCGGATACTTGAAAATTAAATGTTTTATTAGCTTGAGAAGAAGAAAATGTCCTGGTTTTTTCCTTTAGAACGTCACATCATTCTTGCTGTTTACTTTTTGGATAGTGTCATATGCGGTGGCATCTGCCAAGTACCGAACAGGCATTGAGTTATTTGTGTCGTCATTCTCTATGGAATAAATGGAAGGGGCTTGAGTGAGAGCATGCAAGACAGTCTTCATACAGCAGCCTGTCACTTTGTAAAGCAGCTGTGAATTTAATGGGAGTATAAATGAAAAGCAGCTGATAATTAGACTGCTGGGTGTTTTAGCATTATTGCTAATTTCTAAAAATCAATTAGGTAATCAAGAGAGTGCTGTTGAGAAGCATATATTTTTATTTTTTAAAATTTTAAGTAGGTTTCCAGCTGGGTGACATGGTAAGTTACAGCTCCTGGTAGGAATTGGGTACCAGAAGGGACTCAAGGATCCCACTGAGCTGAAAAGAAGGGGAATGTGATGGGCAAGATGGTATAGTGAAGCATGATGTTTATTTGTAATAAAGGGACTGTGGAGCTTGGTTAAGTCTTTTTTTAAAAAAAAACACCTCTACATAGTGTTAGAGGAGCTTCTCTACCAGCTGGCAGGTACAAATGTCTAGATGCAGATTTCCACCATCAACAGACCTTATAGTGATTTAAGCTGTCTTAGATTTAGGGAAAGAACCTCAGTCCTTATTAAGAAGTCTCATGCTAGCTAAAGAGAAGATCAGAGTTCCAGGAATGAGTGGGGCTTCAAACAAGCACAAAGAGGAATGAGCAGAACTTAGGGACTGGAAGATCTTCTTGCACAGGGGAGGAGCTGGGGCTTTTGAAATTCCTGTCTGATCTACCTCTTTGATGGTTGTATTATTATTTTAGAACACTTACCAGAGTATACAAGTGTATGAAAGGGAACAGATAAGGAATACAGCTTTTCTTCTGTTTCTGCAGTTACAGGCATACTAGGTACAGCATTTATCAGTGACTTGGGCTTAAAAGTTGTAACACACCATGATAGAAGGCATGATGAAGTCTATTTTTTTTAATGTGTGAGTAATTACTCAACTATCAAAACTCCTCTGTGCAATCTAGAAGAGATGAGACCTCAGTATAAATCAAATGTAAGACATATCTATATGTGAGTTGAAAACTTCACATCAAAGAGGGTCTGAACTCGACGACAAATTAGCAGTTATTTATACTCTGCTCGTTTTACATTGGTATGTGAATTTCCTGAAATTCAGTTTTGAATTTGATTCACATTTGATTTACATGCTTGTATTTACATGCTTAAATTGCATATCTGCATGTTAGTAATCAAAGTGAGCACTCAAGAAAACATGAGCCCCTTCAGCTCCAAAGGCACCCCTTTGTAGTCAGGGAGTTCAGCCTCCTGCAAACACCGTGCTGAGTTTTCCTTTTGCTTCCCCCCGCAAATCCAGTCATGCAATACTTACATGATTTATTACTCTGATATTACTGATGTGATTTATATACCTTTTATAATGGGCATGAGAGCGCTATGAAACTTGATTTCTGTGGCAATCCAGTCTTATTTGTGCTTGAATATGAGTTGTTGCGCAGTGCTAGTTTTTCTCAGCCTTCCCTATTTGTCCAGGCAGCCTTTGCTGTCTTTCCCCGACTGCTCTCTGGACTGCAGAAGAGCATTCCAGATCATGCTCTGCTTCCCATAACCTCTCTCCAAATCCCTTAGCCTTTTCTACAGTGTTTGCAATTATATGCTAACAATGAGTTGCATGGGAAAATAGTTCTGCATTACAGCTGAATAGTGTGCCAGGTCAGCAAGTTTGTGCACGGCTGCCTGCATATCCTTCCTGTGCCAACACAACAGTCGTTCTTTTTCTAGACTGTGAGATACAGAGGTGGCTAAGTGCACTTACTGCTGTGGGGTTTTGATTAGGGGAGGGAGATAGCAGGTTGCTGCTGCAAAATTGAAATTGTTTCAGGGGAACAGGAGCCTTAATGGTGAGAAAGAATTTCCTGCCTCTTGCAGAGTGCTTGGGAGGAGCAATCCCTCATTATCTCTGGTGCTTGTTTTGCTGTTTGGGATGCAGCAATAGCATCTTAAAGTGCCAGATCAGGGACACTGCTTCTATAGCGTTGCCTGAGATGAAAGAAAGCGTGTAAAAATGGCGATTAATTCTTTGAGATTTGCCCTGCTTCAGCTGTGAATGTACGGAGATGCGTACAGGCATCTCTCTAATGATAGATCTGACTTGGCATGTGAATGTGGCACTGAGTGACAGCTTTATACCAAGCACTGTCCAGATGGCGAGCTCTTGTAAAGCTTTGCTGTTGTTCCTCTCAAACCTAGTTATTAGGATCTTTTGTATCCTCACATGATCAGGCATGAGAGCAAGTGCTGACTGGCAGCAAGGTGAGGGGCAGAAGAAGTGGAGAGGTTCCACAAGTGGAAGAGGCTGATTCTTACTGTCTTTCTCAGGTATCTACCAGTTGTCGCTGTCAAAAGCAGGATCTGGTGTATTTGATCTTGGCCTGTTGTGGCTGAAACAGAGATGCTGGCAGGAAGAGAGGCATCTCATCATCACATCGTGTGTGGGAGAAAAGGAGAGAGTGGTGCGGTGGCAGAGCGCTATAGATAGGCAAAATGCAGATCATGGTGAGAAGTGGGAAGAAAGAGGAGAGGCATTAAAGGAGTAATACAGAGGTTAGGAGAAGAATGAAGGGACAATGAGGCCAAGGAAGTGACAAATCTATCCAAAGCTCGTTCTGTCAGCAGCCTGTTATGGCCGGATAGTAGCAGCATATCCATTTGGAGCTGAGTATTGCCTCAGTCATTGTTTTCATAATCCTCTTTCTACTCTAATACTGCAAATTATGCAAATGTGGCAGGTGCATGCTGGGTGCAGGATGCTATGCAGAATCACTTATGAGCATGCAAGGCTAATAGGCAGCCTTCGGCCGAAGCGCAGCTCTTGCATGTGACTCAGAGCACTGGCTGTGACTGTAAAACCCAGTAGAGTCTGGAACTTGCCAGACTCTTGCTGTTTCTCCAATACTTACCTAACAGTTAAAGTTATCTAGTAGGTTTTCGGCACTCCAGAATCGATATGGAAATGTGCCCAGCTGAAGAGCCAAGGCCTTGTTTTCCTTTAATCATCTTTCAGATCTCATGCTGCTTGGCTTGATGTGGCAGGGAAGAGTGCTAGTGCTGGTGCGGGGATGGAGATCCAGGAGGATAACACCTTCGGCCTGTCATGGATTCTCTTTGGCAAGTCATGACAACTTGTTCAGCTAGTTGTACAGTGGGATCATCCTTTACTGTAGTGGTTTCCTTTCTATCAATGGTTAATTATTATCCCTAAGAGCATAACAAAACCATAACACCTCAGATGTTACTTGCTGGTAGCATGACAGATGCTGTTACTGTTGTGGTAATCAGCATGACATGTAGGGGTGGCGCTAGCTCACTAAAATTAGAAAGAACTGAAGGCTCAGCCTAAAGTACAAACATTGCTATTATGTGACTTGCTTGGTTTTGGCTTTTAGCTAACAATTGTCCCATCAGAGTAAGGATAATGCACAGCAGATGAAAAGCAGTGATTTTAGTGAACTCTCCACGCAGGTGACTCATGTGGTGTTCTATTTGCTTTTTTCTTGGTTTAATTTACTGTAAAAAAACAGCTGCTATCCCAAAACACACGCCAAGGAAAGAAACGTGGAAATGCAATGGTACAAAAATCTTCCTTTTGGATTGTTTCAAAATGTTTCCTCACAGACAGGTGTTCCTGCTGCTTTGGTTTAAAGAGTTGACTTTACCTCCAAACTGATTCACTCTCACCTATGATGAGAGGCATTCAGCTCCTCCATTTTTTTCTGTTTCTCTGTTCTTAGTGAGTAACTCCAGTGTTTCTTTGGTTAATTAAAGTTTACTGCAGGAGGAGCAGGAGTGGGTTGAGAGCACTGATGAAGAGATGACTAACAAAGTAATCGGCATGTGATTAAAGTGTGGGCTGGCAGGCACAGATTAGCCCTCCCTGGACTCTGCTTTTATCTTAGCTCCATGTTTTGAAATAATTCTGTGTAATAATATATAGAATTTCTATCCCATCTAGCTTATCACATTAGAGCAAACTAGACGAAATGACTCAATTTCGAAAGGCTCTGATTCAGCTTGGGCTGCAGCAAGTCATTGCAAATGTGAAGTTAGGTGACTGACTCCTCTTTTGTTTCTTTCAAATTCTTGCCCTGTGGGAAGTATAAGGGGGAGAGAATTGGTCAGAGTGGAAAATTAAGGTGGCATTACAAAGCCTCGTGAGCTGCATCAGTGACGATCACATCGCAGAACTCTGCGAACTGGCAGCCGCTGAAGAGTGGGGAGGATGCGGAGGGCTGACTGATGGATAAATCACAAAGAGAAAAATAAAACTTTTCCCAGAGGGAGAGCCGCCACATACACTTGTGCAGAGTTGATTGTTTGCTCCCTGTGGTGGTGTTTACAGTTTTTTAATTTAAAAAAAAATACGGGGTTTTTTTGTTTGTTTCTTTTCAAATGAAAAATCTTGTGGGTTACTGACACCTACCTGATGCAAGCGACAGAAAGACCTGCTTTGAACACACCATATTAACACTTCCTCTTGCTACTCATATCCTTTTCCCCCTCTATAATTCTAATATCCCATGAGTCTAATACTGAGGCATTAGCTTAGCTGCTATGCAGTTAACAAAGTAGTGATTTGAGGGAAGCACAGACATGCAGAGAGAATGGTGCAATGTCTGCTCCCCCCCCTAAATTCCTCCGACTGTTGTTGTGGCCACAGTGAGGACAGTGTTTGGAAACTAGAAGAGTGAGCATACAAGCTGAAGGTAATTGAGGATATGGCAGGGAAGGAAAGAGGAATCCGGTGGAAAGGTGATGTCCGTGGCACACCAATGACACAGAGGCTTCTTCAGCAGTGACTGCCATAAAGTGCAGTGCTGAGGTACTCACCCCATCGGAGAGCACAAACTGCATCATCTAAGTTGCCCGAGCAGCTGCTGCTGGCAGCACTCGTGATGAAATATAGAAGTGGTGATCAAGAAAGGGAACTTAAATCACTGCATAAATTATTCGTGGATTATCTATGGAAACTTAGAATAAGGGAATAGAAAGAAGAAAAAAAGAAGGGGGGAGGAAAAAAAAAAAAAAAAGGAACCCCCAGGTTCCTGGAGAGTTCAGTAAATTTTTAGGATGTCATTTTTCTCTGAGCATAGCTCACTGTAGCCCAGTACTGCCTGCTCTCAGTACCGCCTGCTCTCAGGAGCTTTTTGTCAGAAGGCTCAAAGTTGCCACTTTCAGCTGCCAGGGTCGTTGGGGAACAATCAGGAGACTGTCAGTGCACTGCTGTCGTACTTGATGGTAGTAAAATAACTCAAATAATTCCTATCAAGGAGTGGATATTACTTCTGAATAACTCATTTGTAATTGCTGCTTAAGACAGCTGTGACAATCTGTGTTTCTTTGTTGAGTGAATGTGTATCAAACTAGTCTTAACAAATCAGTAATTTTTTCTTCTTGCAGAGTAGAAGGTTTACCTCTTTGATTTTAAAATGTTCTTTTTTAAAGGAGTTAATTTGTCATGTACTTGAGGTTGTCAATTGAATGTTTGTTTTAGAAGAATTTACAAGTTAAAATAGTGTCTTAATCAGGTTTCTTGGCACAGCACTTAATGATGCTCTCTTTAAAGCCAAAACAAAAAACCCACGGATGCATTTTTTATAGTGTGAAATGAAGGCGAGATTAGATGCTTCATGCCATAATGAAGCATGGGTAAGCTTGCACGTTAGCTGAACAGTATCTACAGTTTGCTAAGTTAGTTGTTGTATCTATACAGAAAAACAAAGTCTCAAAAATACAAGGTCTGCAGAAGTCATTCTTGAGACAGACATGATCCTTGAGATGCATCAAGCAGCTACCAACAATTTTACCAGTGTTGTGTTCAATTCAGCATGAAGCCCTTGAAACTGGTGCAGCTGCAACCCGAGCCTCCCCTTTCTCCTGTTTCAATTCTTGTTTATTTAAATATGGAACTTAAGGGAAACGACTAGAGAAACTAGGTATTAAGCACTGTGCTAAGAGGTGCTCTCCTCTTAGAATTGTAGAGTCATAGAATGGTTCGGGTTGTTAACCCCATATCTTTATCTTGATAGAAATTGGAGCCTGAACGTGAACAACAGACTAGGATGGGAGGGTGTTCGAACTGGCTCCGTCTTCCTTTGTTCTTGACCAGGCATGGGGAGGGAGCAACACTAGGGTTTAGAGATTTAAAGGTAACTTGAGGGGCAATGGCATGTTATGGGCTGTTGTTTGTAAGTCTGGAAAAGGCTCTCTAAACGCCTGTGAAATCAGTTAGACTGTCTGAATTGGTTGGTTGGTGGGTTGTTTTTTTTCCCTAAGCTGATTTCAAGACCATTAGTGGCAGTCATATTTTGATCTGGAAGCCAGATGAGAGGTTGAAAAAAAAGAAAAAAGATGGTGAGGGAGGACATACTGCCTAACGCAGAGTTTGAATTGCAGCTTAAACTATTCTGAAGATTAGCTTTTTTAAAAAAAAACAACCAAAATCAAACAACTTCCTTGCTAAAACAGATCATTTGGCTGTGGTTTTGCTTTTTACAGCAATGCTGAGGTCATGTTAACCAGCTTTCATGCCAGGTTCCCCATGATGCTAGCACAGCAAAAAATACCTTTTTTTTTTGCATCTGGATCAGTTGTCCGGTCTGGTTGCCAGTGTGGGTGTCCAAATAGCCGTGCCAGCTCTGGTGGGAACAATGTGGGATGCGAACTGCTACTGAGGAAGTTCTTGGGGAACCACATTCACAGTAATTTTTGAACCAGTAACTCAGTACTGTAACAATCCTGGGTCTGGCCATCCTGATGAGTGACTAATTGGCCTCCTTGGAACAAGGAAGAGAAGCAGTTCCTGGCACGTGGTTACCAACTGGCAGCTTGAGATAGATAGGAGATGTGAGTTCCTTCTTTGTCTGTGTTTTTGTATGGCATCAGAGCATCAAACTGCTAAGTAAAACTAGTGTGGCAGACACTGACTTACAGACAAAACTTCCCTCCTTTGTATCTGGCCTGACAGAAGATTCCTGTGGTCTTTGGAAATTGCAAGATCACTAGGGGCTTAACAGGTAGCTACATTCAGTTCTATTTTATTCTCCCAACGTAATGTTCTGTTGCAATATTTTGTATTTCTTCAATCCTAGCTCTAAAATGGATGCTGCTTTGCTTAATGGCAAAGCACATGAAACCATCTATTTATATATGCAGCTGTCTTCAAAGGTGTCGGTTCTGGTTGTCATTTTGAATGCTGGTGTAATGTATGGCAGCTTGGAAACCTGTTGGTCTCTGTGTGTTATGTTATGCTGTAGTAAAATCTCATTGGGAGAGAACTGGAGGTATCACCAATGAGATCACCAAGGGAGACAATGAAACTGCTCATAAGGACAAATTAAAAGAGCTGAAAGTTGTTTTCAGGCTTCCCCTTTACTTGTCCTGAGTGAGGGGAGAGGGGAGGAAGGACCTGCTTTTTTTGCAGATGGTAGAATGATTCACCAGTTAATGGGATCTTAATGCCTGGCAAGAAAAGATGTCATTAGCTGTGCTGAATCTCTGTGGTGCGCACATTCGGTCCAGCACAGAGCATGCTTCTGTGCACTTGTTCAGCCTGCTGCTCACTCGCCGAGTTCCTCTCTAACTCCTCTGCTTGTGCACGTCAAAGGTTGCTTTTGATAAGCTCTGATTTATGGGCAAGTGACTTTTTAATGGAAAAGTGCTCTCATCTGCTAGCATGACAAAGAGCTACTCTTTGGTTATTAATAGTGGGTTAAGAGACAAACTGCTGGTTAATCAGCGGTGAGATACGCAATTGGTTGCATTTTTTCATTTAAATCCTCTTCATTTGAAATACACATAAGATGACATATCATGGCAACTACTGTGGTCAGAACTTCTTGAAGTGAGTTACAAAATACTGTTTTTATTAGTACCTTCAATATTCATTAGCCTTTCACAGCTAACTTTCAGGCTTCAGTAGTTCCAGGAGCACTTGCGCAATGGGGATTATTTCTTAATCTTTCAATCTGAAACTGGTGTGCAGTGTTCAGGCATCACAGTACTTTAACAGAAGCTTTTTCCCATGACCACAGTTCACGGGATAGGCTTCTACTTTACTCACGGGAAGTTGCACAAAGGGGTAAAAAAGGTTTTGAACTTTAAATGAATCAGCCTGTCACAGAAGGTAATATTTGTTTTCAGGCTGAGGTTTAGTTATTGTCCAAGAATATAATTTGATTTCTATGTTACGACACCTAGACTACACCATTTTAAAGCTGTTGATATTTCTGAGAGGAGAAATATGTTGTGGGGGGAGGGGGAGAAGAAAGGAAGACTGTTTCTGGTTTTAATAGAGAAAAGATTAAGTTCTTCAGCTGGAGAACCTCAGTATGTCTGCGTCAGTCAGCTGAGTGACTCTGTGTTGTGATGCTAATGCAGGTCTGACTCTGGATTGGAAGCCTAATTTTAGAGAAGAAAGAAAAACTCAACATAGTTTAGCTTGAGAGAAGTGAGTCATTTTTGTTTTCTTACGCATAGCCAAATTTAAAATCTTTTCTCCTTCTCCATTATATTTCCTTCCTTTTCTCCTGCTCTTGCACGTTGGTTCTGACAAGCTACCTCAGAAATAACTGTTCCTCTCTTTTTCATCATAAAGAGTTGTGTTTTTTTCTGAAAATCTGAGGATTTATCTGCACAATATTCCATGGTAATTTAATGTTTAATAATAATTTCATATTTGAGAGAAATTGTACCTTCTTCAGTTTAACTTCATTTATTCGGAAGGCAAATCTTTGAAGAAGGTAAATCACAGCAGTCCTGCATTTATTCTGGATTAAGTTTGAACACCAAATTGTTCAAAGATTATTATTATCTTTAAGCCTCACCTATTTTAATCTAAATAAACTTTCAGTGCTAGGTAGGTCCTTCCTTTCTTCTGCATTGTTTTAAATGATGAGAGCAAAGATGTGACTAATTACCTTCGTTGTGGAATTATACAGAACTAAAATTTGCTTTCTTTGGCCAGCCACCTTACCTGCTTGGTGTGTGCATTATATCAGGAAAATCAGTGTGATTCATAATGGGGGAGAACATAAAGTGATAGAAATGTAACAGGTGTTGAACAATACTCATTTGTAAGGTGCTGCTGCTTTTTTCAAAGTCAAAGGGTTTTTAACTGCTGTTTGACTTCTAGCTGTCTGCTACTAGTGATAATGTGTTTGAAGACCATGTTATGTGTCCCATAGGGGAAATCTGCTGACAAGTTTTCCCTGAGATTTGGATTTGCCACTGTAATTCATTTGCTCTTATGCAGTTGGTATACAGCAGGCAACGTTATGCTGGCAAGGGACATGCTTTTTTGCAAGAGATCCTCTGTACTAAAAACCCCAATGCTGTTACATTGCAGGCTCATGCTGCAGTGTACTGCTAGTAGCAGCCCCTGAAAACATCTCTACCCAGATGCCACAGACATGCACAGTTGCCAGCTGTCTAGCACAGTTAAAGCTAGAAAGAGATTTCGCTAATACTGTTGTTCAATGATCTGTGGTAAATACTTATTTAATTCTGTTCTGGAAAATGTCTGCTCAAAAGTGGAAGGAAGTGAAACCTTTGGGTTAAATAAAAATAGGTCCAGTAAATTATCTTCCAGGAAAGCACCTCTATGCCATCTAGGCTATGAGGCTGACAGAGATAACATGGCATAACTGACAGCATCATTGACCTACTATGCTCAACGGGGGAGTGCCTTATTAAGGAATAACGTTAAAATATTTCCCTTGTATTTCTTTTCCCGGATTGTACTAACAAGATTACAAAAAGAACTTGTCAGCAAATCAGTTACTTTTTGTACAGCACTACTCTTTATTACTTCATAACAAAAAAATCTTTTTACAAACACCATCAAATTCTTACAAGACTGTAGAGATACATCACTTTGCACACAATTTAATGGACCCAAGCAGGGAGTAACAGATTTGAAGTAGCTGGAAGTGGGAAGGAGGTTTCTAGGTCTTGACTTTTGGAATAAGCTGCCTGTACCAGCAGTACGCCTGGAATGTGCCTGGAATGGTCCTGGCTTGCCAGCACAGGCTTTCTCTTGACTCACTTTATCCTCTGACAACAAGTGAAAGGGACCAGAAATACAAATGCTGGCTTAGCAAAATGAGGAGAAGTTAGCACATGCCCAGAGGAGACATCAGCCTGGGATATGGGCTTGGAGCCCTGGCCAGAGATGTCAGTCTGAAGTCAGACATCAGTCCTTTTCCTGTCCTGGTTTTGGCTGAGAGAACTGGTCACCAGTCTGGTGCCTTCTGAGACCAGCTGTGCAAAGCTGAGCACAAGCTGTGGCCAGATCTTTCTGCAACACACCACTGTGTGATTTCTTTGTTCCTGGCATTCTCAGTTACCTTTCTAAACTGTGATGATTTGAGGGGAGGTGGGGGAAAGAATGTGGGTTTGCTGCAGTGCAGTGTACTATATATGTTGTTATATGCAATAAAATAAAAAAAAGGGGGGGGGGGGACAGGAAACAAAAAGAAAATCAACTCGCCCAACATTGGAATGTGAGCAATTCTCTCCTATTACCCAGGAGTCGAGTCGTCACCTCAGGAGCTAGCTATGTGTAATGCACCAGTCATAAAGCAGTGGGAGTATGTTAAAAATCAAGGAATGGAGTGGAAGGGGGGCTGGGAGGTAGTCTTGGAAATGAGTAGTTCTCTCCCACTCGGCAAGCCAGTTCCATTATCTGAATTAGTGTAAAAATACCCACCCACCCCAAGGAATGCACTAAGTCGCTCCTTCCATGCCAGATATCTCTGATTGAGAGTAATTGCTTGCTTTTGACAGAGCCCAGAGTGGATCTCTACGGAGTGCTTGAGTAGGAGGTGAAAAATCAGTAGCTAATGTGATGGCTTCTGTTTTTGTTTTATTTATTCTGTAACTGTTTTTCAAGCCCAAACAGCAGCCTGCCAGGAAAGGTGTCTCTGCTTGGAATTCATTATAGTTATTATCAGCAGCACCATGCCTCTGGCTAATTACACTTGGTTTGTGAGTGACAGCCTTTGATTGGGCAGTATTGCTTCCCCCTCCTGGGAAAGAGGATACTTCTCAGGTCACAGATTAAGTCATTGCTAGGTGATAATTTCATGGTATGTTATGGCGGCACATGCTTGAACTAAAAGACTGCCACCACTTAACTCTCTCAAGCTACCTTTTTCACACATCTGCTGGAAATAGACAGGGCTTAGATCTTGCATCTGACTATGCCAGTTTATAGCAGCGTGAAGATATAATTTTTTGCCACTTCAAGCTCACCTCTAACAGGAGCTGGGTATGGACTTCAATGACTTGATGCAATGATGTCCAAGCTGTCCAGTTGGATGCAGGGACAATGGAGGCAGATTTATGTTTGGGAGCTTCAAGATGAGGCATTCCAGAGAGTAGCTTCTTTGGAAAATCTATGGGCTTTGGGTACCATTTCAAGAAGCTTAAGGGCTCTTAAAAAAAGCCGCTGCTGTCAGTAATAAAGCATTGTCCTTTGTCATTCAGTCTGCTGGGCAACGTTTCTGACAAGTATTGCTGCAGACCCTACACCACCTTTGACAATGAGTGCGGAGCATCATTCAAAGACCCATCTGCTCATTCATTAGTAGGTTTTGGTGCCCTGGTCTTAGCTGAGGCCAGTGCTTTGGAAATGACTTGAGGAATGCGCAATTCCCGTAGTGTTTTGTGTTTGCTATTTGAACTGAGCTGCTTAACGAATGTGTGCAGCATTCTGCTGACAGGTTTTAACTACCATCAGCAACCCTTAATGAACACAGTGTCCTTCTGCTTGCCCTGGCATTTATCATAGCTCTCATTTTGCGCTGCTGCTAATGTGGAACAATGTTGTGGATAGCCTGCTATCAGTATTACTCTGTTAGCTCTGAAAGCCTTTCTTGGCTGTGCAGAATGGTGGGGCTCGCCACACTCATTGCAACACTTGACATGAAAGCGTTTTTTATTAATCTGGTTTGAAATGCATCAGCTCTTGTTCTGATCTGAAATTCTTTCTTCCCTTTGCTTAGGAGAAACCTAACACAGCTTAAATAACTAAGCAACTGACACGTCTTGTAAGGAAGTAAGAAAATACTGCTATTTAGAAACAACTCTAAAATTTCCACCTAAAGTCATAGCCCCGTGCGTGTAAGGCTCACAACAGTTATCAGTGGTGTAATGGTCAAAGCAGCAGTGGCTGGGTTGTCCTTGCATTCCTCAAATGAAACAGGGAATGGGATCTGAGCAATGATGAGAAGTATTAGCAGTATACATCCTGCAAAACAGAGACTTCCCTGAACTGCTGTGGGGAAGTGCCTCAACTTTGGCATTTAGGAAGGGTTGAGTTTCTCCAGTAGAGGGGAGGTGATGCCCTGAGGTCAGCTGTGTCTCTTCAGCAGCTCAATCACTCCTAAACTTCCTCTTCTGGGTATCTCATTTGTCAGATACAGACCAGCTGTTCTGAAAAGTCAAAGGAGAGTCAAATCTTTCTTCCTGGAGGGTATATGAGTTAGGGGGAGGCTAGAGAGGAAGGAAGACAGGGGAAACAACTGGTCTACTTCATTGCTTTTCTTTATTTCTGTTTTCAATAGGGCTATAAATGTCACTTTCCTCCTAATGTATCTGGAGGTTGAAGCATTCCTGCTACTGGGAAGGTTCGTATGGCTCTAGCAGTATTGTAAGTTTTCTTTGTGCTGTTCTTTATCACCCTTCTTGAAGGAAGTATCTAAGGGCAGGATAGGTAGGAGTGTGTATCCTTTCATATTAGAAAGCTTTTTTTTGAATATCTCTTGGTTTTGGGTTTTTTTGTTTGTTTTGGTTCTTATAAAGATAATTTAAAATAATTCAATGGCCTTTATCAAGCCTGTAATAGGCAAATTCTGCCTCATATAGAGTTTTAATTTTCTTTTTTCCTCACCAGTTGTACCTCCTTAGCTTGTAGTCTTAAAAAAAATGAATGGGTGCATTCTTTTCTGCCTTTCCTAGAATGTTCCTCAGGTTGATGTATATTGTGTAGGAGGAAAATTGGCTTTGTGTTTGCCCTTGGACTGCTTTGTAAGTAAACCAGGGAGTTCAGCTCATAGAGATGTCAGGTTTGGTTCCTTTTGCTTGCATATAATTCATTTAGCTTTCTTTATAGAAATACTTATGAAGCTTTAATTAAATTTCTCTTGTGTCATTTGAAGTACTCTAGTGAGCAGAGCCCTGAATGAAAGGTTTTAAACAGCTGAGGTAAATGATATTACACATGCATAGAAAAGCACTTGCAAAATGCACTGTGAAACTCTGAACTCTGCTTCCCATACGCACCTACATGTAATGCATCGCGCATTGTCTTCCTGCTGAACTCTGGTGGACTGGAGCAGAACTCTTCTAGCGGCAGAGAAAGGGGAGTTTTCTGGCTCTGTCAGGTGCCAGCTCATCTTAAGGCTTTGTCTACTTCAACTTATTTGTTGTAGGAGAATCTCTGATTTCTTTTCAGCTTCAGCATGACAGATAGCAGAGCTTGCCACCAGCTCACAGACACAATATAAATAGGTGAGAGATAGGAAACTAAAATGCCTGTAGGCAACAGAGGTAAAAACCAGTTGAAGCAATATAGGCTTCACAGCCTTTTGCTTCCTGCGTTTCTAATGGACATCGTTGGCTATAGAAAGTGATGCCTTGTCTGCGAGGCTGGTACCTCCATTTGACACTCTCTTCACTTGAGAATTTTTTTTTTTTAAAAGTAAAATCCTGTATGAAGGCCCAATGAAAACTTTGGAACTAATTGTGGCAGAATGGTACAACCCACATTGTACCCCATTGTGTGCATTGACCCTATCTTTGCAACAGCACACCTGAGTATGAGGGCTGTCTGAGATCTGGCATAAATTTTATGGCTTGAACTCAAATACTCGATATAGTATTTATAATATACCACTGAAATATAGTGGTAGCTATACCTACAGAACATGCGGACAGCTTGCACGTTAGAGATTTTGTTGTAGACTAATGCTCCACTATCTGAGCATACTCGCACACACACTGGTGAATGACATTCCTCTACAGCGTCTCTTTTATCAGAGGCATGATCTATAGCTCTTAGGCACCCACAGTCACAGAGGAAGCTGGGAACAGAATCTGAGTCTCAGTTGACATAACCACAGAACCATCCTTCCTCCCATGCACTGAGTGGGTTTGGGAAAGCGTAGCAGGGGGTTGACCTACCTGTTTCTCCTGAAAATCAGTATTTCATTTTTCACCAGAAGGTCAGAGATGGGGTAAAAGAAGTTTAAAAAATATAACTGAAATCTATCAATATGAAAATTATGAAGTCAGTTTTGCAAAGATGCTTTACTCTCTTGGTGACCTGAATTTCCTCTGTAAATTCATCTGTCTTGTAAATGGGAAAACTCCAGGCCTGTGATAGAAATTTTCTGCTTACATCTCATCTGCATATAACCTGTTGTTCCTTGAAAAGGAAAAATGTGATGTTGTATCTTTCTAATACAGGTGTCAGAATTCAGTATCTTTCCTTCAGGACTGCCTTCTGCTTGGAGATGCCGCTTTTCTGTCCTGTCAGACCACTGTTTCTTTTTCACCAAAACTTTCTGTTGTTCGTTATAACTGTATCTCTGCAAAAATTCTAATTTATATGTATATTCAGTATCTTAATGTATTTGATAATTATGCACGTGTTCAATGTCAACCATCTTTTCTATCTGTCTCTGCTTGACCGACAGCTTTGTAAAAATAACTGGGCTACTTCGATAAGGTCAGAGCAATTGAGTAATACTTGCTATATCCTGTTAATCTGCATAATTTCATCACTGCTTTATAATCTTCCCTATGTGATGGGGGGCGGGGGGAGAGAATTTCGCTAACAACAGTAATCTATTGATAGGACTTGGACTATGGTCTATTTTTTAAGAACTTAAACCAAGCATTTAGTGAAATTCAAGGAGAATTTGGGTTCCAGAATGACTTTTAATATTGTCAAGATTTAATTTGCTCAGATGTGATTTCTGATAGAAAAACTGTTCTTTGTGCAAATGAGTATTTGTTTGAATTTCTTTTAAAACTGAGAATAAACTGGTGAATACTCTGAAAGCATGGGGGAAAACAGAGAAACAGGGTTCAGCTGAGCCACTCAGAAGGTGGCATAGTACTGTGCCTGGGTTTAGCAGACATGAGTTACCCCAGGTGTCTTTAGGCAAGTTATCTGATCCCTCAGTGGTTCAGTCTGCTCCATGGTGGGAATATAGCTGCTGCATACCTCAGCAGTGCTTGTGGTAATAAATACCTGTAAAGACTGTGAGGTGACAGAGCTGGGTTAGTGTTGCACAAATGCTCTTACAAGTAGAAATGAGGACACGGTGATAGTGTTCAGTTTTCAGCAGCAGATTTTTTTTTCCTCTTTCCCACTGGCTCCAATGCCAGCACAAGCAGAGACGGAAAAATTTCTCAGAAGTGCCAGCAGAGCATTAGGAACTGAGCAGCAAGCAGGCTAGCTGGATATCAGTCATGTCAACCGAAGTCTGAGTGAGTGACACCCGTGGTATTATCAAGGGCAGTGGTTTGGGTTGTCGGTTTGTTGGGGTTTTTTCTCCCTAAGGTATAGTTTCAGTTTTTAATGGTGACCTTCAGTGCAAATTAAAAATGAGTCTATGCCTTTTCCCTTTGCTTTTTGCCTCCAGTGAACATCTACAGCAAGATCGGAGACCTGGTTTGACGCTGGTCACTGGTCTCTTAAGTTTCTCTGCCAGTGCTCAGTGTAATCGGCAAGCTGTTTCTCCTGGGAGTCTTGATTCTGACATAATGGAATAAGTCCCTTTGCTGTCCTTTTGCTGTCTTTTTTTTTTTTTTCTGTCCCTTTGCTTTCTAAATCTTTACTGGTGCAATGATTTCTGCAAGTTGTGGTGACAGGAGACTGGTGACAAAGGTTCTCATGTTTCTGGCCCTGCAGCAGAGTACTGGGCACCCCATGTCACCAGGTTCTAATAAAGGCAGGCCGCAGGCCACAACCAGTAGTAGAAACCCTTATGAATTGAATCAAGCAGCAATTTGGAGTTGTGTTGCATGGCTCCTGCAGCTACCTGGGAGATGGATGTACTCTGTAGCGTGTAGAATGGCTAAAGAACAGCCTCGCCTAGGGAAGGGAATACAGGAGTTGCTGCTGGAGGGATGCTTGAGAGGTTTTGGAGCAGAATCATGTCTAGCAGGGTTCTTCTGCCTTCAGCATCACAGCCCACACCAGCTATGTAGTATCACACAGTAAAGTGCTGCCATCATGTCGCTGTAACTTCCTTATCTGGAGCTCCAGGAAGGAAAAAAAGACACTCTTCAGTATACCTTTTCTGGTCTTTATCTATCTTATATTTAGCAAAGAATATTACAGTGTTCCTTCTTTGTCTAATGTCTTTGCAGGCTTTCTGCAAAGTCTCACCGTTTCCTTTCATCTCACCATCATCTTTCTTGTGTTTTAACTGCATATCAAAAATAGCAGTGTTAGGAGTGAAATTGTCATGAAAGCTTCACTGAAATAACTGTAATTTGTTACTGTAAACAGATGATCTGTATGTCTTCAATTACATTTCAGGCAAGCAGTCTGAAAATGCAAATCTGCAGTTTGGTGCAGCATGGGCTGTGATGAGGAGGGAGAGATGCGTAGGAGGGCTTTTTACTACTGCTTGATTTCACGCTGCTGATGGTAATTAGCAGAGGAAGGTATAGTTCATTAAAATGCACGTTGTAGCAAAAGTATCAACTAGGGATAGTTCAGTGGCTGGCCGAAGAGAGGTTTACAAAATGCATAATCTTGAGCTGCGCAGCCCTCGGGTTCAAATCTAGCCCAGGGTGTTTGCTGGGTACTGTTGGATTTCATATTAGGGTAGCAATGAGACACCCTATCCAGGATGAGGACACAAGGTGTTAAACACAACAAGAATGTAGTCTAACAGTATTCATGTTCTAAAATGTTTGCAATCTTAATATTTTATTAAAAAAAAAAAAACAAACAAAACCCCCAGGACCAATAACAACACACACCACCACCACCCAGGTTTTGATACCTAAATACTGGGTTTGGCTTCATGAAGCTGGTCTCCCTTAGACTTCCCCATGTTCCTGCAGTTCCTCTGTGCAGCTCAGAGGATGCTTCCTGGGATTCTCATATTCCTCATGTAATTAACCGATATCCTTACAGCATGCCAGGTCTGCAAAGTAAACTGCCCTTTTCTCTTGGCAGTGATTCTCATGGCTGGTGGCTTGTACCTACCCTCTGACTTTTTCTGCACTTTCTCAGTAGCTCCGTTCAGCATTAGCTGGGCTGACTTGAAAGGCTATGGTTGTTCTCATCACCTTAAATCAGGTCCCCAGGCATCAATGCCAAGCACTGTGATCAGGTCAACAGGTTAGCTGCATGGCATTTAATTAACTGACAGTCTTGCCTTTGGCAGCTGTGATCAGTGGTCTGGAGTGACAAAAGCCCTGAGCTTTTCGAAGTACATGTGGCACAATTTCAGCAGAAGAATAAAACATTGCAAGAGAAAAGCTTTACCAGAAGAGAAACTAGAAAGTGGTTTCAGCTCCTGTGTGTCTGGGACCTCTGGTTCTCCTGTGTATGTTTCAGTCCCTTCAGCCTCTATGCTCTTATCTGTTCCAAGTTTTTGTTCCAGATTATTTTCTGCTAGGGATCTTCTCAGACTGTAGAAGGTGGGAGCTGTTCACCTTCATTTCTTATTATACCAGTAAATGTAAGGACTATCTTTAGACTATTCCCCCCCTTTACCCCACTAGTTCAGCAAATCCCTAAAACAGGGAAGCAGTCCAATAATAATGGGACAAACAGATGGAGAAACAGCATCCATGATACCTACAGTAGTATAGTATCTCTTGTCTCTTCCTCTTGTCTGGAATCTACTGTGTCTGGTAGATGCTGTTAAAGACGGGATGCTCAAGTCAATGTATTTCGGGTCTAATTCAAAATACAGGAATTTCCCTGTGCATTTCTTTTGTTATTTTTAGTTTTTTATTCTTTGTTTTATGGGTTTGTTTCATCCATCGTACATCAAAAGAAAAGAACATACAATTCAAGGCAGGTTCAGTAATGAAAATACGTCAGTATCGAATCCAAACAATATTGTAAAGCTCAAACTGAGGCTTCTCCATATGGTATGTTGATATTGCCAGCCAAAAACACAACATGCAACTTCCAGAGCTGGGTTCAGTGAACTTTAAAATCTGTGCAAAAATAACTGGTGACAGCTTTCCTCAATGCAAAACCCTTTCTACTTTCTCCCAGAAAGAGCTGTTCCCCTGCCGGTTTTCAGCACCTCCTCCTCCCCGTCTGCTTGTTCCTTCCTCCCTCTGTTCTGCTTTTTCCCACGTTTGTATCAATATCCTCCATCCCCAGTTCTTGTGACAGAGAGAGGATGCATCAGAGCTCTCTGCCCATCTTGCTTTCCAGAGACATTACATCACCTGCTGCTAAGCAAGGCTGATTCCCTACAGCTTTCCCTTACCCAAACATGGTCTATCTTGGATCAGTCCAGTTGTCTGGGTGTATGAATTGGTACTGCTGACCAGTATCCAAAGGCTGCTGGTTCCCTTGCCCTCAAATTTCCAAAACAGCAAGCAGGTCCCCAGACATGGAGCAGAACACAAATGTGTGGCTGAAATATCAACTCAGGTCAAGCTGAGGAAAGTAGGCTTGTGGTGGTGCTCGCCAACCATGCCCTGGGTGAGACAGGAGGTCAGAAACATCCCCCATCACAGACCTGCTCTCACAGGGGTCTGCAGCCCATGTGAGGGTGGACTGGCCATTGCCACTCTTCCTCTCCACTGTTGTCCCTAGCTTTGGGAGGCTGCCGCTGCTGCAGTTCACGGGAAAAGCCAGGGATTTATCTTCCCAGAGTTGTAAGCCAGCAAGAAGTGGGGGTGATGTCTTCAGGCTTGCTTTGTTGGTCACCACGACTTTATTTGATTTGTATCAGGAATTCTTCCAATGTTATATCTGTGGGTATGATATCCAGGATATCTTTCACAGATAGGATATCCAGGAGAACTGTGAAAGACCTCTTAATCAGAAGCGTTGGTGGGAGCAACATACCTCCTTGCTGAGTTATGATCAGAGCACGAAGTACTTGTCGCACTGAAGCGGGAAACTGCTGAGCTAGCAGCAGTGCTAATAGCTGCGTACTTCGCTGCTGATGGCAGTGAGGTGAGGCCATAAGGTGATTGCAGGACAATAGTAGGTAACAACATGAAATGTTGGTTTCCTGTTGGTATTTCCTGGGCAGGCTATCTGTCCTCAGGTTGCTGTTGTCAATGATCTGATTCGTCTCTTCTGTGCCCTTAAATAATGCCTTTTTATCACATCCTACTCTCTCACTACTCATTTCAGGTCTGTTAAGTACCACCTGCTATCTACTCATCTCTCATGTAAAGAAACTCTTTGTGTTAGTGCCTTGCTGTTCCTTGAGGCAGAACCTATTGAGTGAGTCTGGCTTCTGGCAGCAGCCACTCCAACGTGGGTATTCATGAGATTTCTGCCAAAAACCATGAAACCACCAAGGACAGTGACTGGCCTGGGTAGGTTCAGTCAAACATCTCACTGTAGCTATTTGTTGTGTTCTTTGATTAGGTCAATTACCCCTAAAGCCTCCAGCTCTGAGGGATGACATCCACGCTGGGTGATGCTGTCCCAGGAGGGCTTGAAGGCCAGAAGTGTGTGTGTGGGTCATACATTTGCACCCAGTCAATGTGCAGCATCTGTACCAGTGTGGCTGCACCTGTCCCTGTGGGCACATCTGCAGGGTGTGCGCCTTCTGATAACAAGTGCAGTTAAATGGGAATACAGGTCCTTACATATAAACACCTTTTTAAAGCTGATGTTTTATAGACATTTTATAGAGAAATGGCTCAACTTTAACCGCTAAAGCTTCACAAATACAAAAATGTGAGTAGAACAGCACTGAGTGGGAATTGAGTGAATTAACAAATGGTGATTAAGGATATCCAGCTAAAGATAAGCTGATATTTTTGGGGAAGGGTGGTGTCCTCTGGTTTTGTTGGGGTTCTGATGAAAAGTGTGTGTTATTGTGGAGCAACCCAGCTGATGTGATGTCAGTATGGAAGCCCTTTATTTTCTGTCACTTCTCTCTTTCAAACCATATCTGTCCATCGGTGTGGAAGGGAAAACACATCATAATGCTATAAGGCATGAATTAGAAATGATGGGACAGATAATAGTAGGTGTCACAGAGCTGAGTCAAGGCTGAAAGAGGTGGATAAACAATATAAACACCAGAAGATGTTCCCAACAGCTATTGCCAAAAAAGACATATTTTTACACTGCAGAAAGAGTCAGAAGTATCAGGGGTGGGGAAGCAGGTTGAGATGAAACCTCAAAAGAGACATGTAAAGCCCAGGGCAAGTCAGGTTGTTAAAGGCATGTGTGATAACTTTAATTTAACTAAAAAGCAAGAAGTAGAAAGACACTGTTATCTTGAGTTAAAAAAATCACTTCATAAAGAGAGAAAAATGAGGTTTGCTCATTGCAAAATCTGATATTTTCTGCATCTCAACGGATATTGTAGACCCCATTTATATAAAAGTAAAAAAGTAGTGGTATCACACTTACGTTAATTACTTTCTAATTTTATGGACATTTCATTAGAGTATTTCTGTGGAAGAATTAATCCATTTTAAATAGATGTCTACTGTTTCTTTACCAAGATACTAATGCAATGGCACTGCGGTTCCTATGGAATCTGTGGAAACTTGATTGTAATTTTACCCCTTATTGTTATTAATTGCTTTGTTTGGGGTAATCATAGCTAGGTTTTTGTGCAGGAGTTTGTGAACATTCCTGTAGTTTTGAGGTACATCTTAGTGGTAGTGCTAAACAAGTTGTTTGTGGGTTGTTTTTTTTTTCTTTCTTTCCATCCTTCCTGTCTTTCCTTTGTTTCTTTCTTTCAGGGAGACAGTATCATTATGACACTAAGATGGAAGGAATTAGCAATTCCTCATCAAAAGGGCTACTAAGAAAATTGGAGTAATTTAAAACAGAAATCTATCATAACTGGTGTTCTTCGGTTGCATCACATGGTATAAAGCACCCAAGGATGCCAAGGAGCCAAGAAAGAAATGGAGAGTCATGGCACTGGGTGACCTGTGTCAGAGGCAGGGGATCATTTTCCTTCTGGTGCCCCAAAATATGGATGGCTTTATGGGTACAAATGAAGAGGGCTTTTTAGACTATCATATTTTAACAGCAATATTCAAAATAGGGGTCAGGGAAAGAAGTGAAAGGAAGGGAAGGTCTCAGCTCTGACCTTGTTCTGGGAAGAGAGCAGATTCAGGTTTAGAATAAAGAGAAGAAAATGAAGGTTGTAACTAATAAGCGTTGCCTAGCTCGCTGAGTCAGCTGTGGGGTTTCTCCACCGGACAGTGGCCATGCCTATGCCACCAGCATGGGAAAGGCCCTGGTTAGGACCGAGGTCCTCTCTTCCCCTCTCTCTCAGCTTACTGGCACTGCTGGAACCTTTCCAAAACAAAGGCCAGCTTTCAAGTTACTGGACTAAGGGATTCACATAATTTGCTTCTAAGGCCTTTTCTGGTTTTGAATACCACATTTTTCCCCACCTGTGCCCTCCTCTAGAAAAAAGAAAATGGGGAAGGAAAAGAGTTAGTGGTATGAATTTCATTGCAATGTACTTGGTTTAATATCTCTCAAGCTTTTCAGTCATGTCACCTTGCTTCATTCTATGTTAGCCTCTGTCAGGTTAGTTAGTAGTGTAACAAAAAAGTCTGTGAAAGGATGCTAAGCGGAGCTGACCTGATGGAAATGTGAACCTGTTGCTGCGTACCCATCACTCACTAGGTTTACGGCAAAGACTGCAAATACATCCCATCTGCAGAGTTTTGTGTGGCCATTTTTTAGAGTTGAGCCTCAAATTATCTTCTTGGACCACAAAAGGTTCTGGACAAGAGTGGGTTCAGGGATGATTGGACTCCAGGACCATCATCCCAAGGGAGCGTGTACGCTCAGCCTCAGCTCCTTGAAGGCTATTCTTGCCCAGAAATTTTTGATAGCTGGTGTAGGCCAACGACAGTTAATAGAAGATTACAGGCTGAATTGATTGAATCCACTTGTCATCTTCATGATTTTAAGAAATGAGTGTTGTCAAATTCATATCATCATTAATAGAG
Source organism: Falco rusticolus (assembly GCF_015220075.1). Classification (NCBI taxonomy): domain Eukaryota; kingdom Metazoa; phylum Chordata; class Aves; order Falconiformes; family Falconidae; genus Falco; species Falco rusticolus. The sequence goes on from NC_051195.1 coordinate 33,212,706, forward strand.
CTTCCCCTGACTGGCTTACTGTCCATTCAGGAAGCCTTACATTTTATCTAAGGTGTTTGTGTTGTAGCCGCACAGTTTAAAGCAATTTTGTGTATATTGACCATTCAGAGATAGATCTGCAAGCAGATAGGGAAGCCTAAAGAAGATGAAATACCCAATGAATTTCTCTTCATACATTCTACAGTGTTGGTTTTTTATAGCCCCATTGTGTCTGAAGCAACAAGTCTTTATTCACTTTTGGTTTTTTTTTTTTTATAGGATGCTCTGGGTCTTCTTCTTCCCATGGTCATTCATAGAAAACACCCTCTTGCTGTGATCCCCTCATTAAATAATAAGTGAAAAGTCAATGGTGAAATGAGCCATGAAAACCGAAACTCTGATCTTAGTTTGGAAGCAGTGTCTCTAGGTCAGGTATATAAACACAGCAGCAGCAGAAGCTATCACTTGAACCTTTTTCTGATAAATGCATCTGGGAAGTCTTTCTCAGTGGTGTCATCTGTTGAGGATTTAGGCATGTAATTATTGTTATGTTGGGTGTCTGTTGTAGAAGCAAATCCTTTATGAATCACTAAGAAAACAAGAGTTTGGTTTGTCACCTGCAACTTTCACTCTATCATTTAGGAATGTTTATAGGGAATGTATTTCCTGTGCAATGCAATGGCCCTTGAGCAGCGTGCCGGGCTCTTCTGGTGCCAAGCTGGAAATGTAAAATGTTCCTCTTCTGCCCTGAGCAAAAAAGATTAACAAAATACCTAAAAGTTGATCATGGCAAGATAGAAGCAGTTTTGTGACAACCAATGTTGACAAAAGACAACACAAATTGATTTAGGAGAATTAAAAACCTGGGCAGAAGTTAACATTGAGGTTTGGGTTGGGCAGACTTCTAGAATCTGGGAAGAACATAGCCCAAAACCGTTGTGAAAAAGAGAAATCTAGGAAATGGTAGTTGCTAAAGAAAGACAAGGGACAGGGAGAGTAAGCTGGCAATGGTAAGCAAAAGCAGAAAATGTCAAATTGGAAAGTGTTTGTAAGAACGATAGGTCTGGGTCTTGAGGGGGAGAAACAGTTGAGTCTAGGCCTGGCTAACACACGGTCACTACCTTCCTTAGCTGGCACCTGAGGCAATCCAGAGGGATTTACGTTCAATGCAAAACATGACGCTGCTTTAATCATCAACAGTAAGCTGAGTCTTAGAAGAGTAAACCAGCCTGTAGAGAGTTTCCTCGTGTGTAGGGAGACTACTACCTGTGCCTAGACTAGTTCCTTTATAGCTGGCTACAGAAAATAAAAGAAGCACGGAGAGTTTGTTCTTACTTCTTTGAAACTTACTTATTTAAGCAAGGATGATGGCAACATATCTTAACGTCATCTGTAGTTATTTTTTAATAGACAGTAATTTTTGGTTTTGTCAAAAGCTAGGTACTTAGGTTTTTTGACTTGTGTTTGGGTTCTTTAGGTTTGGGGGGTTTTGAGGGGAGGAAGACAGGTCATCATATTTCCTTGCCCTTTCCAACCTTTCACTGATGTTATAGGCCTGTGCGTGGGAAGCAGTTTCCAATTTTGTTCCTGCAATGGGCTGTAATCGCAGTGAATGCCCTCTGGAGATCAGGCTACCTGGTGCTCTCTGCACATTAGGCAGATAATTGACAATTATCATTTGTGACTTTATATATGCAAAAGAACATAGCTGCAATGAGGATTTCTGGACCCCTTGGAAAAATGTGACTCAAATTGCTAGCATTTGTATTTCTTGTTCATAAAGTGTATTTGAAGTGAATGTGAAGTCAGGAATTACGATCTAAAATTAGCTCATTGGGCCAGTTAAACTTGTTGGTCCCTTGCAGAATGACTAAATGTACTCTCCAGGAGGAGAGAGGAAATTGCGTCTTGCTGAGGACAAGAAAGAAGTGGCCCTGAAGGTTTTTTTTGAGAGGCACAATCAAGAACAGCTTCAGGGAACGGTAATGAATAAAGAGCACTTCGCACAATTATAGCTGCCCCTGCCTCATGCTGGGGACGTTGTGATCACTGCAGTGGCATCCTTTTGTTCAGGAGAGGCTCCTTCCACCACCCTGCACAGCCCCAGTCACCTTCTGATGTCTTGATTTCATCTGTGTGGATTTCCTGCACTGCAACGCCCACACAGATGAGTAGCATGTGGAGTCATTTCACCTCAAGCTGCGTGGTAGAAAAAGCTTCCTCTTGCGTGTGTGTGTCTCTCCTGTGTTTGGTGCTGCGTTGTAGGTTTATCCTGGAAATTTACCTTGGCTCTCAATCCTGTAACCCCTTAGACAAGGAGTCCTTGTGCCAGTGCGCATGTGCTTCCAGCGTGTATTTTCTTGTCCATCTGGTGAGGCAGATTAGTGCCCAGGCTGCTTTTGAAGCTGAACTCTGACCTGCCCACTTTCCAATAAGGATGTAGATTAAGTTGGAGGAAGGGAGCTCAGCTGTGGTGAAGTTCCAGCACAGTCCTACTAGTTATCAGGCATGGGTTTTCCTCAGGCAGCTCTCTTCTTTCTAAGCAAGCATTTTATCCAGGAGGATTTTGAGGACTTTGGATATTTGGGATGTCTCACATCTGCAAGTGTGGAGCATCGGAAGGTCCTGTGCTCTGGGTGAACTGTAACTATAGGGTATGTAAAATAGAGTTGACACAATCATGGACATATCAGACTACCCCCTCCCATATGTGTTAGCCATTGCACACATCTGTTTCTCTGTGAGATACTCCAGGCAGAGGTGGAAGTTCTTAAGCCTAAAAGGAGCTCTTTCGGTGTGCCCGTGAGAGCCAAGCCTTTCAGTAGGTCCTGGCTTAACTTCTTCAGCAAAAAGTGTGGGTGCCTCAAGTCTGTGTTCATATGGTTGTGAAGCTGGAGACACCAGGAATGCCTGGACAACCTCTGCCCAGACAGACTGTCCCGAGTGAAAAGCTTCCACTGGAAAGCCTCCCATATTTCTGTACCTGTTTCAGCACCTTTCAGGACACCAGGAGAAGTTTTCACAGAAGCATCAGACCTCACACAGCCGATGGCACATCCAGAACAACCCATGCATGTCATGTCCAGGTCTCTTGCCCTGGTGTAAAGTAACTGTCCAAGCTCCTCTTCAGTCTTCCAAAAATTTTGTGACAGCACTGTACCCAGTCTCACAGGACAGATGTTCTGGGAATTATTGTAAAAAAAAAGGCTGGGAAACAAAGAACAAGGCTCTTGTAATCTTCTTCAAAGAATGCAAAGAAAATCTTTATCTTCAATAAATGACATTCCTGCTTTTTCCTCAGTCTTTGTTTGACAAATAGTTTTCTATTTACAGCCAGTGCATTTTAATGCCTTCTCCCCCCCATCCTACTGGGTTCCTATTTTCTCCTTCTGACAATGTTACCATATGGTTCTATTATTCAGAGATTCCTAAACATGTATTGCAACAGTCCTGAAAAATAATTAGGTGCTGCTGTGGTGTAAAAACACATCTGTGATCAATGGCTCCCTCTGGAAATTATGGGACAAAATGTCCCCAAGACATTTTTCTATCTTTCTACTTTCTCCCTGCCCTTTTCTGTCCCTCCATGCCCACCCCCCCACCCCAATCCTTATAAAGGGAAGGAAGCCTGTGTGAACAGGTATTTTTATTTTCTTTCTTAAAAGCAATGTAGAGTGTGATTGGTAGATTTTTCTGAGCTGCAGCTAGAGGAAGAAATGTCTGGGGAGGAAAAAGGTGTATATTTAGACTCTATAGATTGAGAATAGTACTTAATTCTGTGGTGATAACCAATGATTTACACCCTTTAATCCAAAAGTCCTTCTGTGCCCTGTGGGGAATACAACATATGTCCAGCAAATTGGTAACCATATGCTTCAGCAAACATGCAGTCCCTTAGTCCTTCCTCTGCTCCATTCCATTGATAGTTCCCTGCTAAAGCAGTCTGGTCTCACAATTTACTCTGCCTTCATTGAAGGTTTTGTCAAGGGAAGGGTTATTTTTGGATTCCTTCTAATATTGCACGTTCTGTGTTTATGAAAGGTTTCAGGCAGTTGTTTTTGCTGGAGGATTTCACAAGTGAATCGATGAGTAAAAGTTTTCTCAGCTCCTGATGGAAGAGGCAGGCATATCTCCCACACAACTTTTTCTCCCAAGAGTGTATTGGGAAAATAAATTAAAATCAGCGTTATCAAGAACAAGTTTCACAGAGGCTTTTCAAAATCATTTTGCTCCTAAACCCTCTGTTTTACCCTACCATGATAGCCCTCTGGTACTGCTGCTGAAACTGCACAGGTACAGTATTTGTCATGACAGGAGGCTTCTTTGTCTCCTTGGCACATCATGAAAAAGAAAGGAAAAGGACACACCGATACATGTTTTTCTGTCCTTGTGGCCACCTTTAAACTGAGATGCTGTAACAGAGCAGGAGCACTGGCTGGAAGGTAAAACTAGATTGTGCAAAGGGGCACCGAGTATGTTAGCCTGCTGCTGCCCTGCTCCAGCAGGAAAGATTATCCCAGATAAGCAACAGCAGGGTAATGTTCAACAAATTAGCTTGACTGATGAACCTTGAACTCTTGTCAGTATTAATGCCTGCGAAGTTAAGCAGACCCAGGCTTTATTATGAGGACTTTTCCTCAGAGGCCAACGCAATATAACCTATTTTTTCTTGCAGATGCCATGTAGGAGGGGCTCTGGGTCTTGTCTGAAGATCCCAACAGGCTTTTACAGATAGATTTTTTTTTTTTCCTAACCTGAATAAGCCAGTGCATTGACAGTAACTGGAGGTGAGTGGGTTTGGTGGTGCTGTGGGTTGGGGTTTCCTCTGCTAAGCTCTTTGCATAAGGACAATCTTTGCTCTGTGTTTGCACCATGTTGAGGAGTGTGGAGCAGCTCAGCCCATGACCAGTGTTTCTAGACACTGCTGCAATGGTGGTAATCCAGGCAAGCCCTGGACAGTCTTGATTACTCACCTGACAGCATGGTATCTGACAGTTCATATGCCTTCTCCACACTTAGACACTTGTTTCCTCCCAATGCATACCTTCAGCCTCTCCCAAACTCAGACTCAGAAAACCAGTGTGCTGTCAGTGCCTGTCAGTCCTCTGTCAAAGGCTGCTTCTGAGTGAGCACAGTGTTATTAAGGTTTACCAGCCTGCTCATCCTCTCAGCAGCCAGGTGCTACTTGGTCATTTCTTGGAGCTTTTCTCAGTGGGAGGTAAAATAAAAAGTAATCTTCCAGACTGCGGTGGCAGCGGAGTCAGCCTGGTGCCACACAAGGGCCCCACCATAAAGTAAGATTCATGGATTGTAGTTGATGGCTGGGTTGTCCCAGAAGTGCAGAGCCAGGTGTGCCATGGGGGCAGCCTGCCTTCCTGGGTTTGAAAGGTGAGAAGGCCGTCTTCTGTTCACCTGGCCTTCTGACGAAGCCCCTTTAGTACAGCCTGTATCACAGCTGGGTACAGCAATCAAAGGAAGGAGGCACGGGGAGTCACTGCGGTGCCACCAGCCAGAGATGATGGAAGAACCTGGGGTGGTGGCTGCCAGCTGCTGGGCCTGGCAGTCTGGGAGACCCAAGGGGACGCCAATGGGGAGCTAAAGCCTGGAACTGCGCTTTGCTTTAGTGCAGTTTAATGTGCTGAGGAATCGTTTCACAGTTAAAGTCTTGAAGCAATTTGTGAAGCGATATGTGGGAGCAAATTACACACACTCCTCTGACTCCTCTGTTGAGTTCCTCGCTCATCCATTCATTAATGGGCATTTCTTTCAGCCGTAGAGAAAAGCAGTTGCTAAAAAGGGAAAACACACCTTAAATATTTGCTGATATGTATTTGAAAACCATCTGGAATGAGTGGAGTAATTGGTGTCAGATGTGAACTCTCCTGGGATGTTAATGAAGGGATGGGAAATGTTGGTGATCTGGTTTTACGGCTTGTCTGTGGGGTCCCAGTGCTTCCGAGGTACAAGAACAAAGATCAGCCTTTTCTTTGAGCTCCAGCATCTGTTGGAGGGGCCTTAGAGATACAGTTCCCATAAGGAAGAGAGTACTTGTACTGTCACAATATCTAATTTTCTTCCCCTTCTATTCCTAATTTGGCACGGTGCTTGCCTGTCTCCTTCCCCAGGGTACTTGCTTGGTTTCAGTTGCCTAAAGGGTAGACTGGGAGAAAATCAAGGTTTTTATTCTTGCCTCTGCCAGAATATTCTTGTAACCTTGGGCAAACAGGTTTCTATGCAAGACTGAAATAATTTTATACAATGCAGGCAGTTGTTCTCTATTTCAGAGCAGTATGGGGAAGTTTGTTGGGTTCACATTTGTAAGATTCAGACCTGAGCTGAATTTGCCTAGACTGGTTAGGGGAATCTGAGGTTGAGACTTGAGTTCAATCTGTTCAGTTCATTTCTGAGTTCTTCTGGGGGTGCCTGTTCACATTGAATAATCTTCCCAGTAGATAGGCTAAAATATAAAATATCTATGTTTATTCTGGAGGAGTAACACCAATTTATATATATATATATTTATATATACTTCAGTGGAAAAGCTATTTTTGTTGCAGCAAAGGCTAAAAAAGAGAATATTCCTGGAAAGAGCTGTGCTGTGTTCATTGAATATTACTGTGTGTCTTTGCTTCTCATCTGCTAGCTAGAAAGGGGCACCAAACAAAAGCCTTTTTGTCATGAAAATCACCCGCCAAACTCTGCCAACTGTCACTCAGAGAAACAATAAGTTTGAGAGCCAGATGTACCTCCCACCAAAAATGTATGTGAGCTTGAGTTAAAGGATGGAGAAAGAAATTTGCTCTCATAATACTCCACCAAAACAGTGCAAAAGCAGCTCTGCCAGCACTGCTCCTCTGTGCTATCAAGGGAGTTGATGGGACCATCTGGCTTTCTCTGGGTTCAAGTTTTCATGGGCACAGTTCCCATCAACACCACAAAACGGAAATAATTTGTTCCCAGACCTGATTGCAACACAAGTTGTAATTGTGTCCTTGACTGTTACAGTCTAGATTGGGCCATAGGCTAATTTAGGATGAACCAAGAATATAGATGGGAACAAATATGACAGAGGAATGTCATAGGTTGAAACTAAATTTGGCCATAGCTCATAAATGAAAAATTGAAATCGCAAGTCCCCAGACAGGCACAAAGGGGTTTATGATGCTGTTCTTGTTCACATGATGTAGTCTCAAGGTTTAATGCCACCAGGAGTACCTTTCTCTTTCCAGATGTCAGCTGGTACTTTTAGGGGCCAAGGAGTCACTGATGACACTGCATCCCTACACACATATCAGCACACCAGCTTCAAATGTGGGAGCTGAAATGACAGCAAGTGCACTGGATTGATTTGAAGGTGCAGTTGAAAGGGACCATCCAAGAAAGCAGCTGGTTGCTTTAGGTGTATCCTGCAATCATAGAAGTAGTATAATTTGATGCTGATGCGGCAGCCATTTGAGACAGATTTCAGGCTATTCAAATCAGTTATTTGCTCAACAAGCCCAAAATTACAGTGCCATGTGCTTGGTTTGCCTGAATGGACAGGCAAAGGGAGTAACCACCTTTACACACACTGACAGCTACCACACCAGAGCAGGTTTAACAGTGTAGAGCATCAACAGAGGCATCTCCAGTGGCTTTTCAGCATTTACTGGAACAGTGGTAACTTCGAAGCAAGAAAAATATTTCACAATAGAAGAAATTCCCTTTTACCCCTAGGTAAATATGTACACCATAAATAATGCTGTAGGTATTGTGTAATGCTGGGGTATTTTTGTCTCTGGTGGGTGGCATACATTTAGCTCAGGATTCATGCTGTCCAGTAATTTCCAAATACTTTGTTTGGCTTGTCAAATCACAGGTCTCCCTGGGGGGAGGGTACTTCTCTGACCCAGCCTAGTGTCCTGTTGTAGGTGGCAGGGAGATGTGGTACTAGCGTAACTATGCTGATTAGGTGAGTGGGTTGCTTCTGTTTCGTTTTTAAGTAGAAGGGCTGCAAAGCTTCTTGTGACTATACTGCTGTTCTAGTAAGAGGAATTTTTTCTATAACACAATGCTTGTTCCCTTCCGCCTCTGCAAACTGTGCCTCTCTGCTGGGTACAGGTGAGACTCCTCCAGTGGTGCTGGGCAGCTGATTAATGCAAAGTATTATCTCCCTGTGTAGGGGTGCCCTGGGTATGTTTTAGGATTCTTAACCATCACAGCATTCAGTTGTACTCTTAACCATACATAGCCAGGGAAGAGTTGCTGATAACATCCCTTTCTCAAGGATTACATTTAGAAGCCGTGTATGTGGGCTGCAGCTTTGACTGCATCATCTTATTCGTTCCATTACCCATAGATATCAGATATATTCAAATCCTCTCCTACTTTCCAAAAAAAAACGTTGATCAAAACAGTTCTCTGAGTCTGAGCTGGCCATTGCCCAAAAATATTATATAAGAGCTGTAGGGCTACTGACAAAAACTGCAGAGCATCTCCATCGAGTCCATAACAAGCTACAGACTTATATTTCCTCCTTTTCTCTCTCTGTAACTCCTCTTTGATTTCTTGATTTTCCCCCACGATGGAGCAATAATATACTACTCTTTACAAAGCCAAAACACTGCTTGTGTTCGACTAGCACAGAAAGCTGCAAACCAGGCTTTCAAAAGGTAATAATGCTTTAGTGCAGCTACATACACAACAAAAATTGTTTGAGGGAAGCAAGATGCCAGAATTAGAAATTCAGTGCTGGAAAACAGCATGCATTTCTTGTTGCTGTGATGTTATTATATAGAAAAAGCTGCTGCCAGGCCAAGTCTTCTGTATCTCTCTTTGCTAAACAGAGAGAATCTGCCCAAATATCAGCCCTTCTCTGCATCAGCTCAGTGACTTTCTTAGTAACTTCCAAATAACTGGCTCTAACAGACTTGCTCTGACATAGCCTACTTGTGAGTAAGTGCCTCCTAAATAAACTTCTACCAGATTCATTGGGTGACACCAAATCACTCCTTCATTTACCATGTTGCTACCTCAAGTGATGATTTGGGGAGGTCGGTAAGACCAGGGGAGATTTCCTGGCTCTCTAGGTGTTGCAGACCAGATTGACTCAATGTTCCTGGCAAAATCAGCGTACAGTACTTCTCTTCCATGGCAAGAACTTTGATCACTTTCAGAAGCAACCCCATTTGTGATCCCGTTATCTGGTTTATAACACAGAAGTGATCCACTACCGTTCAGCCTCAAAACATGCTTTTAGAGAGAATTTTGTCTTGCTTATCTTTGTGCTACGCTCAATGACTTCTGACTTCATTGGTTTTGATTTATTTTTTTTAAAGTACATCCTTGTTTTCATTTAGAAAATCCAGATATGAGGAGTCCAGACTTACCGTGGTTAATGCAGGCACAGGTGATGCAGGAGTGACACAGACAAATCTGCAATTCAGCTGTTGCCACCTTTGTGCCTGCTGAAGCAGCTGTATGAAAGTTCATGTAACACTGGGGAGGAAGGAAGGAAGGTTTGTTCTCAGCATTTAGATCTGAAAAACTGGAAATACTGGGTCCTGTCAGTGGTTTCCTCACCAAGTTCTGGCCTGGAGACAGGCCTGGACTAAAGCTTTGAGCCTTTTGCTTTTCCACTGCTTGAGAAAGCACAGATTCCAAATTGCACTAAAATCCTTTCAAATGAAAATGCAAAAAAATCTACAAATCAAAAGGCCAAATTCTTAAATGTGTGATGGGTTATAATGCAAGTAAGTAATATCACGCCATTGTTTTTTGCCAGTCCAGTGAGTCTTCTGGATGGGGTGAACCGGACAACGGGTGAAAGTTGAACTGTTACCTTGTCTCTCTAGAGAGAGGTTTGGCAAAAGCAGTCTCATCCCCATGCTGCAGTGAGGAAATTGTGGCCCTAGGGACAAGCAAAGCTGGCCGTTTCAAGTCACTCTCCCATGACTTGGCGGTTGGGAGCTGCATTTCCACACTGCCAGGAACCGCCTGTGCCCTTTGTACTGGCTGGCGTCTGTGCTGGAGGCTTGGGGGGAAATGTCTGAATGGCGAAGTCTCTGCTGGGAGACATCGTTCCATCAGGGTTGAGGTATCTGCTAAAAGAACACCCCACGTTCAGCTGGTACTTGTGTTGCTGGACAGGGAACCCCATAAGTAGAAGACATCAGGCTCAAGCCTCTAAACTGAGTGCTTACGGTGTTTCTTTATGATTTCAAAATGCAGGAGGAAGTAGCTGTTGTGTTTCCTTTGCAGATTTCCCTTCTAAAGAGGATGAACTGCTCATTTGGGAAGCAAATACATGTCTCGTTTCAACTTGTAGCTTTAAGCTACAGTCTTCTGTGGCCAGTTTCTGGTGACCGGTGAACCAAGGCGGACCAACTTGAGGCTGGTAATTCTTTTCAGAAGTACAGAACACTCACGAGATTATTTGACATTGCTCAGATGAGTGGAATAAGGGTACCACTCCCACCTTCTCCAAAATTAGGCATTCACAAATCCATAATCTCAGAAACTCATTCCTAGGATCGTCAGAGCTTCACATCAGCCCAGCTTTATAGAACTGCCTGCACTGACATCCACCATAGTGTTTGCTATAAAGGAAAAATCTGCTGTCACAGAACTTCTTCCACTAAAATTTAATGGTCTTTACCCACGTGAGGCTAGAAGGAATTGTGTAGTGTACTGATTTGCTTATTTTTTATGTATATTTGTATTTATATATATGTGTGTATATATATAATATTAACCCCCCAGTAATATTGACTTGGTTAATTTTTTAAAGTAAACCATTCCACTTTGGAATTTTTTCTCAATTTGTATCAACGCTGGGGATCCTCAGTGCACACAAAGCAGGTTGGTTTGCAATTCATGAAGCAAATATCTATTTTGATTATTCTGTGTGATGGATGCAGAATGAACTTTCAGTAAAGAAGGTCAGCCTTCAGACTTGTCACCTTACAGGCGGTACTATTATGTTCCTACTGCAGTTCAGTTTCTGGTTTCCTCTGTCATCTTCTAATGTTTCACATGAAAGTTCACCTCTGAGTTAAGCATACTCAGTGGGACACGGGGCATGTACTCTACCTAGCTGTTACGAATTACGTGATTTCTCTAGAGTGCTAGGTGCATGGATTTATGCTTCAGGTTTGCACTGTGGCTGAAAGAAGCAGTCCTGTCCTCCCCTGAACATCTGGCTGCAGCTTCCTGCCACTTCCCTTGTTGGTGCTGGCACTTGGGATGGGGAGAAGGATTAGCTCCTACCTGTCCGAAGACTTTTCAGGATTTTGGTTTTGATCCAGATCAGCCGGCCAGTCTGGCAATGCACCTGACGCTGTGATGACCAGTGCCCACATGGGAGAGCTGGTGGCAATGTACGGCAAGGAGGAAGCGGACTCAGACTGGCTTTAGCTGATCACAAAACCAGATCCTTTAATGAAAGCTACTGGTCCGTGTTAGCACTGGTTCTCCTTCTATGCATGTCACAGCCGTCCTACCTCCAAGTGCTGGCTGGGTTTCATGCTTGGAGTTGTTTGCAAAGTCTTCCCTCTCACTAAGGTCCTGCTTTGGTGTAGGTCAAGCCACGTTATGGAGCTGAACAAAGACTCTAGTCTTCATCTGATTAGATCTATCTGGGGATTTACACTGCACCCTCACCCTAAGGTTTCACTTCTTGCTTCTCATTCAAAGGAACTACGAAACTCAAAACAAAAGTTAGTCAAAGCCACGACAGCTCCCCTGTTAGCTTTTTTCTTTTGGGAGCAGAGGCATATGAAACGCAACCTCCAGGTATCACTAAACTTATTGGCCGACTTAATTCAAGAGGCCTTTGGCAGCCGTGCCGAGGCAAGGTGTACGTCAGGAGCAGAGCTGGCAGTGCGACCTTGGGTGAAGGGTTTGGTGGGGAGAGGTTTGTGCTTTTAGGGACGACGCCTGCGCTGGTTTTCGCGCTCCGGGTGCTGCTGTGTGTTTCTCAGGCAGGCTGGCTAGGTGGCCCTGGGACATCCCTGGGTCCCGAGGGGAGTGGGGCTGCTTGAGAGTCAGGTCGAAGGATTGTTTTAGGGGGAAGGAAGGAAAAAGAACAGCTGACACTGCTTTTCAGTGCAGACGTGACTTCAGAGCTGCAGGGAGAATCTCTGCCATCTGCTGTATCCTCGAAGCACTTGGACCTGGGATGAGGCACCTGTGGCGTTCATGATCATTCAAGGTGTCTGCTGAGCTTGGGTAGGGGTCTGTTAGCATGGCTGTACAGGATGTCCCTTACAGGGTCACCTGATGGGGAATGGCTCTGCTTCTCTTCTTCATGAAAAATGCCAATGAAAGTGAGCAATGTGTCTTTAGGGCGACTGCTGTTTTCTTTGAAGAACCAGGAGGCATGATTTAGTGGAATTGGTAGACTTACCTCACTCCTGACACCCAGGGTGTCTCATAAGCAATGTCTGAACTCTATGATGTTTGCGGACTGATAACTGAGATCAGAAATATTTCTTCTGTGGTTGCTTTTATGAGGAGAGCACTTTTAAGGTTTTCTTACCACCTGGCGGTATGCAAAGCTGTAGTAAGTGTGTAAAGAAGACTCTTCACCTCTATTCTGAGAGTGTCAAATGATTGTTTTAAAATATGTACGTGTATTTTGTGACCTTTGATTGCCTGATGAAAGTCCCAATGCCATCTGGCAGTGGAACTCCAGCACAGGTTATCTACACTGGCCTCAGCCACACAGTGAGGCCCCCATGTAGTTTCTGAGTGCTCCAGCTGCTCTTCTCCATCAGACAGCTTCATGTGAGGCAACATGCTCCATTCAGGATTTTATAAAACCATGCAAAATGTGAGATGGTCTCTAAAGAAGGGTCTTTGCAAGGTGTCTCAGTGTCTTTGCTTGTCACCAGTGATCCCTTCTGGATGCTCTTTCCTGACATGATGCTTGTGCCCAGATACAGATGTGCTGGTTGCACAGCACCACATTGTGAAAGGAATTTGCTTCCTCCCTGAGAGCTGGGTGATGTCTGTAGCCTGCTGTGTGGCTCTCTGGTGATACATCTCTCTCCTGAAGAGTTTGAACTGGTAAATTCACAACATTTTCTTCAAAGTGACTCTGACTAGTATTATTTTGTAGGCTTTTGCCCACTGTGTCCTGCCCCACTGTTTTCCAGCAGCTGTGGGCAGACAGCAGAGCTGCTTCAAACTCCCTCCACCAGAAGCTCTTCCTTATACCTATCTGACATCACCAAGTTCCTGTGGGCAGACACAGCTCTGGGCACTGTTTAGATCAACATCTGAAGAACTCCGAGGCTTGGGCAGCTGCTTGTCTCTGTTAGAAAGCTGACCGAGGGAGGAAGAGGAACAGAAGGCAGTCAATGAGCAGAACTGACTCTGGCCTGGCAGCTCTGCTTGCTTTCAAAAATACCAGAGAGTCTCTAGGGCAAAAGGCAGAATTTCTTTCATTGCTGTTAATAGTCACTAGAGGATTTGCTCAGGACTTGAAGGCCTGCAGCAGTTAACTGTCCATGTCCTAATGCTGGACTCCTAAGAGCACTTTCTAGCACCTGCATCTCTTAGGAGCTGTGTGTCTTCAAAGGCTGAGTAAGTCAGACAGGAGAATAGCTACTTGGGCATGACTAGGAATGGCATGAAAAGCTTAGCAAAAGGAAATGGCATTCCTCGTGGGATATCTGAGGCAGCGTTGCGAAGGAAGTGGTTGAAACCCATAAAACCTGTGTCACTGCAGGCTGGGTTGAGCAAAGCGCTGAGGCAGGGAATGCTCATGGGCTGCTCACAGGACGACCTTCAGGATTACAGTGTCCAAGTCCAGTGGCTGGGATCTTCCTTTTCAGAAGAAAACCGAGTGGAAAGTCCTGCAGCTGAGCAGTCCCATGAAATCCCCACCTTTTCAGTGGCCTAGCGAGACTGGCAAGCGGGGACATTCTTCAGAGTTTGGGTAGAGCTGAAGCCTATCACTAGGTGACCCTTCTGGACCCGTCAGCAGGAATTTCTGCTGCCTCTGCCTCAGTTCAACCCACTCCCACACAGAAGGGTTAGGGTCAATTGTTAACCTCTGCTGGCCCGCACTCCTCCAGGAGGCTGAGAGGCACAGGCTGCTTTGTGTACGAAATTCCCAGTCTCTGAGGGAAAGGCACTGCCCAGACCAACCATTGCAGCTCTCCCACCCCCAGTTATCCCACAGCTTCGTTCCCACGTTGTAGCAGTGAAGAGGAAACAGTGAGCTAGACCAAAGGCATTGCTGTTACTTAGTCACTTCAGCCACCAACCTCCTCCTTCCAGACTTTTGTGGAAAGGTGGATTTTTCTGTAAGTCTCAGCTTTTTGATTCTAGCCTGGCAGATAGGGAAGCACGTGGGCTGTGGGACCTGTCTTTTGGGTGGGTGTGCTCTTTCATCTGTGGGTCAGTTGTTGCTTCTAAAATCAGTGCACACAATGAACCAGACAAGGTGGTTTTTTTCCTTAGGGAAGGGAAGTTTACCAGAATAATTATACTTTATGTTACACCCATATTTCCAGCCTATATGAACATTCTTATTTCGAAAGAAGTGTGTCCAAACAGAGCGTGTTCTTAGCAGTATGATTATGCTAGTAAATTTTGAGTGGAGAGCAGCCTTCAGACACAGGTGTTATTTTATAGGGTTAAAAGTATTGTTACAGACAACCATGACCTTCTGATTGCTAGCAGTCTTCTGTTGACTTATGCTGTAACTTACTTTCACAATTTCATTTTTTCAAACTCTTTCAGAATCATCTTTAATTATTTCAGGACCTGAGATCCGTTTTCTCTGCCTCTCCCTCACATCTGAAATGCATAGTTTTCTTTTACAGGCTGAATTTGATGACAGTCGCAAGTGCAGTGTGAAAACCTGGCAGTTCTGAAAAGCAAGTGCAGAATTTCATTACACACAAGCCCCTTCAGACAGGGTTTGTACAACATGTGGATCTCCCCACAAGCCCGGCAGCAGTACACTTAACAATTTAGGCTCAGCATTGTTGTCAATATCTTTTGCAGATGGCAACAGCTTGTGCCATGTGAGAGGGAAGGGAAATTTCCTAGCAGAATACCCTTATGTACAAGCTTAATAGAGACACCTTTAGGAGGACTCCGTCATTAATTAGAATCACAATTCCCCCCAGGATATTGATGCAGGCTGTGCTTGCAATGTATGCAAAACCATGACTCTCAGAAATATGTTTGGCAGAGCAAACAAGAGACATACAGCATCCTGAAAACCTCCACCTGAGGAAAAGTCGGTGTTGGTTTCCTTGAAGTGCTTATGAACATCAGCAGCCAGCAGCCAGGAAACCTTAGAAAGGGAAGAGCAATAATGTAACAGATCATTATCTGTGTTCCATTATGGACATAAAGCCCGTTTAGCTGGGCAGCACACGCACGAATTAGTACCTAGCGGCCCCAGTCAAGAGTATGTCTGCACAGTCACGTTCCCTCGCCAAGGCTTAAGAGATGGTCCTTGCTAATGCATCTAAATGGCTTTGGAGCCCAGCAGGCCCCAGCTCTCCAGCCAGGCTGAGCTGTCTGCACCTGACCATGGAGGTGCTCCCTCTGATATGGGACAGGTGGTGCTGGCATCTGTGTGCAGGCGCAGGCTGCGATGGCTGCAACCCGAAAAGACCAGCGAAGGATCTTTTTTCTTTTTGAGAGGCTTGCGTGTTGCCTCGCAGTTGTCTCATTTCTCATCCATCCCCCTCAGTGAATGTGCAGCCCTGGGCTGCACGTCCAACTGGTTCCCAGTATTGTGCCCATGCAACTGTATCATCCTTGGTATATTTTTAGTGAGGGGAGAGGCAGCTCATAGCAAACCTGTAGCGTTAGTTGTCTGCTGCTAAAAATCTTGTGAAACAGAGATCTAAAAAAAGGTTCAGTTACCAGCTTGTTTACATTTTTTCCAGCTATGTTCACTGGCCCCAAGGAAAGTGTGTTGCTTCTCTCCAAAATCTGGCTTCCCAAAGGGCAAAAGAAGAGCTCCACTCCTCTAGATGGCATCCACCAAAGCATACATCAAAGAAAGGAGCTTTTTAAGGGAGCCAGTACGAAACACTGAGCATAATTATTTAAATCTTACCCCATTCTGTGGCTCCTGTGGCCTGGGAGGAGGCTGCTGGGCTTCATGATGCTTGAAGGTCCGTGCTGGTGCCTTTTCTTTTGAAGGCTGAACAAGAAGCATTTCTTCCCAGCAGAGCCAGAAGTGACTCCAGTAAGCAGCTGTTGCACACTGGGCTCTTCTCAAGAGGGGAGATGCCTTTCTAGAGCTCTGCCTCATCTGCCCAAGGGTTCTCCTAACCATCAGACTAGAGTCTGCTTTGTGGAAGAAGGAGGTGTGTGAGAGGTGCTCTTGATCCATCTTGTTGGAAGTGTGTCACACTGCATAAACTAATTCACTGCTGAGCCAGAGATGGGCTTCTGCAGCCCGGTGGCTCAGAGGCTTATGTGAGGGACAGAGGTGCTGGTTTCACTGATTGCTACAGGCCCTTAGACAGGGCTGGGAGGACTGGTGGGGCTGGAAAAAAAAGAAAAAGATTTTAACCCAAGTCCATATTGCAAATCCTGGGATTCTTGTATTTGGCTCAGTTGTGTCTCTGCAAATGTAGAGATGGGCTCAAAACGAAAGACAAGAAGAGTTGTGAGGGGAGCCCAACACCTCAACAATGGAAAATGACAATAAACAATAGTTATTTCTTCCCTGTTACAGGTTTTGCAGGATGTCCTAATTACCTTGACATTATTAGTACGGAAGTTGTGCTCTATCCACCCACTAAGTACAGGAAACATGCCCAGTGCGTAATTCTATCCCTCAACTTGCATGCCTCTGATGGGCTGGAGTCTGAAAGGAAACTGAATAGCCTGGAAAGGTTAACCAGAGACAGAAAGAAATTAACCCTTTCATTTTCACTCACTGCCCATTATTTTTGGAAAGTAGAGTTGGTGGGTGGAGCATGGGGTGGTGCCATAGAGAGGTTGTTTACTTCCAGGCTTAGAGAAGTCTGGGAGCATTAGACCCGATGGTTTCAAGCAATCACAAGGATGCTGTTGTGCAGCTTACATCCTTCAGATATACCCAGTAAGCATGTGGAAATTTATTACGGGCAAATAATAGGAGCAAAGAGTTTGTAAGCTAATACATGACATATAACACATTAAAGAGGAAGAGCTACAGAAGAGGGGGCCATGTCATACAGCTTCAAGCTTGTCTCTATTTCCTAAATATGTAAATTTGCAAGAAATTTTAACTCAGAAGAGGCCTTGCCATTGTGGGCTGATTGTTTCCTCTCTATGCCCTGACTGGAGTGGGTGTTCAGCAGAGCAGCAGCTTGTGGAGCGGGGATGCTCTTCAGGCTATGCTGAAGGGATATGCACAAACCCAGCCGGGGTTCAGTGTGTGAGATACGCAGGGGTATTTGCACATTGAAAGGGTGGTGGAGTCTGTAGAGCTGGTCAAAGAGCAAACACAGATGGAGAAGGGAATATGGAGTGGCACAGTTCAAGAAGAGATTACTTGTATAGGTGTGGGTGTGATGTCTGAGTTTGGGAAAAAGAAGCAATAGGAACATATTCGGCAAGGCAAGGGAGGCCACAGACAGTCAAAAGCAAGAAGACGAAGTTAAACACAAAGGTTGAGAGCACTTGTGTGCATTTCAAATGCTGCTCTAATTTGTATCTATAGGACAACAAGGATTAAATGGAGATAATCCCTTTGCAATGGTTTAATCAGTATAGGTGAGTCAGTTCGCATCAGGATTGTATAAGTGTCGAAATAATTGTTTAAGTAAGTCATAGCAAAGGGATGGGAAGAAGTACTCAAGAGCGGAGCAAGATACACTCAGAAATGTTTATTCTTTGTTACAGCCATTTGGCAAGAGATAAAGACCAAGTCAGAATAATGTTGCACTGTCTTATTTGCACACAAAGTACATGCACACAAGAGTCTCTGCACAGTAAGAAAAGAATTGGCCACGTTTCTACTAACAGAGTGAAAAAGAGCTTTGCTTTTCACTGTGCATCCATCCTTTATCATCTGTGAAGGAATAGACAGTTTTATAAATTCGGTGTAAATGAAGCGTCTTCTAAAAAGGTGTTGCAGTGCTTTGAAGCTGTCCATCCCTGAGAGGTCTGCAGGGGCAGGGGTGCTTTTCATGTTTCATTCTGAGGAGTGCCGTAGAAGGTACCTGCTACACAGGAGGCTTGACTTTTGCTGTCATTTGTTCTGTGTGTTTCCCGTTCAGATATAAAAGTCATTCTGCTTGAAATTACCCATCTGGTCTTTGTGATTCAGGACAAAGCCACAAAAAAATCAAGACAGATTCTCCTGCCCTCCCTATTCAATACTGTGTACTTGAAAATTAAAGTCAGCACTGCAAGCAGATTTTTACTTGCACTTAAACACTTCCCTGAAATGTTTGTTGTAGCAAAGTAAGAAGTGAGGGAGGAGGAAAATGCAAATGCCCCAAAGCAGTATGAATCCTTAGAACTTCAGGTCTGAAGAAGTTACATTTGAGGCTTAGAGCTTTTCTCAGGAGCAATTTCACAAAACTAGACATTAGGTTTACGCGAAATGCTCACTTTGAAACCACGACTTGGATGACTTCTGGTGTTATGCTTTGTGGGTGGCTTCTTTGTTTATTTGTTTCTTAAGAAAAACATAGAAATTTCTCTTCATCCCACTTGAAAAGTCTCATGTTGGAAAACTCAGAACTTGATAGAAAAAAGTAACATTTATGAGCTTCTTGAATTCCCTCTGTTATGTTTTCTGTACCTCTGCTGATAATGCAAGTAAGGATGCTTAGAAAAGGGGAAGAAGGGGACAACTTGGTTATATCCTTCTCCAACTTTTAAAAATCTCATCCTGTGTGTTGTTTCGAGAAACCTGCAGACTAAGCACCTCCAGATGATTCAACTGACAAATTTATTTCTGTTTCCAAACTTGTTACTAAGGAAAGAAAAATGCAGTTTTCTGCTTGCAATTTTTTTTTAAGGACAACTGACTTATGCATTTCATAACATTTTTATTTTCATTTGGGATTAATTGCTTCTGTCATCAGGTGGTCAGCAGAACCAGAATAACAGGCTCCTTTCTGCCAGTTCCTTTTGCTAATTTGACAGAAAGAGCTGCTGGGACTGTGTCCTGGAGAAGCACAGGTCACGTTTGTTTTCATGCCTCTCCCTTCCAGCAACATGGGAATCATAGGAACGAGTGCTGAGGAAGTGGTGTGAGGAGGTGACACAGTGGCTTTTTGATGGCATTGTGTGAGTGCCCTGGGATCATCCTCTAATTGATACCTCTGGGCTGGCGAGGATGATGGGATGCAGGAACAGGAGCACGAAGGAGGAATGCAGGAGGTTTTGAAGGCTGATAATGCTTCTGAGAAGCCTGGAGAGCAGGCCTAGTAAGTTTCAACCAGAGACCAGGGAAATAATATTTTAAAGCCAAGCAAACAACGAACTGACCCAGGAAGGATAATTAGCAAAACTGAACAAGAGCAAGGTGCGCT
Source organism: Falco rusticolus (assembly GCF_015220075.1). NCBI lineage: Eukaryota > Metazoa > Chordata > Aves > Falconiformes > Falconidae > Falco > Falco rusticolus. The sequence goes on from NC_051195.1 coordinate 33,232,178, forward strand.
GAGGCCCAGCTCATACTATGTTTTAAGAGAGACTGGCTTAAACTTCTCTTTTTCAATGTGTGTTTTTGTTCTCTGCTCTTGGCCCTCTTTATTGTGGGGCCTCTTATTGATGCTAGATCTGAACACAATTTAGTTAGGACATTTTAGCACAGACCAAATGAAATTTCCCAATTCCCAAATAAGCATTGCTGTAACATTTACAGCATCAAAGTAAATTGTTACTTTATTTGAGCTTCCTCTGTGTTTCCCTGGAACCCAGCAAGGGGAAGGAGCTTTTTTATGCTGTGGGGATGACAAAAAAAAGAAAAAAGTTAACTTTCCAGTAAAGCCACAGAGTGTCAAATCAGTCCAATTTGTTATTAGTCACCTCAGGACCAGATCAGCCAGTAGCTGTTTTGGGAATCCATGAGGGATTTTTTCCAGCTCACTCTCCCCTGTGGTGGTTAAGTCACAGCTTGCTCGTGGCCAGCTGATGGCTGGACACAGCCTGGGCTCCGTTCTGGCTTCTCAAAGCCTGACACGTAAACAAGAACTACGAAGTTTCATTAACTCCTTACCAAAACTATATCTTCCCATCCCTTTTCATAGCTGCCAAGCACTTGACAAGATTGGGAAAAACCAAACCAAGCCTTGAGATACGTGTTGGTTTATTTACTAGCAATTTACTTCCTAGGAAGAAGCACTTACAGGCATGCAGAGAGGGCATGCTGCTTCTCCTGCGTTGGGGGCGGGGTGGGGGGAAGCGGATTCCCCATCACTGATTTTCTCTTTCTCACTGCAAAGTCCTGCCTTATGTCATGGCCTCACCCTGCGGACCTCTGAAGGACCAGATCCTGCAAACGGTGGAGAATCCCATTAAATCAATATGTGTAAAAGCCTGGCCCTGGCTATCATGCAGAGTTGGGGGCAGAGGGTGGCATGTGACAGTGAGAAAACTGTTTTCTCTCTCTCTGTCTGCTGGAGGCTGGACCACAGAGCATCAGGTTGGTCTGCATTGCAGCCCAGCAGCTGATGGGTGCATGGGGCTGCACTGTTTTGGGCTGATTTGGGTTAAACTGAGCAGTGTAGAAACAAAAGCCATTGCGTCCCAGCAGACTGCAATCCCTCACCTGACGTATCCCCTCCCTTGTGATGAACACTCCGTACCCACCCCACTGCAGCCAGGCTGTCACCTTGGCCAGCCTGCCCACTTATGTCCTTCACCTTGCTGATAGTGGAGCTAACTATGTGCTCCTAATATTCTCATATTCCTGCCTCCTCCCCTAACAGCTTTTCCTTTGTCGTCATCGTTTTCCCCACTCACTCTTCACCCTAGTCCCAGCCCTCTGTTTACCAATATTCTGCTATTATTAGGTGGCCCAGAAGTGCACACATGATATAGCACTGGTACCATGAGAGCTACAGGGCACATTTTTCTGTATTATTGACATGCTTCCCCTCTCTGCTATGAAAACATACCAAACCATCACCTTCCCATTCTCTGGTGCTTCCAACCTGTAATGCTGACAGGGCAGAAAAATTGTCTTTCACCCCGCTTTTGACCAGTACCCTTTTCTCTGCCATTAGGAGAGATGGTGCTGGCTTAACAGGGAGGGTGATGGAAGCAGAAGTGGATTCTCACACCTGATTTACGTCCTCTGTGGTGGACAGACTCAGAGCAGGCTGATCTGCCTTCTCAGTACAGTGGTCCCAAAGCAGACAACTAGAAATAATTGTGTTTGTGCTTGCATAGCATGTTGCACTGGCTGCCCTAAAGGTGGTCTAATCCTGTAGGGCTCAGGAGTGTGGAGGACAGTTGAGAAGCCTTGATTGGATTGTCACAGAGGTAGAGGTATTTTCAGTAATAGTAGTACTTTTTTTTTTTTTTTTTAGTAAAAGCCTAACATAACCAGCTTTCTTACTAGTGGTATTAAGGACAGCTGAGATCAGAATAATTATTTTTAAGTAGATGGTCACTTTTATGTCTGAGCATGGTTCCCTCACCACTTGTGTTTCACCCACTCTACTGAATTTTGCTCTTGACTTCTCACACAGTTTGGGCTAGCGGTGCTGGGACTGTTGTTTAGGCAGGTTAATTGCTAAAATCTCCCCTTGCAGCCTTATCTAGCTGGGAGGGTTACTCTCATGCATAAGCTTGGCCACTGGAAGCGGGGCTGGAGGCTGAGGCTTCGGTGCCTGTGCAGGCATCACCAACCTGGTTGTTTTTTCATATGCCTTTCTGATCCTATTCTATTCCAAACTATGCCTATAGGAAAGTATTTGCACTTGGGGCTTTCCTCAGTTAGGGGTGTTTCACAGAGCTGGTCATACCTTTTCTTCAATTTAAAAGCAGAAAATAGCTTTTCAGTTGAAAAGTCCTTGGATGTAGCTCCAGGAAGAGGCTTGACAGAGCTTCGCAGACTTTATAGTACGTTTCTCAGCAAGATGTAAATCTTTCTTTCTTGTTGCTGTTAGACTCCTGCCATAACCACACAGGCAGTTGCCTCTGGTGTAGGACTGTTCTGCCCCATGCCAGCACTAGTCCTGGTGCAGCCCTGTGGCCGTGGACACACAGGGTACTGCTGAAGGAAGGAGCCAGGCAGACACTCCCTGTCTTGCTTCAGCTTGGACATCTGCAGTTTCAAGCAGCCGTTCCCTCAACGTAGCCCGAAGGTCTCACTCTTGCCATGGTGCAAGGCATTTTAGTGGCTACCCATCACCAGAGAGAAAATCTTATTTCCCCCACAATCCTGCTCCTTGCCACCTTCTCCCACCATTTACAACGGCTCTGGTGCTCCTTGAATGCTTTGGATGAGTAGGTTAAATTTGCTATGCTAGAAATGATCTGCTCATCTCTTTTATATTTTTCTGTATTCTTTGTTTCACATTTTTCTGAGCTGGGTGTCTCAGGGGGCTAGCAAGCTGGTTCAGCTGGAGCATATGGCTGGGCACTGCAGCTGCAGGATGTGGCAGAGAGGAGCAGGAACCTTTCAGTCTGGGCTCGCCCCATGTTGTGGGGCCCCACGTGATGCTCATCCCCATGCCTCTCCCTAGCTGGGTGGGTGGCAGTCTCTGTGCTGCTACAGCTGTGAGGCTGTGGGTCCCTGCGGGAGCCAAGCAACAACTGGTTCAGGTAGGTAGCCCACCAGGGTTTAGTTATGCTTTGCAGATCCTCTCTTTGACAGCAAGGAGCGAGTATATAGTGTGTGCTGCTGTCTGCTCCACCAAGTCTGTGGTCTGTGGCCCCCCGAGAGCTCGTGGACAGATACTGGCCAGTGCTCTGCTCCCCATAGGCCTGTTAACACAGTGCTGGTCACGGTGAATAGGCACTGGCTGTGATACTGATACCCTTCCTGTAGACCTCTAAGTCTCATAGTGACCCAAATTAACATCACTTTTCTCAGATGCATGTGTCTCACTCATCTCATCTTCTCTCTTATGTCCATCCCTGCAGCCTTCTGGGCACATGTGGCTTCTGCAGCCCTTTGGCCCTGTTCTTTGGTCGTGGTGTGGGCTCAGGATGTGGTGCAACTCTGCAGCACTCTGTTCGGAATCCTCCAAACCATGCATGACAGGAATGGAAAGCTGTCACTTGATCACTGGTTGCAGGAACAGTCTCACCAAGCCAGCTGACTGTGCAGCTGGAAGAGGTTAAAAATTAACCCTGCAATAATACATGTGGGTAATTTACTTTCTGCTGGTTTTGTAAGTAGTGCCAGTGTCATTCAAAGCAACCTAAAGCGGTGCAGGGCAGGGGGTACAGGGAACAGGGTGGGTATAGGCAGGAACTGGAAATATTTGTGGTTTATTATATCAAACAATGTAGAAAGCCTTTGATTTTTGTCAAGGGGGAGATACTTTGCACATGTTCCTCTGTATAGCTCTGTTGAGGAGGGTTTATATATGTTTTCCTCCATTACACCAAAGATACAGTTATCTGCTTCGTTTGCAGTGCCAAGAATGTCAAGCCTTCTCTTCACCATTTATGCACTGATCTTCCACAAAGGACACAGACATGAGGAGAGGGCTCTTTTGAACATCTCTGCCACGCAGAGACCAGGTGACTTCTGCTTAACTTAGTGAGGTGCTAGCAAAACTATCAGAGATTTTACACAAAAATCAGTTCCCCTACCAAGCTTTGTTTTCACTGCATAGTTGACCCAGCCCAATTACAAGCACAGATCTGCCTGTACTCCTATGACCTTGCTGATGCTGTGCTAATCTGTGTGTATCTGGTCACCAAGCCAGACTTTTCTGGTGTTTAAAGGCTGTACGATTTTTTTGCAGCCCCTTGGCTGCCATAGGAGAGCTAAAGAACATGCACTGGAGAACCACCACAATTCAAGTGATTTTTATTTCATTTTCCTGTCTGCAGTCACAGTGCAAAACAGGTAAGGTCCAGTCCCAGGTTCTGCCCTCTACAGCCAGCCAGGTAAGCTGGTCTGGACTGGGAGCACACCCTGGTCCAGTCAGAGGTTTGTCCTCTGTGTATTACAAGAGCCACTGATTTTAATTTGGATCAGAATATGAGTTAACTGTACAGTGGAGAAATACCCCCAGAGCAGCTTCTCAGGATGTTGTCATAACTCTTCAGTTGTGGAAAAACAGGGTGATAAGACCTGAATTTCTAGTGTTAATATTGGAGAGGAAAGGTATTGCAGGTTGGGTTTTTTTAATTCTTCAAAAAGAAGTCACCTTTGAAGGTCACCTTTTAAGAATTCCTTAGCTGTTCCTGGCCAGACAGTATGTGAGAAGCAATGTGGTTTTCTCTGAAAACAGCTCTGTAGAAAGTGAGCACTTTGACTTCACATAAAAAAAAAAAAAAAAGAAAGGAAGAAAGGAAAAAAAGGAGAAAAAGAAAAAAAAAAGCAAAAAAGAAATACAAGTCCCTGTGCTAAAAGGTCTGACTATTCTAGACCAAGCACAAAATCTATTACAGATGTATTAATTGCCTGTACTCTTTATGTAGTCACACATTACACCTGCTGTTTCCCGTAAGAGTCTAACACCAGTAGTGTTTTCCATCCCAAACTGGATATGATGCTGAAATACCACACAGAAAAGGAATTTGCGAGGAACAAGCCTGAGCTGTGTTAAACCAATGACTTAACATAACATAAAAAGAAAAAAGCCACCCAGGAAAACCAGATGATGAAATTTGCCACCACTCAATTAAAAAGTCATCCTTTCCTGTTGTTCAGTGAGCCCTGGGCTTTCCAAGTTCACTAGTCTTTCCTGGGATGAGTGACTCATAAACCTGATAGGAAAAGGCACCTGTTTTTAGCCAGAGGTTAAAGCAGCTCTCCAGTTACCAGAGTAAACAAAGGATTTATTTCTGTCCTTAGCAGTTGCCCTGCGAAGTCCAGGAGCACAGGAAGGCTGGCAGGAGCAATTACGTTCGAGCCAAGTTTGCTGAAGTCAGTAGAAGGTCTGTGAAGTCCATGGTAAGATGCTTGTAGATGCCAGTGGGATTTGGCCGGTGCCTTTTGAAACAAAACGGGAGAGAAAAGTTGGTGCAGTGATTGTGCTGCCTGCTGAGCTCCAAGGAGCTGGAAGGTGTCTGTCATAGCGTGGGACATGTTCTGTTCTCTGGCCCAGAGATGTCCATCTGTACTGTTGGTAAAAGAGCAGCTGTCAGTCACAGAGATGTGATGGGTATATATGCATTCAAGACTATGACGCTGACCAGAGACCACAGTAATGGCAACCACAAAAGTGGCTAAAATATTTGGAAATGAGAGTGTTGGATGTGTTGGTATCATGGAAGCTGAGAGGTTCAATTAGCTGGGAGTCACTTATTAATCCCAACATGAGAAATGGGATGTGTTTGATCTCCACTGTGGAGTGCTGAAAAGTGCAAACACAACATCGGCTTATTTCAGGTCAGCATTCAAGACAGTATAAAGACAAGATGGATTTTATCTTTTATTTAACTGGATTTAATTACATGCATGAGCTTCAAAGTGCCTAAGGCCTAATGGATGGTGACCTAAGGTCTGATTGAAAAAGCAGCAACAACCTAAACCTTAAGCTTGTTTGTTGGGCCATATGGCATGCCTGGACTGTGTGATGTTTCAGGAGGGATGTTAGGAGTAAAGCACCAAGCACATCCAAAGCATTTGCCAAGATTTCCAGCTTCACTCAGAAGAATCCGAACACCGACCTCTCCTGCCCTCTGTACCAGCGTGACTCAGGAGCTTGGCTGGGACAGATAGGAGACAGTGTTTCCAACCACACCTCCCTGAAAAGTCTCTAGTGCCCTCAGATAGAGCATGCTGACACTTGGAGAGGAAAAGGAACACTTGAATATTCATTTTGGAAGATCCACGTGGCTAGGAAATTCCAAATTACCAAATTTAAGGAAAAGAGGCAATCATCAAAGACTCGTTATCTTCATTTGATTTTGTTTTAATTAGTGTTACCATGTCAGATACTGTGACAGTCATTTATTTGCATTTCTGGCTGTGCTTGGTTTCAGAGAAAGCTATTCTTGTGTCTGGAAAAAGTACAAAGTCTCTCTCCCTCAGATAGCACAACGTGGTTCCAAATACAGTCTTGGAGAGCTACCGTGAAAAAAACAGAAATTATCATAAAAAATCTGCTCATGGAACTAAGACCTGCCGAGACATGGCTAAACGTAACTGCTCGTGGCAAATGTTTATGGGAAAACTGGGAGCTTTAAATTGCTTAATTATTGGATAAGCAGAAATGCTCAGAAAGGAAAAGGATACAACTTTTGCATGTCTCTGCTTTAAATGACTGCAGCATGGTTCTGTCCATCGCAGGAAGTCTGTGCCATGTTGATTCACAGCCTGATCTAGCTTAGATGAAAAAGATTGGTGTAACAAATCACCAGCTGGAATGTTTTGAATTTCCAGTGCCTGTGCAGTGCTTGGCATCCTCACAGAGCAGCCACCCCAGGTGCTTCCACTTTGAAGATGATCAGCTCCAGACCCTCACTTTCATCTTGGTCACATATCCAATTGAAAGGACCTTGACGTAACCATGTCTGTTTCACATTTAAAGAGAACTGCTTAAAAGCTGTTTAAATAATTTGTGCCTGCATTTAAGAATCTCAAAGCTTTGGCCATATCAATTCTTGAAGCAACCTCATGAGGTGGGTCTTCTCCTTATTTATGTAGGAGTTCAATGAGGCATGGAGTGAATGTTTTGCTTTGTGTCAGTTCTGTGTCAGGTAAAGAATACCAGCCCTTAGCAGCTGCCATGAATCGCCTCAGCGGGCTGACTGACATCCACCCGCTTTGTCTCTGAACCACACAGCTCAGAAATGTCATATTGGCATCCTCAAGACATCACCCCTCCTTGCCAGCTGGGTGCTCCCCAGACACAGTGTGGTGAGGAACCTGATGGGCTGCGCTGGCTCTGCGCTCAGCGGGGTGAGCAGTTGGCTCCTGGGTGCAGCAGGGGACCCAGATGTGTCTATGGCATAGTCCTAGGGTTCCTCCAACACATGCTCATTTTCTGGCAAGGAGAAGACCCAGAAACATATTTAGATTAATATCCAAGGTCTCAGCCTCTCCCACAGCTCCTTCAGAATGTATTTTTGTTGTGTGCTGGGCTGAGCTTCCAGCTGACGGCTTTTCCTTCTGCATCCCCCAGTCTTGGAAGTCCCACATCAAACTTCTCCCTGGGAAAGCTGGTAATTCATGACACCAAGGCAGGGAGTCCCTGCTGCTGGAGCCTCTCTCTGCTACCTGGCATCCCAGGCTGCGTGCAGTATCACCCATACCCTTGGTCTGCCTTCACTGCCTGAGCTGGCTCACCATGCGATTAGGCAATGACCAGCGCTGACACAAGGAACGGGGCAGGAGACCCTGACCAAGGAGAAGGGAGGCCTCAGCCTGGTCCTGTTGAAGATGTCATGAAACTACCCCCAAAGACTGATCCTCCGTAATGAGTGATCCAGCGTGGGAGTTCCACCGGGAACACTAACACAATGAGTTAGTTTTGATTTTCTACTATGGCCTGTCTCTCTCAAGTGCTCCTTTTACATATGGATCATCCGTGGACCCCACGAGCTCTCTGGCAGCCTCCCGCTTTTGCTGTGCTAGGAAAAGTCTTATCATTACGTTTTACACATTTAGCAAGTTGCTTTTCATTTTCTTGTACTTTATTGTAGTTTCACATCCACTTTGTCAGACTTTATGTTCTTTTCCATCTTTCTTTACTCCCTATTTTTTTAAGAATTTTTACATCTCAGAAGTGTTACATGGTTTAATCATGTTGGCTTACTTTTTCTTTTCCTTTGAATATTTTCTCTTTGATGCTGAGCCTGCTGTAGAGTGTCTTTAAACAATCTTATATCATCAACAAGTGCTTTACTGGTTTTAGCTGCTGATTTCAAGAAATTTCCTCACTTTTATGTGATTCTCCTTTTTAAAGGTAAACATTTAATTTGGTACATTCAATCTATGTAGATCTTCTGAGAACTTGAGTCACTTAATTGTCTTTCCCTCCCTGGCATGAACTGTTATGACATTTATACTGTTTAAACCTGGTATAATAGTATTTTACTAATTGGTTCTTTCTAGAAAGTTTCCCAGATACGTGTGTTGTCAATATCCCTATTTGCAGCCAGACATTCTAGTTCATCTTCCTTCATTTTCAGATCGCTGCCATTTGTACAGAGAGGGTTTTAAATGTGGTTGTGGGCTAGCTACCACTTATCTTCATTGCCTTCTGTCCTATCCTTTTTCTTAACAGAGAGATCTGACAGCTTCATCCAAACTGTGTGTTCTTCCATACCTCTCCCTTACCCTTAGTCTTTAATTTAAAACTCTCCTGCAACTCTAACTCCATTAAGTCCCAGCTCCTTTCTGTCTTGTTTACATAGATATCATTTTTTCTACATAGGCACCGCTTTTCCAAATAGCTTTCCCCTTTTCTAATAAGCCAGCAATGTCTGTAACAATAGCCTTGCAAGCTTCAAACATTTATTTTGCATACATAGAACTATTTAATATCACTTATCGTTCATCTTCAGGGTTTGAAGTACTCTCTCTTGCCTTCCCACTTGTGCTCTTCCCTTTGCCACATTTAATAGCACCATCAGTCATGCTGGAAAGTTACACCCAACCAATATTAGGAAATGCTCCCTGCTGCCTCATAAATCCCTGGTGCCACCAGTAACAGCAGAGGAGGAGGAGGAGGAGGAGGAGGAGGAGGAGGAGGAGGAGGAGGAGAAGGAGAAGGAGGCATTCCAAGCATATGGACTGTCAGGCAAGTGAGATGAAGCCAGGTAGGTCACACACACTGCTTATCACAGTCACAGTCGCTCATGGTGAAATCTTGCCCACTCAGCATTGGCTGGTAATGTTGGCATTTGGCATTCCGTTGGGAATTTTGTGCCCCTTGGAGATTTCAGCCGCACGCTGCATTTTGACAGTCCCTCTGAGGCAGCTGAGCAGCCCCCTCCCTCTGCCCAAGCTGTGCTTTCCTTCCCGTCCCTCCTTGGTGCAGGCACAGTCATCCGACTCCTGAACAGCAAAGAACAAGGTATCGCATCGGCCTTACTGTGTTGTTAGACGACCCCTCTTCCATGCCGAGTGTGAGACAGGGTCTTCAGTCGACACAGGCTTTGTATTTAGTGCTTGCCTGTCCTTCAGTCAGTTTCCCATCGTAATACAGAGGGACTGATCGTACTGGGGTACGCTGTCTCAGTGAACAAGACGAGCGCAGGCTGAGGGACAGGGACGTGGTAGACACACAAGGAGAATGAATGTGGCATCTCTCCTGTTTCCCCTGCCCGGTGCTCCCCAAAGCTCGGTGCTGCATCTTGCTGCCGTGCCAGGCTCCCTCTGATCCGTGACCACAACTCTGTGCATCAGACGTCACTCCAGAGCCGCACAGCTCTTTCCCAGGAGATAAGTGAGGGGGGGGATTGCCTGCACAACAGCTCTCCTGAGCTTTCCCATGCTGGGAGGGAGGGAGGGAGGAGATCCGGCTTCCTCCCTGTCCGAGCGCCAGCCCCGTGGGCCTGCCATGGCACTGCTGGGAACATCCAGGGGCATTATGCAATTTGCAGAGGCGTTTTTTTTATGCAGCCTGGCAAGGCAGCGTCTGATAATGGCTCTCCTTTTGTTTGTAGCACACAATCGAGCTCATGATCTTCTCTCCAGTACGGGCAGCCCACGGTGTTGTGTCCTGTACTGCTGCAATGAGGAGAGCTGGGCTGTGCACAGGACAGGGAGCCCTGCAGCGCTTGCATGGGTGAATCACCTACCCTGAGTGCTAGTTAGGCACAAATCATTAATGGTCTAAAAGAGCTGGAACAGGCTAGCTTGGCTTCGGTGGGAGTGCAGATTGTGTCTTTTTCAGGAGGCATGGGAACCCTTCTTAAATCTGTTTTTAAACTTCTCGACTTTGGCTTCTGAGTAATGCCACTGATTTCATTTTCCAAAGGTCACAGGACAATTATCTTCTGCCATCTCCAAAAGGCATGACAAATGTTCCTCTAACAAAGTAACGAATTGTTCAACACAATGCACTTAGCAATTACCTTGCCATAGAGGTATTTACAGCAGGTACGGGAAGATAAACCAGTTTGTTTCCTATTGTTTTTCAAAGGGGGGAGAAAAAAAGGGAAAGGCTGTAGCCATTTTGTGATGAGTTTGAGGGATAAATACGATTTGATGTCTTTACTGAATGCTTTCATGGGTCTTAAAAGATATTTTAGTAGACTTAAGTCTATTTATAGACTATGCCTTTTAGAGATTGGAAAACATATTCACTGCTGTATTCTGTGTACCTATTTACATTGCATCCAAAGTTAAAGCTGTCCATAACATTAATTCAGTACCTTCTCTGAATGCTCCTTCCCATGTAGTCTTTATTAACAGGATCCTGTGCTATTTTCCCCAGTATCATTCTGCCTCCTGCATGATGCTTTTTCACATTTTGCACTCAGATTGCCTTCTAACACGGTGGGCGAAGGAGTCAGCCATGCAAGAAATTAGAAGCAAAGACTACAGCGTGTTACTGGATGCAAATCTGTTACCAGCACAAGACTAGGTCCATTTGGCAGGAGGGAAACCAACCCTGTACCAGCAGCAGAGTGCTTGTTGGCCTGTGGGTGAGCAACGCGGGGTCACTGCAAATCCGGTTAGACAAGTGTGCGCCTGCCTCCCTGCCCTCTTCCACTTGGCAGCCTTTTCTTTGCATTTTTGTCTGAGAGGCTGTTACGGGAGTGTACAATGGAAACCAAACTGCCTCCCTAGCCCTCAAGCTGGTCCCAGGACATCCTGGTGCACCTGCATTGGCTGGGCGAGGTGAAGGAGAGGTCGCATCACTCCAGCATGTTGGTAAGTGGAGTCCAGTGCCATCAGCCAGATATTTTTCAGCACCATGAAATAAAAACGAGGAAGACAGCCAGACTGGATGTAAAGGCTGTGGCTATGTAATGGGCAGGTGATCGTATCCGCTCCTGCTGCAGAAGAGGAGGCAGTGTAACAGCTCTCTGGAGTGAACATCCCAGGAAAGCACCTATTTTCTTGGGGCTGGGTGCCCCAGGACATAGCCCCAGACCTAAGACAGCACATCCATGCAGGATTTCCAGCTTCCGTTTGAAAGTCTGGGTGCTCCTGCTGTGCAAAAATCCCCACTCTGAACTTTCTTTGGTTCACACACAACTAGAAAGAGGGAAAATGTTGTAGTTAAAGCGTCGAGAAATGGGTGCAAAGGAGGAAGGGTCTGTGGCTCTGCCACCGAGTTCTTGCGCAATCTTGTGCAAATAATTTCTCATCTCTGTGCATCTATTTCCAATCTGTGAGGTGAGGATAGCAATACTTCATCTCATCTATGCACTGTTGTCCTAAATTATAAAATCTTCCAAGGAAAAAATGCCTGTTCCCAGGTTAATACACAGAGTACAGCCCCATAGGACACTTTTTCTCCTACCTGTTTCCTCATGTTGTGTCTGGGCTTTGCAATGACTGTCATGTAGGGAAAACTGTGACATCTCTGTGTTACGTGCATTTGTGTCCAGCCTCGAAACGTTATTTCATTCCCCGAGGTGTGTGCTGTTATCAGGCGAATGAAATGTCCCAGGCCCCTGGTAATTATTCATTAGGTAAGATTTAATGTGTGTGTGCATGCAGGGCTGGCAGCTACAAGTGGATCTCACAGGAGTGGACTGGGAGCCAAGCTTATGTCAGTTTTAGGGTAGGGATGGATGAGTAAGTGGAGTAAAAATAACAAAGTGGTAAGATCAGTAGCAGTTTGCCCAAAACTTAACCCAAAACCTTTTCTTTTCATCCCGAGGCCAAACTTACAGTTACCCTCAGAAATATAAGACTTGGGGTAAATTTGCACCCACATCTAGAGCAAATCACAGTTCTGCACTGAGGCAAAGCAATGTTTGGGACCCAAATCCAGCTGCCAACTGTGAATGTTCATTCTATTCGTACTTCCCTAGCTCTGAAAAATGTTGTAACTTCTTGTGTTTCTTATACGCTTGTTCTGTGTTTGTTACCAGGATTACTGTTTTCCTGTTCAGAAGACTGCCTCTGCAATATTTCCTGGCCGAGTAAGGGTGGAAGCCTTGGTCGCACCAGTTTTGACCAGAGTGCATCTGGAAGTCCAGGTGAATATAGGCACAAGCTAAGGAACAGCACGCAAACACATGGTGGACATTATACCAAAGAAATCAAGTGAGTGGAAAGTTATTATTTGGCTGACAGTTAAGAGTGGGAGATTGATGAGACACATAGATCTCAGACAAGCCCCTGTTCCTCTGGGATTTGAGGTCTAAGACTGGACTGGTTGATGTCCAGCTGTCCTAAGCTGGTTGATGTGAGAATGTGACGCTGGTGGGATAGGCTGGACTTTGAGGATCATTTAAAATTATTCTGATACGGTACAGGTGCAGGAGAAAACTGCTTTGGAGTTGTGGGGAGCAAACCTTTTTTTGGAGTGGTGGGATATAACAAAGGGGAAGAGCCCTGGTGACATTACAGTTCTTGGAGGCTCTGGAAATTCTGCCTGTTTGGCTTTTCTTGGTTTCCACCACCTTCTGTTCTCTCTGTCTGTGTTGTTCACCCACATAATTACATAAGATATCACCAGCTAAAACTGCATTTGCCTCCTTAATAGATGGCTCATTATCTAGGGAGGGAAACAGAAAGGGCAAAAGCTTTTATGTGCCAACAGCACTGCTGAGATGTTCGTGTGCGTTGCAGGAAAAGAAAAGGGTGTAACCTGTCTGTCCTAATTTATAGCCAGATGGGCTGAAAGAGTCAAGGTGTAACGAAGGTCAGCGTGGCTGGGAATGGGGTGGAGGCAGTGGAAGGTTACTCTCTTGACATAAAAGCAATTCTCCAACAAAGACCCTCTCTCATGCAGCAGAATGGAGTGAGGCAGTTCTGTCTATATATAAAAGTACTCCCACAGCTTTGATCTTTTTTCTGGAAGTGTAGGCTTGCAAAGAGGGTCTGGCCTCATCTGGGATGATGTATTGGGCCATGTGGTGCTGGCCTTGGAAAGCAGCATAGGGAAGCCTGCTGTTCTCTTTATTGCATCGTTCTGGAAAAGTCTCCTAATATTCTGGTTACTGCAGTAATGGCAACACACTGCTGCAATGCCCAAGTACCCTGCCTGCTCAGAAACGCCATGACATCACTCCTTCTCATAACGATGGGCTTTTGTCCAGTTTTGGCCAGGATATTTAGCTATGAGTGAAAATGAAAAAGCAAATGAGAGAGAACAGGTCTCCTACCAAAGCTCCATCTCCAAGGACCTTAAAATGTGGAAGTATACAACCATACTAGCTTGAAAGCAGCCCTTTAGCCTTGCGTACTCTTCAGTGTCGGGTATATTCCATTCCAATCGGTATATTGTGGCAAGCAACTGTAGACAGGTATTTGTTTTATTGATGTTTAAAATAAACACTTGTTTTGAACTCAGGACAGAGCTGTATAGTCGCCAGGTATCAGGTCTGCTTTCAGCAGAGCTTGTGGCCGATACGAACTGATCTAACCCTATGGTGGTGGGTTTCGTGCTGCTGCCTATGCTGGCAAGAGACCAAAATGCTGCTGTGGGCTCCCCCAGCCATACAAATCCATGAAGTTTTGCAGCTGAAGTTTCACTTCATTTCACTGTCTGACTCAGAACCTTCTTACTTGATTTTCTTTTATTTCCTCTATGCATTTCCCGCACAGAAAGTCTAAGATTCCAAGTTGCATTTTGAGAAAGTTTAAAAATTAACTTCTCTATTTATGTGATATCACCCTGGGTTTTGGTAATAAAATGTGCCGGGGGCGGGGGGAGAGGGAAAGAAGACTTCTCAGTAGGGGGTAAGTGCTGATGACTTTAACAAAGTCACGGTGTAATATGCTGTTCTGCTGACTTCTGCCTTCTTTAATTACCTTCTGAATCCCCAGAAGCTGAACCGTGCCTCACCAGCTCATTATGTCCCCTGGGTTTGCTCTCCCCAACAAATTGGTGCTTTCCCTGCAGCCTCTGGAGGCTTTTTTTGCTGCTTTGATACATCAGATGTGTTTGTTTTGCACATTGATGTTTGTGTTTTCCGCACTGCTTGTGTTTTCCAATTCCTTGGAGCAGTGAGGATGCTGCTGAACTGTCAGAACTGCAGTAGGATGCTGACTTGAGGTTACTGTCAATGGCTTCATTATGTTAACAAGGGATATTTTAAGAAATACAAAAGATGTGGCATTTACATTCTTGGGAGAGGGAGGGGGGAGAGGGAGAATGTGTGTGTGGATGAATGGGCTTACACTGCAGGTCCTCCCCACTGTTCAGTTAAAAATGACTGGCTGGCTCTCTGCACGTAGTTTGCTAGCCAGAGCAACGATGGCTTCTGTTGTGTATTTCTGGGCCGCTTGCAGTGTACTTGGCTCATGCAAGCACGTAAGGCAATGAGACCCTTCCTCCTGAGGAGCTCCTCATATCTGTCCTGGGGCATCTGGGTACCTGAAATGGGCACAGCCTTAACAGACACAGCAACGGGACATGCAGCATCACAGCAACTGCATGTGGATGTAAGTCAGGGTTGCTGTGGTCTTGCTCCCTCCTTCGAGCCAACACTAGCATTAGTGTGGCTGGAAAGCGAGTCAGTTTGGGAAACAGCTGGGAAAGAGGTAATGCTATGAGGAAAAGGTGATTAATTCCCTATACGCTTGCCTTCTGGAGGAAGGGAGGAACACGGCTAGGTGTGGCCAGGGCTAAGGAAAAGATGGCACCCATGTCTCCTCTGCTCGGATGGGCTCTCACCCTCCAGATATTCTTGAGGGAGAAGATCAGAGAGGAGGATATTGCCTGCAAATCTTCTGTCTTAAATGGGATGGAGACCTGTGCACAGCCCACACCTCTGAATCGAAGGGAGCAAGTTCATTCCCTTCCTCCCTGTTGTCAGGCTGTTAGGAGATAGTTGGCATATCCCTTATCAAAGGAAATGTGATCCTTTCCTTAAGCCTGTCTGCTCGGTGGTGTTGTGTAAACACAGATCAGTAAGGTGACAAAAATCCTAGCCTATTGCCAATATTCAGCAGCAAATTAAGCGCCCTTAAGCTTCACATATTATAATTTCATGCATTTACAATTAAAGACTTAGATAAGATTAATTACTTTCAAGGTGACTCTTCACAATTGTCTCCTTATAATGGAGTTTGTAACCAGTCTAGTGCAGCTTTGTCACTAGGAGAAATCCCAGACAATTTAACAGTTGGATACAAAAGGTTTCTTTAACAGGCCTTGTGCTTCTCTTACACTTCCCTTAAGAGGAAAATAACTCCCTAGCAAAGAGCACATGCAGCATCAATAGCAAACTTCATAGAGAACTGTTTACAGCTGGGGTTTTAACTTTATTTTTGTTGCTCCACAAGTGTAAATAAGTATTTTAGGCACCCTGTTCTTCCAAAGCCCCTGAGTAGATGAAATGTAGCAATATTACAACAGAAAAGAGCCATACATGCTGGATGGAGTGACCAGATTCTAGTACCTATCTTTGACAGCTTTTCTCCATACAAAATGCTGAGAGAAGGGGGAGGAAAGGAGACTCTAAATTCTAGCACAAAATGTCATCTGCATATTTATTTGTTACTCTGCCTTATGCCCAGCTGAAAGGGACCAAATGGGTCCAGCAAAAGTGCTGGCCCCTCAGCTGATGGAGGGACTGCAAAGCAAAACCCAGCACTTGGCAAGGAACAGGATACAGAGTTGAGTGGGATTTCCCTGGAGGAGATGCCACTGCCTGAGAAAGAGCCCTGTGACTGCTGCTCAGGCAAAGCACTGATGTTAGCAGGAGAAGTGGGCAGGCTCTCTGGTCTGCTAGCACTTGGATACCTCAACCGCAGCTCGACCAGAATGGCTACAGGAATTTTATGCTTGTGTCTGGCCTTACAATATACGGACCAGGAAGCATTATCTTTAGAGGTACATGCTGATTTATCCCACATGGGACAACCATTTCTGGTTTTCTTTCCCAAGGCAGCATGCAGGGAAACTGATTAGTACTCACAGTAACACTGCTCACTGTGCTTGGGAGTTAAAGCACAAGCAATAAAAAGCCCTTAGCTACACCCTCCAAAAACAACAACAAAAAGCTGAGATTTCAGGGTGCGTTGTTTTTGATGGGTGACCTGGCTCTAAATTTTGAGGCTTCCTAGTCCCCACATTTTTTAGTCCTATGAACTAGAAACCCGTGCTTTTACTTTTGGTATTAACTCTTGAGGGTCTTAGGTATTGCTATGACTCCCGAGAAAATGGGCTTCCTGGAAAATACATCACAAGATCTTTAGTAGAAGCCTTGTTTAAGCTACTGAATTGTAATGCAAAAAACCACAGGAGTTAGGTGGGAAAAGTGCAACTCCCCCGCAATCCTTTCCCATTTTCTAACAAGCTCTCGTTTGCTCCCTAGTTACAAGATCACGAAGCAGTTGTCTTCTCATTTCTGAAATATCAGCAAACCCTCCTCCGCAAAACTGAAAATGTTTTGAATAATAAAATGAAAGGTGAGATTTTTCAGGCTTGGCTGGGGGAACAGCATGAGTCCTCCCCACTACGATGAAGAGGGACTGGATCTCTGCATCACCTGGGCAGCGCCACTGGGGACATCATAGCTGGGACTCTTCAGATCGTCACATGCCAATAAGTGACAGCAGTGGAGGACTTCTGTGAATGCTGGCCATGCATAGATAGAGAAGGATCTGTTTCAAAAACAAAAAGTTCCTGAGCTGGTCTTCTGCGGGTGTCTGATGGCAGCTTGTTCAAATGTAAGTCGACCCCCTTAGTTAACAGGTCTACCTGAGCGGCAGCGGTAGGACTGATCCCCATAACAGGACTTTGTAACGAACGCATTGGTAGCATCATTTCACTGCAGGTTTTATTACATGCGAGTACTTACACCACAGTGACTTCCCATCGCATGAGGTGTTTGTCTTCTGAGGATTAGCACAGCGCTGTGCCATGAAGTCTGGTATAGCTGAGTAAGTGGTTTAGTGTAATCCTCCTGAGAAGGATTGCTGTCCTGAACGGATTCCTGGGAAGGCTCTGTGCTTGTACCAAGCTTTTAGATGACTTTCAGTCAGGTTTTTGAGGGGGGGTGTTGGAGTTTCTGCAGCTTTTCTGCGATGCAGTCTGTCTCCAAGACATCTGGGCAGTGGCTGCGTCAGCAAAGACCGTCACAGAGCTTAAAGACAGTTGGTATTGTTGTGTGAAGAAGACCTCAGTGAGTCATCAGATGATCTAAGTATGACACTGACAGGTGGGCACCCCAGCACAGAATTCAGACAGGATCATGCCTGAACACTTGCGTTTGCTGTTGATGTCTGGTGTATATATAGATGCTGATTCTCAACATACTCTTGTTTTGCATTAAGGCACCTTCAGAACAGCAAATCATGTTCAGCACCACTCCAGGCATGCTCTGCAGCAGCAGGGTGAAGAGTGCTGTTGCTGCAGTGCCCAGGCACTTGGAAACCTGTTTCCCAGTGTTTAGAATAAAGCGCAAACAGGAGCTCCTCAAAGTCACAGCAATGTGCATCCTATATCCTCTCTTCTTATTTTGTTATTAGCCACTTGGTGAAATTTTCTGGTCTGACTCATGTAGGAAATTTGGTCCCAGTTCACACTTCTCAAATGCAGAAAGATACCTTTGAAGTAAAGTTACTAAACAAAGTTTTCCAACAGGAAAAGAAAGAAAGCGGTACCACTCTTGTCTTAAAGTGACATTTCTGGACTAAGGTCATACACAATGACAAAACAGAAATTATGGAAGCTGCAACAGAAGCCCTGACAGCTAGGGAGATTTTAAGTAGTCCAGATATAAAGCGTATCCTTGGGGCCCTGGCAAGGATGCAGACTTCTCTCCCACACAACCTTTTGAAAAGCCAAGTACTGGAATTTTAAAAGGCAAAAATATTACAGCAACAGCAACAATAAACACAAAAATCAGATGTTAAATGATTGCTAATTATCTTATCAATGTGTTGTAAAATTGGGAGGGAGAGGAAGGAGAAAGAAGTACTCAACATTCTTTAGGTTTATCTTTTAATTATTCAGTAATTATCAATGGAACTAAAGCGCACTTAACACCAGGGTTTCGCAGAGGGGTTTCAGCTTCATAATGGAGAAAGCATTGTGGTGTTTGGGGGAGGAGGGCAAATGGACCCCTGTAGTGCAGAAGAAGCCAAAGTAAGAATCAACTACCAAGATCTGTGGAAAAATAGGGCTTTCACCTGGACAGCTAATTTTAGCCTTTTTTTCAGAAACCAAATGCCTGGAGGCACCTACAGCAGATTGAAATGTGCATCGGTGGGCATCCCAGCGTGGTACCCCCAGGGTGGTCCCATGCCCAGGCCTTCCTGCTAGCAGTGCTCCAGTGCAGGTGTGTGCCACGTGCTCTGCTGGGGCAAGCAGAGATACGACAACCAGGTGAATGTGTTGTAAAGGCTGAGTACATTTAGCTCTCCAGTTCAGAAATAACGCAGAGAGATGATCAGACGATTAGGAGACGTAATTGCTCTGGCAACCGAGCTGGGCCACAGGGTATCTGTGGGCACCAGAGCAGGGAAATCGGGGCAGTTGGTGCTTCCTCTGTGCAAAACAGCCAGGGCACAAATGCCAGCTGTGTGTGCAGTACTACTTCACCGCTGGAGCAAGCTGTGAAGAGCACTGGGCCTGGTCAGTTATTGAACTGTCAGTCTGAACTTTATCCTTGACCTTTCTGAAAAACTGTATGTTACTGTTGCATTGGGAACTGTGGAAAATGTAGGTCCTCTTTTCTCCCAGCATTGCAAGTCTCCCTGTAGATAATTTTGTCAAATTATTTAACCCCACTCTCAAACATTAAGGTTTTCAGGCATTTTCGCCATTGACTCTGATCTTTCACAGAAGTGACTTAGAAGTGAAAAAGGGGTCTGTTTTGGTGAAAATTTGGAGGTTGGCAAAGGTCCCTAGGGTCAAATAGCGACAGAATCACTGACTTACCAGGAGAGCCACATGCAGCACCTAAATGCACACATTTAGGAATAATTTAAGCAGGCTTTTAGGAATCAGGTTGCTTTGCTGTGTCTGTGCTCTTCTAGGTCTGGCTGGTTTTATTCTGTTGTTAAAAAACAAACACACCTTATTTACTGCAGAACATGCAGCCTTGTTTGGAATTATTACAGCTGGTGCTGTGTCCAGCTGCTGTTTCCACTGTTTTCCTTTGGAGATGAAGCTGGTTTGAGAGGGTCCCCCCACCCTGAGCCCTGCTCTCATCCTGCCCACCCGCTGCGTGCTGTCCCCCTGCCCCACACAGGGCAGCCATGGGTGGCCTGTGCTGTGAACCCAACCACTGAAATCACTGGAGGGTTCTTTTAGGACGTTACGAAGAGTGGTTTAACCTGGGTTCACAGAGTGTCTCAGTGAGAGAAAGAACCTAGCAAGTCAAAACAGATCATTTGCTGCTGGATTAATGAGCTGAAACAGGTCTTAGGAGCCCCAAAGCCAGCACAAAGGATGGATGGGAACTTCTCCCAGGAGCAGCGATAGGGAGAGGGATGAGCAGGGGTGGGAAGGGGAAGAGCATTTCCCACTTTTGGTCGCAGCAGCTCCACCATGGCATGTCATTTCACCCTCTGTTGTGCCATTGGGGTTGAACATAGCCCTGCTAAAAAAACCTAGGCTTTGGTTTGGGTTTGGATGGAATTTTGTGTGTGCAAACCCAGATCAGCTTCAGGGCAAGACCCCACCACCGCTTGCAGCTGCCCCAGCAAAGTGCTTTGGGGATGGGGAACCAAAGGGGGAGGCAGTGTGCTGGCAAGGGGGGTGCTGAGCTGCCAGGAAAGGCAGGCGGATTCCTCAGCCCCCCCATCAGTCAGTGGTATCATACAGACCACTTTCCTGCCACAGAAGCGTGCAGCCTTCCTTGCCCCTCTCTCACGGGGGCTGTATGTGGTTTCCCTCCACCAGCCGCAGGGTCTGACGCAGTGGGTGCATCCTCCTGGACCAGTCCCAGCCGTGCTGCCTTGGCCACGCTGCTGCCTTGACCACGCTGCGGGATGCTGCGGGATGCGGGATGCTGCGGGATGCGGGATGCTGTGGTCGGGAGCCTTCTGCACACGCCTGGCTGGCGGATCTCCCCTGCCATCGCCGTGACAAAGACGACGTAGGTGCTGATGTGAGCCAGGCTGCAAAACCCAGCGTGGGACTTCCTCTGGAAAGTGGAGGCACTCGCCTCCTCCTCCACCTCCGGTGACAAGTGACAAGTGCGGTGACCTGAGCCAGGCCTCCTCCCCGCCCGCAGGAAGGGGGGCTGACCTTTGGGGCCGGTGGCAGGGTCTCCTTCAGCCGATTAAGCTGAGACTTTCTGGAGGTTGTGCTTTAGTCAGTCTCAAGCTGTGAGGCTTGAGAGGAAACACTGGGTGACAGATTAAAGCTGACACCATGCAGGAGGTCAGACTAAGTGATCCGGCAGTCTGCTGGCCTTCAGCTCTGATGTGGGAGCCAGTTCTGTTTGCATTTCACTGCTGGCTGCCGTAATGAATTGTCCCCAAAGCCTTCCTATTGCAGCCCTTACTGCAACCCAGGCCGTGACGGAGCTGAACTTGGAAGAGATTTGGCCCTGCTTGTACTGTGGCTTACTATGCTATTAAAAGTAGTTTTAATTACTAATTTGTGATTCTTGTTACTGCTACCAGTGCCTGGTCCTGGACACATCAATGCAATATCTGAGCGTGTGTAGCTTGGCTTCGTGCCTGTCAGAGGGCAGAGTCCTTTTCACACCACTTGATAGCTTGGGAAATGTAGGCACAGACAGACCCTTTTAGAAATAAGTTGGCCATTAACTAGAGCCCTGGGTTTAGATCCTTACTTGACCAGAGACATGCTTTGTCACATCACTTACATGTGTGTGTTTGGTTTTTAATCTGGTCTGAAGTGACTACATATGGTTTCAGGTACCAAACTCTGAGTTAATCTAAGGACCTAGGATCCCAGACAGTTTTTAGTGGTACATGGGCACTTTGGACAAAGCATCAGATACCTTTTCGCGCTCTTAGGGGAAAAAATTGAGGTCAGGAGCCAAACTTTCTTGGGAAATTTGTGGCCCAAGCAGAATAGAGGACCCAGGTTTCCTGAGTTCCTACCATTTAACCTTTCTTCCACACCCCCAAGCCTGTCTGAGAGCACATGCTTGGAAGGATTCCTGTTTAGATACGGTACAGACCTTTATTCTGCTCTCCTTGCAAGTGTAAACTTTTAGCAGGTCATATGTATTTGGCAGGAAGGTCATGTCATTTAAGATACCCACTTTGTGTACATAGAAAAACATCAGGACCAAGACTGATCGTGTGGGTATGGGGAGAGAGATCCCATCTGTGCAGTGGAGCAGGAGCTCAATTTTGGGTGTGATTTACCCCACCGGCTGGTCTGGGTAATTATATAACATATCAAGCCAAATAATCCCTCTTTGTGATATGTAAATTAATTTACAACCATCTCTTAAGGCAAAGAAAATATATGCTGTGTGTCCTCCTTTAACTGTACTTCTTTTAAGAACGTGATCAGCAATCATTAATTAGCTGGGTAGCTTAACAGCCTTAGAGGAGGCTGTGGCTGTTTTCCTTCTCCCCAGACCATGCCTCCCACTCCTGGGAACTGCTGAGCTCTCGTATCGGGATGAGACAAGAAGATAAGGTGAAAAAGCGAGGTCAACCAAGCTCTGCTTCCCCACAAACAGACATCTTGAGTTATGATGTAACTCCCACAAAAACCCCCACAAAAGCCCAGGGAAGGGAGGACTCCATGAGAGAGGGGCAACAGGTGGAGGAAACGTGAAACACATCCCAGGAAATCCATTATGGACAAGTATTAGCACTTCATCTGCAGCACATGACACTGTATCACTGTTCCAGCTGCTGAGGCTTTGAACTGTCTTGTGAAACTAGTTTGAAACCCTGGTGGAGGATTTAGCTCCTAAAGCTCCCCAACCTGTTTTGGCAGGGGCTCGTGGGCAGTTAACCATTACTGGCAGGACAAGGCTGATGACCTAATGCCTGTGCTGGTGCGAAGGAGACAGGCTCAGGTGGTGATTTAAGCCTCTTTTTAGGAACCATTAGCAAGGGGCAGCCTGTTTGCTTTTTTCCCTGTAAAATACTAAGCAAAGATGCAAACCAACAGGCATATACACACATGGGTGATTGACTTGTTTGGTTCTTGGTGCCTTATCCCAGCACCTGCTTGCGTAGCTGTGACACCAGAGGCACCTTTGGGCTCTCACACACTGTGAAGACATGTCATGTATTGTGTGGCATCTCCGAGAATCCCCATGCTAAGCAGAGAAAATGCAAAGTTAGAGAGTAGGTGGTGTTGGAAATGAAGAGGCTGAGGGGAAGGGGAAGGGGAAGGAGAAAGGGAAGGGGAAGGGAAGAGCTTTTAGATGCCATTCAAGATAAGATGGCTGGGTAGGGACACCATGGGAGTACTTCAGAGGAAAGAGAGCAGAGCTGGTGAGAGACCAGTAACGCTGTGACAGGAAGATGTTTGTGAGCTTGGGGAAGGAAGTGTCAGGGGTGCAAGGTCTTGAGCCCAGTGCTTTTCCTTTGTGGAAGAGTTTCCCTTCCTTATTGGTACAACACCCTCCCTCCCACCCCGTCCCCACACTTCAGGCAGTGCCTGTGCAACTGGGTGACCTTTGCAGGGAGAATTATAGATGGTTTCATCTGATATGTGCAAAGCAAGAGCAAGGCATGTCCTAAAGGTAAGGAGCTGGCTGGCCACATCGGGGTTTGACATCTCCCACGAATCCAAACGCTTCTGGTTGAAATGAAATGGAGCTCACATGGGAGGATCGCTGCGAGAGAGGGGACTGAGGAAGCTACCAGCGTCCTGCTCTGGGAGGGAAGGGTCTGGGTAAGCCCATGAGTGTCGAGTGTGGATAGTTAACAGAGCACTGTGATGCTCTGTACCACCTGCCATGAAGGCAGAAAACCCCAGAGGATTGTCAGCTGCCAGGAGACGCACTCACAGTAATGCTGGAGGCAGCCAGCCTGTGAACAAAATCTCCAGCTAATCATCCTCCACTGACAGAACTCAGTATGCATATTGTTGGGGGATTCCTGTTTTCATAGATAATCTCAGCTGCTTACTCACATTTGATTTCCTGGGCTGAGGTGCCACTTGATTTCCTACAATATGTGCCCGACTATATTCTGCAGGTAGCTATTCTTGATGTGTTTTGCTCCCTTGGTTTCTTCTGATGAGATGGTTTAGAGTAGGGATAAAGAGAAACCAGATTCCATTCCATTGACATCTGCTTTTGTTTTAACCAGCAATAAATTTAATTGCAATCTAATTTAAATCTCCTTTTCATGGAAAAAAAAAATTAAAGATTGGGAGAATTAAGTATTTTTTTAAATAAACTGGAAATATGAAGAGAGCGCTCTCTCACAGTAAAAATACATCAATGCAGGAAAAGCATTTTAAAGTTAAAAGAAAATGAATCTAAATGAGATTGTTAAAACTTAACACTTAAACTTCCTTCACTGATACTGACATAGTTGGGGGGAGGGGGGATTTATTTTTTTCCCCACAAAAAGCAACTTGGCGGGTTTCAAAGTGAGTGTTCTCCCTCATTCAAGAAAGTCAGGAAGGGGTGAGAGGGGTCAAAAGACCTTGGATCAGCAGCAGTTTCATTCTAGTTTCACTGTTGGGCCCTGTATCCATCCGTACCCTGGACTGAACCAAAACCCCCGTTTTTTGTAGTGAAGATTCTTGTTGGAGGCAGATTAGGATTTATCCTTCCCAGCAGGAACATATTCCAAAATTACATTGAAACCTGAGGAGAGGAAACAATCTCTGGTTTCGGCAACGGTCTGCCTTTGCAGGGCAGTGAGAAGAGGTAATGAGCAAAGGCACTCAGCCAAGGCTCTGAAATGGGCATGTGTAGGTGAGAGAAGGGCCCCTTTGTGTCTCAGATGGACTTGAGCTCCTCTGAAAATTTGTTTGCATCCTTCAGTGGGAGCTGCCACCTGCCAAAGTCATTGGAAAGCCATCCAAAGTTGCCAAAACTACATTTTCACGTCTTTAATAGAAGTGACTACTTTTCACATATGCTGATTTTTCATGATGAACAAAGCCATGGACTGACATCACCTGTGTTTCTGTAGTGGTGGGGGGGGTCCTTACATCAGCAAGTTTGCTGCAGGAATGAGCAGGGCATGAGCAGTGGGGTCTAGGGGACAAATAGCTGCCAGGGTTTACCATGCCCTCTTTGATACAAGTTGCCTTGTCAGTGTCTGTGTGATGGAGACGCAGGGTGGGTGGCTAGGCTTGAAGCCTAAGGAGACAGAACATCCAAAGGGCAATGGCTGGCTTACAAACAAGCCTCCAAATGCCTCCAAAGAGGGAACGTGTCCTCTTTCTCCATCTATCCCAGCAGGCCCCTTGCTCTAACAGCCCGATGCAGCAGTAGCTCAGCCAGAGCCACTCACCCCCAGAGAGGATCCATCCTCGGCTGCTCAGGATGCTTCCAGGTCTGTGCAGACAAGACACTGAGCAGTCTTGGTCCCCTCTGCAAGCTGTGCTCCAGAGGCAATAGGGGAATCATGACCTGTGCAGAGAACCAAGCAGTATAGCGCATGTGCCATGAGATGGAGGTCAGCGCTCGCTGCAGATTCGCAATATGGCATTCCCTGGGAGGGGAACAGCGCAGACAATGTGTCCATGCCTCATTTTCTGTGTTGTAACATCTGTGCCTGTTGCACCTTCACTCCCTTCATCCTTTTCCTCCCCATCCATAAAGTTCAAGCCTGTAAATGTGGGTGCCCCAACTTTGTCTACTGACACAACAGGATGAGCATGGGGAGCACAGTCAGGTCCTCCGTGCTAGCACAAGCAGAAGCCCCGTTCTTCTGGGTCTAGATGATTCAGCTGGTGGCGTGTCCCCCAGCCACGCAGAGCAGGAGAGCGAGCAGCTAGGTCAGTCTCTGGCAAACTGAGATTGACAGCATACTCGGCCTCCTCATAGCAATATTGGCAAGATAACATTTAGTTTAAGAACACGTCTGCCGTCTAAGTAACATCTGCTCAGGGCTAGTTTAATTTGTGTTGTAGCTGTGTGATTATTTAATGTGACTTAATGCTACAGCATTCACTGCACATGGGTATTGCCACAGCAACAGCCACAGCACATGCCGCATTTTCTGCCTTTTGAAAGGCAAAGCCTTGTCTCACAGAAGCTCAGACACGCTCTAGATGGTAGGAACCGCATCCTTTTGCACAACAGTTTAAAAATAACACTTGCATACGCACAGTGGGCTCAGCAACAAGACATGCTCTCCCCTGTTACTGCAGTTTCCTGAGAGCACAGCCAGGTGTTTTTAGATCATGTTAGGGATGTCCCAGGGAAAGAAGCCATGGAAGGGATAGCAGCGGTGGGGCTGATCGTAGGAGGTGGAGAGAGAAATGACTAAGCAGTTATCAGTTTTAGGAGGTGGCTCCAGTATCAATTTATTATTGCATTTTCGATTGTTTGCAGATTTCTGTGTCATCATTCTGGTGCTGAGTGATTGTATCTCCACTCACTAAAAAAAGACGGCAAGAGGTTATGCTGATTTCAAACCTGACTCAATGTTTTTATGGCCTGACCAAAGTCAGAAGAAACAAAAGATGGTTACCTGCATCTGAATCATGTATTGCCATAGCTACAACAGGCAGGGCTCTTCTCTTGTGGGTGATGCTTGGGGCCATCTATAATTTCAGACATTGGTGACTTGATCTGACTCTTTCAGTCATAATGGTAGAAAATTGGTAGGTCTTTTTAGAGTTTGACCTTCGTGAGTGTCACTATCAGAGACCTCATTTGCAGTTGTCATAGACAAACATTCTCGGTATTCAGTGGTGTATGTGGCAACACAGAATTTAGTGCACAGCCTTAGCAAAAACTGTTTGAGAAGCGTTGATCTATAGCGTATTCCCTCCTGCTTTGTGCACCTGGTGCAAGACAATACCAGCCATGGTCCTCCCTTGACTTCCTTGGGGGGCTTCTTCCACAGTCTGCCAGCTTTCAGAACACAGAAGGACAAAGAAGCATTTCTCCTGGTCCGTCTGTTTACCACCTTCTATATTTAAGTCCAGTTTTCTTGTAAGGGGACTGGCCAGGGCAATCCTGACTTGTAACACAACAGAAGGAGCCCTGGGAAGCCACTGTCACCTTGGGCCTGAGTCACTCCTGGAGCCATCTCTCCCCTTGCTGCTGAGATACACCACAGTTATGAAGGTTTTGGTGTGTCATTTGTTGACTTACAGCAGAACTGGTGAAGGTAAGGAGAATGCTCAGAGCAGCTACTGTACAAAGGGCCAGGTAGCTGAGGTCCAACCAGCTCAGATAGGGCTCCAGGGCCTGTCACGTCTGGGGTGGCACGGGGATGGCAATGAGGGAGCAGTCATTATACTAGGGACAATCAGATTAAAACACCAAGTAGCAGTTTGTAGAACAATAGAAGATGCTTTTTCACACTATTTGTCTTGCACACAGCGGTGAATGAAAAATCCGCTGAGAACTATTGAATACCGAGATAGTATCTTTGGTCCAGGAAGTCCCTGTTTTTTCTGGGGAAGTGTCACTACAGGCTTTCCTGGCATTTACGTGTTCCCTAGGCATCTGTTATGGGGCACTGTCAGACAGGATGCCTGGCTACATCGACTAGACAGGTTGGCTGCCCTAGGGGCAGCGGGTCCCCGACACAGGTACAACTCCCTGCTATAAAAATCACCGTGTTCCCATAGTTCATTTACAGTTCCCTGCCTGGGTGGAAGTTTTCAGTGCAGAATCTTGCTCGACAGTGGCAAGGAAGCCCATCTTCTCACTGAAATCTTCATGCCGTTGCAGTGGGGTGGCTGGGGTTTGGCAAGAACTTGCTGGAGCACAGGGTGGACTATTTCTGTGTGACCCGGCCCTGAGTAGGTGCTAGCCAGCTAGCCTGGCCCCTAATGTGTGAATGGCGCAATGTTTTGCTAACATATCGCTTTTCATATGTTTCCATAGCCCTGGAGTCTTCAGACAATGTAAGAACATGCCCTGCCTCTTTTGTCAAGGGCTGCACAAGAGCCTCCAGGGCAGTGTTTGGAAATTTGCTAGATTTTCTAGCAAAATGTATAGGTTGCTCAAAACGGCAGCTTGTCACTTGCATCATCAGTGCACGTTACCAGTACGGATTGGTTTTTTGAATGAAAGAAGGAATTCAGAGGACATCCAACGGGTTATCTTAGATGTCCTCCAACTTTTCTGACCTTACATTGAGTGTACAGGAAGGGAGAGGAGGTGTAAGAGAAAGGGGTGTGCTGGGTTTTGATGGTTCTGTATATCAAACTTTTGTCTAAGACACGATGATACTTCTTAGCTGCTGCTGTCCATGTCTGGCCCTCTCGAAGTGCTGCTGGATCCACCTCCAGCCTTTCACCACCAATCTTCAGAGCCTGCTCTTTGGAAACTGCAGCCAAAGGGTTTTCTTGCTCAACAAGAAGAGATTTGCTTTTTCATTAAAGGAGCAGGTGTTTGTATGGGCAGGAGGTCGTGATAGCACCACAGCTGTTAGGACTTCCCATGGGGACTTCTGTTCCTTGGTGAATCCTTGAAATTTGTGGTAGTACCTGTGGGCTAAGGACCATGAAGCCTTGGTGTCTCAATGCAGGAGGTGTAAAACAGCAGAGCTTGTGCAGAGATGCCGTGGAGCATTCTCACCTGCCCAGGGCTTCATTTCTCTGCCATGATCTCAGGCAAATCCTGACCAGCAGTACAGAAAACAACCAACCGCTTTAGGAATGTCTGCAGCCAACTCTCATTCTGGGGAGGAAGTATTTCTACTCCCTCCCATCATACAGGCATCAGAGGTGAGTTAACCTCAAACAAAATGAGTTATGCAGCCATAAAAACGTAAGCAATACGGTTTTCATTACAGGAGAATACTCTTCCCCAGGGAGCAACATTAGTGCTTTAAAGAACTGAGTACTCTTCTTGATGATATTTTGTTTTGATTTCTGCTCCAGGCTCTCAGAGCTGCTGCTCAGGGCTGTTGCTTACTTCACAAAAAATGTATTGCTGGAGCAGCAACAGGACAATAACTAATTCTGTAGGTAATCTAGAAATATTTTTCCTTTTACAAGACGACAAATTGTAATCAGAAAGACTTAGTCATTTGGGAAGCTGTGTGCCCTATGGTATAAACCCAGGCTCTCCCATCCCACCGTGGTTTTGGATTCAGAGGGAACAGTTTGGTGCACACAAACACAAATTTGGTGCCAGCACCACATTCCTTCTAACATGATCATTTCTCCTGGTCTTCTCTGACATCTCTGTTTTTCTCAGGCTCTCAAGGCTGAGTTGACACCCCCAGCCTCCCTCCCCAATCCTCTGCATTTTGGGACTCCTAAAATACGGGCTTTTGAAGAAGAAATGGGCTGCTCAACTGCCAACAGCAGCTTCTGGTATTGCCTGAGGAGCAGCAGCAGGGGAAGAGCCAGCACTGATGAACCACCACTGCTTTTTGCCCAGCACCTACACAAGGTCCTGCATACATTACTCTGCCCCTCAGAAAACCACAGTGGTGTCAGTAAAGCAGGGGATGTGTAAGACAGGTGACATGATAGCCTGTGAACCAAGGCAATATTCTGTTGCAAGTGACATCTGCTGACAGCCTTAACTGGCAACCAGGCTGCATCTCAGGTCATTTATATCTGATTTCCTGGCAAGGTTGAAAAGGTGAACTTTGTTGTCTTTAAAGTGAAAAGGGGTTTTATTTTTTTTTTTTAATGTAATTTGAGGGGGGGGAAATAAGCTCTACATAGCCAGTGGAAAACCTGATTTAAATGTCAAAGCATCTACAAACATGAAGGGAACACCTAAAAGCCAAAACATGTGCTGAAGCTCTTTTTCCAGTACACTTGGCCATCAAACTGACCAGCATCAATTCATTGACATTCAGCATTTCCAGATATCTCTGAGCTGTTTACAAGTGCCCATGGATGTGTGTTTGGCTAGGGAATGGCAGCCAAGCCAGGGAAACTCTGATGAGTATGACCTGTTCCCTGCTCCTGCTCAGGGCTCCTTGTAAGAGAATCAGTCTTTAAAATGTTCCCTTTCTGAAAACAGAGGGGAGGGGGAGAGGGTTTGGGGCAGTGGATGGATGGGAATGCAGTTTTGGATGTTTCTATGGGGCATTGATTTGGCTTTTCACCATCACTGGTTGCAGAGAGCCATGGAGCAGGTGTCTGGGTGAGCTGAGCAGAGACGAGCTGATGGATCGTTACCGACAAATGCCCCACGTAAATGTGACAGCTGATCAGCACAGGGACGAGCGAGCCAAGGGGGGCTTTGTGTGAGGGGGGTGCTTTGGACACTCAAATGCTCCCTTCCTCGTAACTTCTGCAAGGGCCTGGGAAACAGGCAGAGTTAAGGTGAGTGTGGCACGGAGGGGTGGCAGAGGGGTGGGTTCGTGCTGGTGGTAACAGCATAACCCAGACTGGGAGAGGTTGTCCTGCTCCCTTAGCAAGCAGTGGGGCTGGCTCCTCTGCACAGCAAGCCATGGCAAGCTGTCCAGGCACATGCACTGCAGCAGGTCCTCTGCGGCCAGGCTGATCATACGTGGCTTCCCTGCACCCACAGGTACCCGCCTGGTACATCGCAACACGTCACAGCCCTGTCCCTTCAAAGCCCAGCTGGGTGGCTGTGGAGGGCAGAAAGGGTAGGTCTCCTTCCCCTTCCTCCCATAAGTCAAACACTTTCTGAACTGCCACAGCAACAGGAAACCTGGCTTTGTCTTTGCAAATACTGTTGTGCTAAGTGATGCCTCTGAGCCCTTCTGGCTCTCTGCTCCCCATGCCCCGAGCGCTCTGGGGTGGAAATGCAGGAGCAGTTCCCGCTGCAGCCATGAGCAGCCAAGTGAGATGTCAGCAAACTCCCCCTAATTATTTACGGAGGAAACAAGAGGCTCCTTAGGCCTCTACATGTAAGATGAACTTAAAGTCATTTAATATATGCCTGTTGCCATGTTTAATGCTGCTTTGTGAGAGACCTTATCTGCAGTGAAAATGGAAATGAGCGCTCAGCTCATCACAGCGGCTCCTGCGCAGAGTCAGCTCTCCTCCAGCACTGAGCAGGCAGGGCATGGCGAGGAGCCAAGCTGCTCTCCTGGCAGGATGGGGAGGGAGAGGAGGACTAGGTGAGCAAGGGATGAAGAAGGGCAGGCTCAGAGTCCTGCCAACACAGCAGCCATCAGTCTGGCTGGGATGGGGTTTGTGCTCCCCAAGAAGATTTTGGCCTGACTGCAGTTTGTTGCAGAAATGTGATGGATTTACCTTGTTGAGAAAAGAAACAGATTTACTCAGGTCCCTGCTGCCCCTGGCTCTCCCACTCTCAGTGACACTGGAAAAGACAAAGTGGTCAGTCACTGAAGAGGCTACCAAGTAATTTCAGTCTCTGGTGGATGGGCTGTTGGCTCTCCCAGAGCAAGAAAATATACAAAGCTGGTTGCAAATGATGCTGATGCTGCTGCCAGGGAGTGGGTCAGAGCCCACTGCTTTCATCACACCAGTCTTCTCTGTGACTCCTTCCCCTGCTGCTTTCTTTACCACATGGAACACAGACTGCTCAGGCTCGTTCTTGGGGTGCACCCCCACCCTCCCTCATCTCTGTCTCCCGCCTAGGATGCCAGGTCCTGCCTGCCTCAGCTGGCAATCCCATTACACGGTTGTTAACCCCTTAAACTAGAGTACATGACTTCTCTCCCAAGGTGCCTCTAACGCTCTACAACTAGCCTAGTGATTCTTAGTGCCCCTTGGTACTTCCTAAGGCACCTGTCTGTCTGTATCCATCTGTTGTCTTTTTGTCCTAAATTGTAAGCCTAGTGAGGCAGGGATTTCTGCCTGGAAAAAAGACCTGGAAAAAGTCTCCAGCTGGATTCAGGCCTTACATCTGGTAACAGGTGATACATATTTCAAGGCAGAAGAGCTGGTTGGCTTCTTGGGGAAGTCTCCTCCCTGCAGCAAAGGTTAAGTCCTCGTTACGTCACAGCAAATAATCAGACAAGTAAACGAATATGAAATTTCAGCCTCTAATCAGAGGATTTCCTGAGGGAAGATAGTCCTGATTGCCCCTGAGTAGAGGTTTTTCACCCTCCTTCCTAAAAAAAGAGACAAAAATATTGTCCTAAAGGTGGATGGGTTATACAACAATGACAAAAAAAAATCTTGTGTGCCTGATTTCTCCCATGTATATGGAGCAAAACGGGGAATCCCTTTGAAAGAGCCTGGGTGAAGTGTACGCCATCGCTGTCAGAGGATCAGGGAATCACCTAAACTCAGAGCACAAAGCTCAGCTGGGCAGCGGATGCTTCACTCCCACCAGGTAAGAGCAAACCCAGCAGCGGGGCCACAGCAATAACCTCCACTGCTCCCCCTTGTTGGCTGCTGAGGCTGGTTCCCGCTAAAAGGCGCAGCACCACAGCGTTTATCTGCATTGCACCGCGTCAGCCCTCCTGCACATCAGCGTGCCCAGCTCGCGTGAGCCACCCCCATCAGGGCTGCGATCTCGGGGTGCCCATGGATCCCGATGGGGAAAGCAGGCTACTGCCTGCAGAGGTGACATGGCTAGAAGGGCACCAGCCTGGTTTCAGTGTCCTGGTTTTATTTGTTCACCCAGTTGTTCCACCCTGCACCCCACCCCGACAGTGGTTAGTGCAGCGTTAATTACTAGCCGTCCCAGTGGGGATTGCGTTAGGCTTGAACAACTTACAGATTAGACTGGTGTGGGTCACTCTGCCAGGCCAGGTGAGCCATGGTTAGTGGGATGCTGTGACACACTGCCCCGAGCAGCGGCGGGCAGGATTTGGCACGGCTGTGGGTACTGAGCTGTGCCGGGGCAGTGCTGGCAAAGCTGGGGCATGGCCGGAGAGCCTGGCTGAGCACCAGGGACGTGTGTCCCTTGCAGGGGCTGCAAGCAGCACCAGCGCAGGCTGCTGTAAAGTAACTTCCTGGGATTTACTTCCCTAAGCAAGCCTCAAGGGCATGGCTTTCCTAGAAGCTCCTAAACAAAACTCATCTCCCCTTGCCAAGACAGCCTAACTACATCATGTGGATGTGTTTGTGGCTAAAGCCTGGGACAGGGGCTCGCACGATGTAGGTGCGGTACCATCCCTGCCACTACCTCCTTCTGCACAACCTCAGGCAAACCC
The DNA here is from genome assembly GCF_015220075.1 of Falco rusticolus. Lineage (NCBI taxonomy): Eukaryota > Metazoa > Chordata > Aves > Falconiformes > Falconidae > Falco > Falco rusticolus. The sequence continues at coordinate 33,264,841 of NC_051195.1, forward strand.
TTTCGCCTCTCCGTGCACCACTTTCCACCTGGGTCTGGTCATAAGGGGGTCAGGAGACTTCCCGAGGGGAAGGTGCCCCATGTGTACTCAGAGGAGTAGCCAGTAAGTGGTCCTTATCTGTTTCTTGGCTTATTTTCTTCTTCAGGCTACTGGACCTGGCTGCCCAGTTGTTGCACCTGAATGCAGCGCTGCCCGTCCCTGTGAGCTGTGCATCCCTTTCTCGGGGCTTGCCAGCCTGCAGCCTGGCAATAATGCCCTGACCGGGGATCGCTGAGAGGGTGACTCTGGCTTCACAGCTAAGCGCAGGGCAATTGCAAAGCTCTTTCTGTTCTTTTGAAAGCTAACGTAAAAAATGATGATAAGCTAAATCTAGATCTATGCAGCAATTATGTAGGATTCCAGACCTTGCACCTGTAGCATAATCCATAGCAGAGTCAGATAACTACCTCGTCTAATGATTGCTCTGAACAGTGCACAAATCATATTATGCAGGCTGAGCTGAAAGCTGTTTTTCAGTCAAAGCTGATGAAGCTTGCAAAGACTTTCTTTGCCCAGCTCGCTCTGACTGCAGGTTTGTCCTCTTCTCCTTGGAATCCTTCCTGTTATTTTTCTACCTTCCTGTTGCAGGATGCAACATTCATTACAATAATAGATCAAACTTTGAGTGGAAAAACTCCGCTTTACAGTTGTCTTCAAGATTTCCGAGTTTTGTTCCTGTTTACCGATCAGCAGCCCTGACCTCTAGGCTCACCCTGCCAGGTACAACATTGTAATAACGTGGCAAAACCAAACCCAGCGGGCCCGTGTGCGTACCCATAATTAGCAGGTAGAGTGTTTTCACAGGGTGCTCTGATGGGCAAAAGATGGAACATGATGCTTTCAATCTGCCCAACGCTTTTCACTCATCATGTAGGCCTTGATATAATTAGGTGTTTAAACAGAGGGATATGGAATGGTCTTATTCAGGGAGCTGATGGTGGCCAAGCATCACTGAGGCAGAGCTGCGCGCATCAGGGCAGCCTCTGGAGCAGATGCAGGTGTCCTGTGCAGCGCGGGTGGTCAGGCACCAGGACGGGGGTCTGGAGGGGCTGTGCAATTGCCATCGATACTCAAAACTTAGCTGTAGAAGACCCCCAAAACTACAAAATTATCCTTGCTTTGAGTGGGGTTTGAGGCCTTGAGAGACCTCCTGAGGTGTTCTGAGAAGCTGTGTGCTCGGTCAGAGCTCCTGTAGCATGGCCAGCAGTTGCAGCAGGACTCCCTGCAGAAACCCTTCCTGATGAGGACTTGCCACCTGCTAGTGACCGAGCTGGAGAGAGGAAGCTCGGTGCTGCGTGAGGACGTACATAAGGCATCAGGTGTTCACGCAGTTTGCTGAAATACACACAGAGCTCCTGGGCAGAGCTAGGGAGGGAACGTTGCTCTGCTGCCTCCCACCCCGCCTTGCAGACACAGTTAACACGTGTTTAGAGGGCTATTTCCAACAGCAGCTTAAAACCAAAGTCCTGTTAACTGGAAGCAGAACTCCTCAGTATTTAAGTCACATTTAGCACACAAATGTGAGTGCCTAGTAATGAAATTCCTCTCACCTGGTATTAATCGCCCAAACATGAAGAGTAAACTAGTTGTATAATTCTTCCTGTAGTTAAAGGGCAGAAGCACCTATAAAAGCCCTGATCCTCTTATCTGCCATCTTAAGATAGTTTAAGGCATTCTTTGGAGGTACCTTAGCTTAGGGGCTTAGGTAACTGGGAAAGACCAAAGTCCTAAATAACGAACAGGCATGGGCGAAGGATCCCACCCTAATGACATGGCTTCTTGGGAACTCAGCCCATGGCTAAAATTTCTGTATCATATTCTTAACCTGAAAAAGTCAAGTGCTCTCAAAACCCTGAGCAGACAGCCTGTTCTGGCTGTCTGTGCCTGAATGTTTTGGCGATCTGGTCAGAGATGGTCCCAGGGAATGCTCCAGATTCTCTGGTGAGATATACAGGAGGAAGTTATGAGGCAGAAAAGCAACGTCAGTGCAAACTCGTTTGAAGGGGTTTTTGTTGACTGGATTTCTGCACTTTTTTTTGCTTGTTTGTTTCCTGTTACTCTTATGTTATCAGCATGGAGATATTAAATTATGTGACCAATGTAGCCAGTAAGACTAGCCACAAGTATTATATAATGTCTGGTTGCAGTAAACATCTCAATAATTATTTCTTTGATTGCAGCGCAAACATATCCTGTGTACAATATGTGGGTTACCAGGTAGAGTTATGTCATGACTCAGGATGAGCCAAGATCATAAGCAACTGTTAATGAAGGGAGGGATTTTCATTAGTTTCTCTGCATTGACCTATTTCAGTCGCCATTGAAGGTAGTGGCTGAAGGGGGAGACCCTCAGGAAGGGAGATCTCAGATGATTTATGGTTATTGGACACTTGCTCAGGTCAGAAGGTTGGGGACAGATGTGAGAGGGGCATTTATCACAGCAGAGGCTGAACAGCATCTCAGGGATGGGAGGAGTGGTCCTGGGCTCGCACAGAATCTCAGCCTTCATGCTCCTGCCTCCTGCAAGATGCATCACACCAGCCCAGGGCCTGCAGGGATATAGGTGCAGGACAAAAAAAAAAAAAAAAAAAAAATCTATCCAGGGTGTTTAGCTGTAAGCACAGCATCTCTGGCTTGGGAAACCTTTTGGCCACAGAAGGGGAGAGCGTGCTGGGTAAGCTTTGCCACCTGCTCAGCCTCACACTTTTCCCTTAGGCATCTGCTGTGGGCAACCGCTGGAGACGGGATACTGGGTAAAAGAGATCTTTGGTGTCTCCCAGGGTGGCTGTTTTCATGTTGTATTCTGTTAGATAGTCCAATACAGCTCCTTCTGTATTAAAAATAAAAGCCTTCAACTCACATATTTCCTTATGGAAAAAATAGCTATCTTGGGATCCTGCTTATGTAACTGGAATAACTTTTGTTCTCCACCCCACCAAAAGAAAAGCAAAAGGCTTTTATGTTGTGTAAGATATTAATGAACAGGGTTTCCTCTGAACAGAGGATGTTCAGAGCACTGCTAAAATCTTCACTCAGAAGAGGTTCGGTCCCTTGCTCTGGGGACAAATGATCTGACACAGCCTTTCTGAGCCATTACAGCACCACATCCCTCTGAGTTTAGTAATAACTTTTACTGACTTATCCTCTCACTAGATTATTTTATGATACAAAAATAGCACCCTCAAAGGAGGCAAATTAAGAGGCTTTGTGACATTTTAAAGGGAGGGACATTAAATTGCAGTCCCAGTTCCCCCTTTCATTTGAAAAGGGAAAACAGCGCAGCAGTTTCCAGGAACCACAGCCCAGCCCCATTATGGAGGAGATAGCATGAGACGATTTTACCCACCTAAAAAGAAAAATTAAGGAAACATAACAGAAGTGGAGAAGTAAAAAGTGACTTGCTGACAGGAAGATGAAAATTATACCAAGTCACAAGCAGATTCAGGAGCAAAGCACAGGTCTCCTGACAGCCAGTCTATCTTCCCTGCAAAGATTATTCACCAGGTAAAAGAATTATTCTCATGAATCATTGCCTTGTAAGAAATTTTGGAAAGCTCAGACCAGTGATTGACTGGATTTTGAGCTTGCCTGCTCAGTCCTGGGAAAGCCCCGTACAACAGGAGAGGGAATCAGTACCTGAACACCTGAAATGCCATGCAAGGAAACAGAGGGTGAAAGGTGGACACTGTTTCTGGGATGGTTTTTTTTATAGTCTAAGAGATTTTCAAGAGTTCCTCTTCAACTGAGAAGCAAAAGTGGTTTGAATTTTCCTGGTTTTAAGCCCTCCGATCTATAGTCTAATTTAGGATGTAATTAAGGGATTTTTTGAAGAGTGTACACTAAAACCAACCTAACAACAACTGATCTCTGGTGTGTCTGCTGCTGGAACGATCCCAGACAGTGCCACAGAGGAAACAGGAGCTTTCCATCCGTACAGTTTCACGGCTGTGCATAATATTTATTTCTGGTAGGTAGCTGTCTGGTTTACCAGTGTGGTTCACGTGCTGCTGGTGTGAACTGGAGCTGGCAGGGGCGTGTAGGGCACATCTTTGTCCATCTGCTATGTCGTGTGGGCTAAGAAGAGTTCGGTTCATTTTGCTCCGCTGTGCAGGGGGTGGCTCTGTATTTGCACTGTGCCGGGGCTGGGGGGAAGCAGCCAGCTGTTAAATCAGTGCAGCTGCAAAGCTGCCCCTTGAGGTGTCTGCCTTCTCCGTCAGCAGCCTCCTGGGTGGCAAGGGTGGCTCTGTGCTTAGCTCAGGGCTGCCTGGCGTGGTGGGAGGGCAGATGGCCTGGCTGAGCATGTTCTGCAAGAGGTAGATGTTAACCAGGGTTCACTGAAGGGTGACCTAGTGCTTTATATTCTGAATACCCTGGGAATCCTGGAGTACATAGCCCCAGCTTCGGATGGATGCTGAATGCTTCCTACATAGTCATTACAAACTATCATTAGCTTTATCCCCCCCCAGATTCTTCACCGCAGTATGCAAAGCTGACTTGGCAATAGCTCACAACATTTCCCACATTCACATGTAACTACTACACCTTCCTTTCGGATTTTCCACTGCTGCATATAAGATTCCTGTTGAGCATCTGAAGTTATAAATGCCTTGAGACAGAAATGGTCTTTTGGGTCTGTGTTTATCCAGTATCTGGCTTCCTGCCAGTCTGGCCAAAGGCTAGAGTCCCTTAGTACCTGCATATAACAGAGAAAGATTAATCATAACAATCCACAGCCTCTTGCATGTCTAGGTGATGAATCCTTCCCACACCTCTGTAGTACCAGTGCATACAGGAGATCTGTCAGCAGGGTGTGACTTTACAGTGCCCCAGTACAAAAAGTCCACATTTTCCATGCACATTAAGCACTGAGTATCATGTACAACTTTTGAAGCGCAGTTAACTGTCTCCTGTGCTGTGCTCGAGCTTTCCAGAAGAAGCACTTTGCCAACACAGCGTGGTTTGTGCTCTGAGCATCACTGGCCCCTTTGTACGGATGGGGAAACTGAGATGCAGAGTGGGAAGAAGACTATAACTGGCAAGTGAGAGAGGGAAAAAAATTAATTGTTTGGACCTTTATGCTGCCTGCCCTGCAGCTCCCCGTCACTGTGTCCTAAGTCCTGGAAGCCTCCCAGGTATAGTTTTGCAGGCTACCGAGAGCTGGTTGTACCGTAGCCCTTTGCTGCTGCTGCAGGAGGGCTGGAGAGCAGGATGCATCCTCCTGGGGGTGTCAGGACCAACTCCCCCGCAGCTGCTTTGCCCCAGCTGATAAGACCCCACTGCCCATGCTGGCAGCAGAGGTGTCAGTGACGCATTTGAGGACTCAAGGACTGAGAGAGGAGTGTTGTTGTAAAGGCCTAACACATGGACTGGCTTTCCTGTAGGAGGGAGTCCTTGATGTGGGTGTTACAGAGGAGCCAGGTCTGTTTTGTGTTGCTTGAGTCATAAGGCATCAGTGCTTGCAGGAATAAACGTGCCAGCAGTAGCATGAGTGGGTGGGAGAGAAAAAATATTTGGGGTTGGTGCCTTCCACCTCCTGCTCCAGCCCTGTCACATCCCCTCCCTGTTCCTTTCAACCACAGCAAAGGCTGCTTGGCTGCTGCTAAGGGAAGCAGTTGGAGGCTTTACCTCAACACATTGCTCATGTGCAAATTAAGCAGCAGCATAAACAGGGAGGTGGCAGCAAATGTGCTTTATCTGCCAGGACAGAGTCCCACCAAACAGAGTGGAAGCTGGATGATAAACGCTCGGTCCTCGAGCCGGCCGGCTGGCAACCCTTGCCAAGGGATTCAGCCAGGAATGTGCAACTTGCCAGTTTGGGTTAATGCAGTCGGTACAGTGTCGGGCTTAACGCCTGGTCATGGTCCTTCATTTACTATTTCCTACACCCCCTTCTGGGGGGTGCCTGGACCAAGGCAAGCACCACTGACCACTGTAAGGGCTCAGCTGGCTAAAGAGGGATGGCTGATGCAGGAAGCCTTTTGCCATCTTGCAGGTCCTTAGAGTAGGTTAATACATTCCTGGGCCTATATTTTTGCTGGTTTGCTCTAGCTCATCTACATCCGCTTCTCTTTTCCAGGATCTGGGGACTTCTGTGGTATAGGGAGCAGGGCCCATCGAAGAGGAGTCACCAGGTATTGTGTTACAGCGTGTGGGTAGGAGCCATAGCCAACCCAGGGCAGCTGCAGTAGCTCCTTGTCCACCCCAGTGAGGAGCGGCTCCTATCTTTATATAAGGATGCGGGTGTCACTGGGAAATCAAAGGTCATCCCCTGTTTTAGGAGGTGGAGGACTGAATGGAGGAAGGAGAAGCCAACACCTGACTCTGTGTTTGATTATCTAATGTGTCAATGCACAAATATCGGCTCTGCCAACCTCAAACATGCAAAAATCCTGAGTCAACCCATTTCTCCTTGTCCCCCAGTGTGGGATTTCCATGCAAAGAGAATACACTGGGAATCTTGTTTCCTTCTTATGTCGACACCTTCAGGGGACATGGTTTGCATTCATCTTTAAGCAAAGCAGCTGCTCTGAGGTAACCTGTAGAACCACAGGAGCTGGGCTTGGAGAGCACCTCACAAGCTAATCAAAAACTCTGAGTCAGATCCTGCCAGCTGGGTTCCTGGGATTTTGTGTTTAAATACAGGGTCCCAGAACCCTGCAGCAACAAGAGTACTGGGGGTAAAACACCATGTACAGGTGGAGATGTGATGATGGGAGGGCTGGGCAGTGGAGTTCATCACGGCTCTGAACAACTTGCTGGTAAGGCTGCAGCCCCTTCTGCTTCACGATCTGTCCACTGCTTCCCTGAGGAGGATGGATGAGATATTACTCATGTGTATCATGGTAGGAAGGCATCTGGATTAGGATGTGTTGGTTTTCTTCTAAGCAAGGATTCCTAGCACTTAGGAATGGCTGGTCCTGTTTGGAAACTTATCTCAAATGGTCCTAGGAGTCCTTGGAGAAATGACCAGCAGAAGTTTACTGTGATGTGGAGCAGTTCTTTATAGAGAAATCACATTCACAGGGAGCACCTTAAATATTCATATCAGATGTCTTGCGCTTTATAGGGACTCCAGATAGACGAGTCTTAGATGAGAAGTTACAGCATGTGTGATGCCCCGTGGCCCAGGGGGCAGAGGGACTTGTGTTTGCCCCAGAGTGTTGTCATGGATGCTGAGGGTTTCCAACCATACTCCAGTGCAAGGATTTCTCTTATGGGTTTTCTGTAACCATAGCTTTATTTTAACATTTCCTTTTGTAGAACTGGTGAAATTCCACTTTTGCTTACACCAGTATTATATGATGTGGCTCCACTGCAGTTATCATTTGCTCTTTGGGACTTTTAAAGTAAATATTGCATTACTTTACCCCCTAGCCCCTCAACATACCCATCTATATTAGAACCTCCAGGCTGGTTTAATGTGTTTTATCTGCAATTCCAGTTTAGTCTGAATTTTTCAGCTGATGCTAAGCCATATTGCAGCTGATTTCAGATAGAGCCTTGAGCAGTTTGTATGAGAGGGAACCTGTCAAGACACAGTTTGTGCTCAGTGCTTTTTCAGCTCTTACTCTGCCTGCACTTGAACCATGAGCCTTTTTATTTCCCCATGCTTTTTCATTGTGGGATTGCTTGTAATGCTGACAGATCAATAGAGCCTTTGTACCCTTCCACCTTCCACAGGTGTTACCCTTTTTTAAATGACAGCCAAAAAGTTTTAAACAAAGCACAGAGACTCAGCTCACTTGTGCTGGTTGGGTAGGTACTATGAATTAGTTGGCAGGGTTTAATCCAGTAAAGCCTAGTTAACGCTGTCCTTGTGCAGTAAGCTGATTATGATAAAGAGGGATGCTGTGTCTTAGCAGACGCCTGAAATCAGATCAACTAAATGCAGTTAGACTGGCCAGGCAACTTTTTTTTCTTTCTTTTATTTTTTCCCCTCCTCCACCCCCCCATCCCCCCCCCCCCCCCTTTTAACTCCCCCAGTGGTAACACTGCCTTGGCTTTGCAGCGAGGTCTGCTTAGGATGCAGTGATGGCAGCTGGCTGCCATCCGCCCACTCAGGTCACTGAGATTAGAGGAGCTTCTAGAGGAATGCTGTGAGCTCACGTGAGCCCTTGGCAGCTGCTGGCTCCCTTGCCCTTCGGCGGCAGGGGCTGTGCATCCCTGGCCGGGAGGTACACGAAGCTGGGAGGAGGTAGCTGCAGCGAACCCAGATTCATTCCTGCTGCCCCCATCAACAACATGCCCTCTGCTCCTGTGCACGAGATGGGGTATAAGTAGAGTGCTTTGACTTCCCTCTTCCTGGTTTGCAAGTGTAGGGAAGCCTCTGGCTTCCCAGAAAGCAAAATGTCCTGGTGCACCAAGGGTGCACTCTTGGGTTTCACCACCAGCACTAGGCATGTCCATGTGCCACTGCCTCCCTGCGCAGGAGATGGGTCGGGACACCAAAGCTGGTGGCCCTGTGAGCAGGGAGGCTCAGCAGGGTTTGGGATCCAGAGCTTGAGGGGGGCTCTGAATCCAGCACGGAGCTTTCTGGTCTGGGGCATCCCGTTCCCCCTGGCCCTTACAGCTCATCAGCATGAGAGTGCTTTCCGCGGTTCCCCGGGGGTGATCCGGAACACCCCAGGCCTGCGGGGAAGCTTTCCATCCCAAGCAGGGCTCCTGGGTGAGTATTTCAGCATTTCATGTCTGAATACAGGCTCTGTTGAGCGGTGCGGGGAATAAAGCTCCCATTTAGGATATTGCTGCTGCCTAAGAGGCTTTAGGGATTGTTAAAACTCTTGTCTCTCAGGAAATAGTCTGGCTTCATCTGCTGCCAATTAGAGCCACGGGGCAGCACGGCGGGCCAGGGTGAGTGTTTGCAGCTCACGGACCTGGCTGCCCGCCCTCGGCGCCGTGCGTGGGGGTAACGCGGGGGCACCGAAGGGAGGAAGCCCCCACTGCAAGAAGCAGCTGCCAAAGCCCACCAGCAGCCATGGAGCGACTGGGATGTGGAGGAAGGGCATCATTCAGTGCAGCACTGGCATGAATTAGGGCTTCCCATGTACACAGGGATGTGGGCTGAAACATCATCCCCCTTTCTAGTTTGCCTCAGGGGTATTAAAACAGCCTTGAAACAGGAAACAGGACATCAGCTGCCAGTGGGAAAAAGCCAGCCATGTCCCTCCTGCACCTCCCTGTCTGTGGGGGGTCTGTCCCCACCTGATCCCTCCATCAGCACCCCAGCAAGTGGGGTCCTTGGGGTAGTTCACATGAGACCAACTTATCTTTGGATTTTGGGCTGCTGGCAGCACTGTGGTCAGGGGGTGGCCGTAACCTCTCAGCGTGGAAGAGCACCAAGGACTCACCAAACGGGAAACGTATAACGAATTCAGTCTACTGTGAGTCTCCAGGGAAAACCTCCTCTGAAGTGGCTGTAATCCTCCTCTGGGTTATTGAACAGCACGCTGCTGGCTGTGCTCCTGCTGAGGGTGAGGAGGGAGCTGAGCAGCCACATGCTGCACGGCAGGATTTGCGACTGCAGGATGGCTCTTGGACCTGGAGCTGCATGGATAGCAGAATATCTTTAGGTGGTAGGCAGGATTTGGTGGAGAACTGCCGCTCCATGTCCCCCATCCACCCTGCCCAGGCACCCTGCCATCATGTGCACATGGAGGGGCAGTGCGAGGTGCCCCTCCAAGACCCTGGCAGACCGAGAGCTGCAGCTGTGGGTTTGCTTCCTCCTGCTGCAAAGCACATGGTGGGATTCAGTTTCCAGAACCTTTCGCTACCCGAACCCTGCAGTGTTCGCACAGCACTGAGCTGAATTAGCATCTTAGAGTGCCTTTGAGTGCAGTATGAGTTTGTAGACCCAGCTGCCTGGAAACCAGGTACCCCCAGGAGCTTGTTGACTTTGCTTTGTTGTTCATTTTGGGTGCCAAATTTGAAAGGCCACCCATGGCTTTGTACTTATTTCCAGGTTCTGTTGACCTACCACATTCTTCCAGCTCCAAGAGCCAGTGTTCCATTCATCTCAGTCTGCCAGTCTCCAGGTGATGGAGTTGTCCCCTGCCAGCCTGCCCCTTGCTCTGCCAAGGCAGCCACTTGTTTGCCCTGTCATATCTGCTTTCAGGGTCAAGTCCTCAGTTCACCTCCCCTGGGTCCTATAAGGCTCGTAAGTGTTGACTCATCTGTGGTTTCACTCCCCTGATTTCATTCTTTACAAAACTGGGGCACACAGAAGGCTAGACCACCTGGGAGACGGGCAGGCTGTGCTTACTGGTCCCAGTGCTGCCCAGCAGAGCGCCCAGCAGAGCTACAACTGTAGTGCAAAGGGGCCCAAAACTTCTCAGTTCTGCACGCAGCTTTGGGAGGGAGAGCTCCTTGGAGGGACATGGCTTTGATGGGCATTGCTCTGCCCTTTCAACTGTGCTTTAATGAGAAGGCCTAAAGCAATATCACTTCTCACCCTTGTTTTTAGGTATATCCATGGAGGATCAGCGGGCAGGGGAGGGGAGCAGCAGTGGAGAGTCACATGCACAGCAGAAAAACACGAGTCTCAGCAAAGCCTGACACCAGAATCACTGGAAGGGTATGTAAAGCTTATTTGGGTTTTGGGTTCTTTAGTGCTGTGTTTCTCCAGCTAATTAATTGTCCTAATGAGGGTGAGGCTCTTATCAGATCCAGGAGAGAGTCCACCTCAGGGAGGGCGGGGGAGAAAAGTAAGGGTAGATTACCATATGAAGAGTAGTCGTGAGAGGTCAAGTTTGCTGTTGACCACAAGCAAATTCAATCAGGCTATGTCCTTTCCTCCTCACTTTGTTGTTGAGAGCTACCTGCTTGCTGCAGAGTCACCGGGAGCATTGCTGAAAGCTGGGGAGGGGAGCAGCATGCACGGCTCCCTGTCACGCTCACCATGCTCGCTGGGAATCCTGTGTCTGCACCAGCCATGGTACCACAGCTCTTCTCACTGGAAACAGAGGCAAAATCCCAGGAGCCGAGGGGCTGGCAGTCCCTGACAATAAATAGGTGTGTGGAACGTTTCAAGGTCTGAGCTGCAACAGCAAAACCGGTGATGCACAGGCTCATCCTCTGTGTGTGTGTGTCCCATGTGCACACACAACCAGAGCCTGGTCCCGCGGGTCACTTCCCAGCAAGCGCTGTGACCCCTCAGGGGAGGGAGAGCAAGAACCAATTCTCCTCTGCCTTGAGAGATATAAAGCCCAGGTATGAACAGTGATAGAAGATGCAAGCTCTTTCCTGCTTCTTATTTTTTATAAAAAAGTGCAATCTGACTGTCTGACTACAGATCTGCATAGCACCAAGAGATACAGCTGTGGGTGTCAAATGCTCCCAAACCTGCTGATGTTTGTCGGTGCTGCAGGTGTGCTGCACCTCAGCAGGTCAGGGGCACAAAATGTAGGTGGCAAGTGGGTGTATAATGAAACCCCTGCAACCTTGTGCCGCTGTCGGATTGCATCACGCTTGAAATCAGACAAACAAATCAGCAGGCTGGGGAGCCCAGCCACTCTGCCTGCTGACTAATCTCCCCTCCCCACGCCTCTGGCTGCTGAACCTGCCGTGGGCTTTTGGCACACATGGGCCCTATAGCTTGGTTTGGTAGGAGCTCAAAGTGGCTTGAATGGCAGGAGGAAATCCAAAGCTGGGGACCCGTCACCAAAGCTTTATGGCCATGGTGTTTCGAGCAGTGCAGCAGCAGCAAGCACTTCCCAGAGCGTGTGATGTTATAGAATAAAAGCGTGGGTGGCAGGGGATGTTAACATGCTGGCAGTAATTTCCAGCTCTGTGACAATGAACCACTGATATCATCACACACGCTGGGCCAGATCCGGCATTCCTGCTCTTGCCTGAGATCCTGATGAAAGTAATGGGAATTGCCATCCAAGATAACGATTGCAGGATCAGGTGGATGATGACACCCTGCTTTTCTTATCTCGTTATCTCTGGCACTGCCTCTCTGCCTCTCTTTCCACTACTTGCAGTGTTTCATTCTGTGCTCACAAACTGTAAGGAGAGCCCGCTGGAGAGCTCTAAAATGCATGTGATCCCTGGAAACTCCCTGAATTTATAGGGAAAACTTCCGCATTGTTTCCAGCAATTAAATTGCATCAGAAGATGCCCACATCCATGGTAATGTCTTGCTGCTGTTACACTGGGCAAGCAATTGCTCGATGGTCTATAGTGGGGAGCAGGAGAGCAGCTAGTTAGGTGGGCTGTGCAGCAGCACGTGGGGAGGGGGTCCAGGGAACCCTCGGCAGGGAGATGTCCTGGAGATTGCCTTTGTTTGGAGACAGTTTTCATTAGCACACTTGAGACCCCGCTCTCGATGAGGCCCGGTACAGACTACATGCTGAAGAAATCTTCCCAAGCATGTTTAGCCAGTTCAAGTATATGTGCTTGAGGCTGCTGCCTCTGCTCTCATGCCCTGCTAGGGCTTCCCGTGGTGTGAGCACCCTGGATCTCTGCAGGCTGAGCTACTCCGGTTCTTCCCCAGCGGATGGCAGAGTGCATTTGTCTCTCCTCCTGCGCATGGGGAAGAAATGCGGGAAGCATGACCTGTATATACTGTTCGACCTCCAGCCTTCCTGCAAGCTGCAGCCTTGGGGAAAGCGAAGCATTTCCCCTGCCCAGGAGGGCACGTCTCCCCTGCTGACAGGCACCCTGGGTTAAAGTGGGAAGGGTTGGTGTTTGCAAACAAGCCCAGATATGGCCTGGGAGGCTGATACAGCTCTTGAAGCAATGCTGAGCACTTGATGAACAATTAAATCCTTCTGAATTTGCTTGAGTGAAATCAAAGGTAACTGAAGTATCAGTCACGGCCTGAACTGGACCCGCATGCTGCTCCCCTCGGGGACATGTTTCCCCCCCGTACTCAGCGTGCAGCTGCAGCAAGTCACAAGCTCTGCTGCTGACCGGCCAGGTGACACAGAGCGTGGTGGCCCTGGGGCAGGGGCCATGTGCTTCCATTCTGGGCAGATTCAGCGTGTGCATTACCTCTCCCAGGATGCCGGTGCGGAGGTTGGCCGTTGAAGAGAGATGAAGGAAGCAGGGCCATGGAGGTGTTCTGCTGCCAGCATGGGGGTGTGAGCATGGCAGCTGCCCGAGGTGACAGGCTGTACCATCCCTCTGATGAGGAGGTCAATGGCAGGCCCACCTGGGGTTCACCACATCCATCCTATCCACCTGCTCAGGGATCTCCAAGGCACAAGGCACACTGCTGACCTTTGGGAGAGTACTGGTCAAAGCAAAGTTACCCCTTTATCCCACTTGCTGGCTAAGGCTTAATTGGAAGTGCAAGTGTAAGTAACCCTGTTGAGCTTTCTGTTTGTCTCTAGTATGGCAGAGCTTCTCCTACTCAGTGGAGGACAACTTGCTGAAGGATCTTACGTTGTGTCAACCCAAATCATTTGAAGAAATGGACAATTAATCCAGAGTCGGTTAATAGTGCACTGGTGATCTCTCTATGCATGGAAACGCAGGAGACTTGCAGACTCTCACATCTGAATGCTCTTCACACCAGATGCGAAGTTGAAGAGCATGATCTCCCCATAAGGGCAAGGTGGTCCCTGGTCTGGGCCGAAGCAGGGCTGTACTTCGAAGACTGTTTTAACAGCTGCTATTGTCGAGTGGGCTGTAGCCACCACAGGTATAAATACCCGGCTTTCTTCCTGTTTTTCTGTATTGCCCAAGGGTCTGAGCTGCACTCCTTGTGCTTGGGCCCTGGGGCTGCAGAGCCCCAGGTCTACCTACCGCAGCAGACCAAGGGGAACCATGCTGATAGGGACCCACCACGGACAAATCCTCCGTTGTTCAGACATGCTGAGACTGGAAGCATTTTTCAAGTCTGTTGGGTCAGCTGTGTGTGAGCATTGTCCTTTGAGGTGACAGTGGCCATAGTGAGTTGGATCCTGACTGAGCGGTGGCTTCGGGGACCGCCATTCCCACCATGAGGGCTGGGGAGATCGGCTCCCTCCTAGAAGAGGGCTAGTGACACCGTCCCACTGTGCTGCTTGGTGCAGACCCTGGCCTGGGGATCAGGGATCCCTGCCTCCAGCCCCTCACTTGATCACCCAAGGCACCTCTGCTCCCCCCCAGCTCTGCAGGATGGCATCTTTTTCCTTCTCTATTCCCATTCTGTAAGCACTTTGATCTCTGCGTGGATTCAGTGTGAAAGCATGGTGTTCCCTTCCCATACACCTTTTTTTCACTTGCTGTTGCAAATACCAGTTGCTTTGATGACACGTTGTGAGTTTATCTTAAAACTATTGATTTAGTTTAGGGTTGGTGCTGCAAACGCGCAGGAAGACGTCCTTGTCAGCTTTTAAACACTTATATACCTGTAAAATAGCTGCTTTCCCAGGAGAGCGCACTCGCTTACCCATCAAAGGATGCACCCTCCTGCCTACTCGTGTCACAGCGATAAAAGGGCCAGTCTGAACCATTACAAATACGGCTTATTTGTAGCTACAATACAGGGAGTTGCTAATAGGTTTCAAGCAGCGTGTCTGAACATGGGACAGCCATGTGATCCCTGCATCTTCACATCATGCAAGTGCTTTCATCGGTTTTAAGGCGTGACGATCTGATCCAGCAATTCCTGAGCCAAACCCTGTAACGACCACTTGACCAGAGCATTTCTTTTTATTTGGAGACATCAAGAGAAGGAAACTCCACCACTTCCTTTGGTAGTTTGTTCCAGTGGTTAAATCAGCCTTGCTACTGAAAATGTGAGTCCCATTTTTCACGTGAACTTGGTTGGCTTTTGCTTCCCATTGCTGCCTTTTTGTGCTGGTCTCATCCACCATGTGCAGTGGAAGCAGGCCAGATGGCTGAGAGCATTTCAAGTTCAAATTCTAGTAATTCTGCAGAATTTTACATAGAATTGCAACTTATCTTCTCCAGGGAAGTGCTGGACAAAATATTTTGCAGCGGCTGGTGAGGAATAACTCTTCTTTCTTGAAATAATTGACCTCCACACTCTCATCCCTTTCAGCCTCCAATTCTGTTGCAATGTTTCTTCTGCAGCTAATTAAGAGGGAATCCCCCACTGAAGGAAGAAACAGAAATAGAAAAATCCCTTTTCAGGAATAGGCACTATGTAAGCTATTCAAGCTGGGATTGCATTGTTAGGAGGAACTTTCATAAGTCAGGCCCACAGCAAGAGCATCTTTTTCATTTCTGCAGAATAAGCTGGCTGACAGCTTGCTGTACAGATGCAATCCAGTTCTGTGTGAAAGCAAGAGAAAATGCCTCAATATGAGTTTAATTACAGTTGTTTCTATAAATTCTTTGTGATGCATGTTTCAGCTAAAACAACCTTGCAATTAATCACATACACAAAAGCCTGCTGTAACCAAAATCTGACATCAAATCTCTCTCTACTTCTGTATCCTTTCTTGAACTCTGATCTAAAAAGAGAAGAAAAAAGGAGCTGAAAGAGAGAATTCCCATACCTGGATGGATGTTTTTGCAGTGTGGTAATGAGACTAAAGTTACAAGCTGGAGCTATTAGCATGTAACAGCAAGGAGATATCAACACTGTCACTGCTTGCTGATGGGCTTCGTCTCCCACTGACCTGTGCTTACCGAACAGTTAATGGGATGGTATTTGATGTGACAGCAATGCACTCATAATGCCTCACAATACCAGATCTCAGGGTCAAAACTCATGTCAATCATTCATCTAGTTTCCAGCTGACGTGGGTGCCTGAATTGCCTGGAAGGGGAGGAGGGAATCATTTGCAGCAAAGTATTTAATGAGCGTCCACCACAAGACAGGGTTTATTTCTGGCTGTGCGGCCACCTCCTTCTGCACTGAGCTCAGCATGTCACATCACCTCCTGCCTCCCTGCACCACGTCTGCATGGTAGCCAATGTGACAGACACTCACTGCAGCTTCTCCCAGGGTGTCCAAAATGATCTGATTTAGGCTGACAGCTACAATACACAGCAATAAATATGTATTCTAATGATCCTGCCAGTCATGACCGGACTGGAGAAATGCTTTCTACCCAAGTCCTGAATTTGCAGGCAAAAATGGAAGCTGCATAAATGGATAAAATTACCTGCTGTGAAAAACAGTGGGTGCTAAATCCTGGCCCAAATTAAGTGCTTTGGCATTTGGATTTGCAGTGGGATTTTTTTCTTTTGGCTGTGGGACGTTTTTTGCATGTCTGTGTGTCTGTGTCCAGAGACAGCAGCCTGGAGGATGGCAGGATCAACCTGCCCAAGTCATCATCTGGAGAGCTAGAAAGCTGCCCCATTGATGGCTGGAGGAAGGCTTTTCTCACAACAGTTTTGAAACTCGCTCCGGGTGAGATGCCTGCATGGTCCCCATCACTGCCTGCCCTGAGCTACGCCCTCTCTGAAGATGTTCAAAGTGATCTGTTCCCACCTTCCCTCAGACAATGCCACAATTTTCCCCTTATTTTCTTCATATGGATCCTTTTTGACTCTTTTAAGTCAAAGGTGGTGGAGCAAGGGGTCCTTTCTGTCCTCCAGGAGGGCAGTCAAAGAGTCTTGCTGCTGTCACTGACTGGCATGGCTTGTCCTGGAAGAGACAGTCCTGTGTTTGGTCACATGTATCTGATGGCTTTGGGCATGGGATCCCTCCTCTCTTGCTGCAGGTCCTTGCCTGCATTCAGAGGGATGTTTTAGTGTCCCCTGTAATTCCTGTCTTGGTTATCTCACTGCGTGGCAGGAGGCAGGAGGTTTTGGAGTACAGAAACCATTTGGAAAGAGTAACAAACTGTGTGTTGTCCTCTGAAACAGGCAGACCATTATCACAGAACCATAGAATCATTCAGGTTGGAAAAGACCTTTAAAATCATCAGGTCCAATCATTGACCAAGATCCGCCAAGCCCATCGCTAAGCCATGTCCCTAAGCATCTACACATTTTCTGAACACTTCCAGGGATGGTGATTCCACCACCTCCCTGGGTGGCCTGTTCCGATGCTTGACCACCCTTTCCGTAAAGAAATTTTTCCTAATATCCAATCTAAACCATCACAGGTGGCTTTTCCAAACATCAGGCCCCATTTTTAACTCTTGTGCACTACGGTGAATGTGCAATGAAGGAGGCATTAAGTGAAATGTCAAGTGAAATGCAAAATGACTATTGGTGTCTGGCTGCGAAGTATCTGGAATGCTTCTTTTGTTTATTTATGCTATGGGAAACGGAGAGGATGGGAGCAATGAGGCTCCGACACCTCCCACTTCCACACTGTCCCAGGGCGCTTCCTGCTGAAGGCAGGCAGCCTGGAGCCCCAGTCACTTGTGCCCACAGCTGGTCACCCTATGGCATCAAAATTCAAAGTCTCTTAGACAGGGAGAGCAGGGCTTTGGCTGCCTCCGGCCCCTTCCCGTTTCCAGCTCTTTCACCGGGTAAATCAAGCCTTTGTCCTGCTCAGCATCATGAGGCCAGGCTTCCCACAGGCACGGACAATGCCCTCTTGTTAAGGAGTAAGCCTGTAGGGAGGAGGCTGAGCCTCACAACACCTTCCAGCCCCAGCCCCTGGGGCCTATCTAAATAGTAGAAAGGTGAGTGTTAATTGCGGGAAGGGATTGCCCCCTGCTCTCCACGCCATCTCCCTTTTGAGGTTTCTGTCCCCGCAGCAAGAGCAGCAGAAGCAGATGCATCTACCTCTCACCTGGGATGTTGGTTTTTTTTTTACCTGGGAATTATCTTAAAATAGAGCCGCCTACGCCACGCCAGGATGGACGGCCAGCATGAAGCAGACACACCGTCACATCTCTCTGGGCTTAAAGCTGCAGCATGGAAAGGGCAAAGAAGGTCCAAAGTCAAAGAGACAAAGAGGTCAAGCTCAGCCCTCTGGAAACGATGGTCTAACCTGTGTCAAACAGAGTGCGATCCCACAGGGAAATCTTCCTTGTCCCAAACTTACTGTAGGTCTGCCCTAGGCAGGGAGGACTCACACCTCTGCTCGTGGCCCCTGCAAGGAGCTCTGTGCGGCTCCAGGCCACCTTCAGGAGAGGGCTTGGCCAGGCCTTGGGAAAGGGGAGCAGATACTTAACCTGCCTTTGGGAATGATGTTGGGGTATTGCCAAAATGCGCGAATAGCTCTCCAGTGGTCTCCCTGCTGTAGTCAGGTTGGTTTCTCCCCTCTTTAAACACATCAGTAGAAAATGCACAGGCAGTCTTGTCACACCAACCTTGTGGCAAGGTAGAGTCACCACATGGTGCCACCGTATGGGAAATACATGCCAAGTTGTGACTCTCCAGGCCTGTCTCATCCTGCTGCTGTACTTCCGTGGCTATGACTTTCCTGTTCCTTTGCCATCCCACCACAAGAAGGGAGCGGATGGAGGGAACCCCTGGGAAGCTCTGACCTTTCCACATCCCTGGCTGCCTTCCCTCCCTACCTCTGGAGGTTTGTGTTCAGAGGCATCACACCATGTGTGTGCTTCTTGGTGGGACACCTATATGGTCTGATGGTATTTCTGGATAGCTAGCAGCACATGATGCACAGGGAGTGCTGCTGCCATCCTGGTGATATAGGTACAGAAAAGAGACCCCCTTTCTCCATGCATTCATAGCTCATTGCAGTGCCAGGCACAGCCCCAGAAGCAGGCAGGCAATACCACAAATGTGTTTTATTCCTGGAAAAGCTTTAGTTGTTCTTTATGGGTTGTCAGTTCCTAGGGTTCTTGGGATAAAAATGGAGCAGCAGCTTCAGCAGCTTGTTGTCTGTAGGCTCAAGTGGTACGACAGGAACACCATGGCTGCACAGGGATCAGTTTCTCTAGGACTGACATCCCCTGGTGGAACAATTTCTAAAGGCAAAGCTGTTTTGTGGATCTCTAAGCCCTATGGGTTCAGGTGCCCAGGATTTTTCAAAATCAGTCCAAATAAATATTTTCCCCCTTCCTGGTAGATAAATAGACATACTGCACACAACCAAAAGCTGTCCATGATTCAGCCAGTGGAGTGTGTGTCAGACGTCCCGATTCCCAAAGTAGCACCGCTAAGGTCTGGGGGGTGGCGTGTCCCAGCGACCAGCCTTCCTGATTGGGAAGCTGTCCCTCAAACCACACTCCCGCTAGGGCACAGCTTCCCAGAGTGCTGCTTCTCAGGGGGCTCCTGAGACATCCCAGGGGTGCAGAGCAGGACACGCGCATGTCTGTACTGCACTTCTGGAGGAGGAGGGTGGTGGGAATGAGAGCCGAGCATCAGTCATGGAGGGTCACTTCACCACCCCCTCCCAAACTGGGCTTCCAGTATCACCACAAGGGATGTTGGACAAATGTTCTGGCAAGTGACAAATTGTTTCCCAGCTCAGCCCCCCTTCCTTCCCACCCCTTTTTCCCTATGAGTCAACTTCTGCCTACACAGATGCTTCCAGACCAGCCTGAATGCCCTCTTCATTGCACGCCGATGGGATGTGAGGTTATACTGATGCATGCTTTCTTCCCCTGGATTTCTAGATTTTCCTGCATGTAGGCAGAGAGCAGCGTGATGCTGTATGACTGAAGCCCCAGCTCACAGTTCATGTATAATAGACTGCCAAAGCTTATAGCCCAAAAGCCATGTTTTGTAAGACCCTGAGCACACATTTACGCAGCAAACATCTGCAGTAGCGTGAAATGTGATGGCCTCGTGCTGATCTTCAGCCAGAGGTTACACTCCACACCTCGGAGCTGGAGGAAGGAATGGTGCAGGATGGTCCAGCCCCTCCCGCTAGACAACCTCTGGCTCAGCTGGGACCTTTCTATGAATATCTTAGCAAAGGAAAGTGAAGCAGAACCCACTAAGTGTGGGAGGGATGGAGTGAGCAGCAGTTTATAGAGTTAGCATTGTCCTCCTGCTCTGGAGGACTGTCTGTCACTCACTGTATCAGGACTGTAGAATGGGACCATCTGGTAGCCACAGGCTATAATAAGGTAGCCCTAGAGGTCCTCCACCATGAGCAGTCCCTGTCAGAAGGGGCATTTCCCAGGCTTAACTTGGGAAGGACTAGGGAAAGGGCCTGGCTTGTAATTTTTTTCTTTTTAATTAAACAAGAGTCTTAATAAACCTGGAAATCCCCCTTTTAAATTTGATGCACCAGCCCCCTCCAGGCCCCCACGCCCTCAGGGAGGAAGTCATAGGAAGTGAAATTAAAGGCACCTGCAGCTGAGGGAGCAGATGGGGACCCAAGGCCTGCATGCGCCTCTGTAAGCCAAAGCATCAGCTGAAGGAGCTCCTTTGAAAGTAAGCCCAGATAGGAATGGCCTCTTTCTCAGAGGAGACCACCCTTTCCCAGGAACACCAGCTAAATAAAAGACAACCTTGTCTGTACCTATGAGGGCTTGCTGGGGGTGCAGCCTGCAAACCAAGCAGCAAGGCAATTTCTGTTGCAAGAGTTCCTGTACAACAGACCGTTTGCCATATCTCAGAGGAAATCAGCTATGTCACCCCACGGGCTCTTTTCTGCCAGTAGGAAACCCTGGTGAAGACTTGTACTATAAGCAGCAGCATTGTATTGGGAAGAGTTTCCAATACAGCATTGACTCAAAAGAAGCCTTTGTGTTTGATAATATCCATACAAATCATCATTCAGGCCCTGCTGGTCTCAGATCATGCCCTTCCTAGAGGACAAAGGTGAGCAAACACATGGCAGGTATCATCCAATTTTTTTAACTCTCCTATTTTTAAATTAACAGCATTTTTGTTAGTATCTACTTCCACATTTACTTCAGTTTAAATATAGCTATGTGTTTTTTAGGATTAACATATGATACCCTCTTACTTTGCCTGTGAAATACAGGGGAGGAATGTAGTCCTACTGGTATGGAAGGGTTTGGTGCACAGAATGAAAACTATAATGGGCTGAAAGTGATGGGGAAGTTTTATTTTACAAAGATGCTCAAGTGGGCTATGCTGTCAAAAGGACACAATGTCGAAGCCACATCCTGCCGACATGGCTAATCCATAAAAGAGCTTTCAGTGTTTTCCCTTGTAGTAACAGCTTTAAATTTTAATAAGCTGTAGTGTACTTTCACCGGATGTCATAAGCTGATACAAAGTTTAAATGGGGTTAAGTAAGTAGGAGCCTAGGAGAAAGAAACATAAAAGATGTAAAGTATTTCCTTTTTACAAGTTTATTTTGCTAGGTTTGTTTTGGGAAAAAATATTTAATTCAAATTATTTTTTTCTTCTCTGGATGATTCAGATGTCAGGGGAGGAAGACAACACTTGAAGTAACCATAGAGCAACTTCAGCTGAAAGGACACTCGGTAAAAATAAAGAAATTAATCAAGTTATTAATTCAGGTTACATTGTCATTTAACACATTTTAGGGTAGTTACCAAGTCACCAACTTGTGTGTCTGAACGTGACCCCACAAGCCTGTAACACAAGGATTTGTAGGAAGACCCCTTGAAAGGTCATCCAGCCCACCCCTGTGCCAGGGCAGAACTGACTCTGTCTTCCCAGACAGGCTTTTGTTCAGCCTGTTCTTGGAGCCCTCAGCGGTGGAGAACCGCAGCCTGCTGTGGCCAGCAACCCCAGCACCCACGCTCTGCTGCTGAGAAGCTTCCCTCCACCTACAGCAGATGTGCCTTCCTTTGCTTTAAGCCCATTACCCCTCGTGTTACAGCTGGTGAAAGAGGTCTGGTTTATCTCCTTCCCCTCCACAGCTCTGGGTGGCACATCTGCTGTCACCACAGCCTCCCCCTGCCCACCGACCCCAGCCACTTCCCCCTTTCCCCACAGCTGCTTTCTAGATACTCTGCGACAGACCCAAACACCGTCCAGAAATACCATTTAGGGTGATATCCAGAGGGCAGACTGAAGCCTAGATCTACTTTTTCTGTTCTTTGCAAAGATGGGATAAAGAGCTTTTTGGGCATGGGATGTGCAATGCCAAGAGAGGGAGTTCATAGTCTGCATCGTGACCCACTGCTCACCCTGCCTGTACCATGCCTGGGGACCCCTGAAAACAAGCATGGGCTATGGGGTGAAGGGTTTTTTTTTTTGCTACTGGCAATGCTGTAGAAAACAGAGGTGTAATGTTTTTTTATTGAATGTGTTGATTTTTTGTTTGCTTATATCTGTGTAGCCCACTGAAATGGTTCCAAAACATTCTCAGCTAAAAGCATGAGCTGCTCCATTTTGAGCTTAAAAAAGTCATTTCTGTACCCAGGAGCTGTACTCATTCTCTGTGAAGTGGGCATAGTAACACGCACTGTGCAGTGGATTATATTTATGTGACTATACCCTCTAGGCAACAACCTGGTGCTTAAAGAGATGAGTCAGTCAGACAGACCAAGGCAGAGGGAATCAGATGCAGCAATGATCAAACTTAGCTTCCAGAAGATCTGGACCAAAGTAACCAGTGTTTCTCCAAGATACGCTTGTCCTAATAGCCAATTAAACGCACATGTAAGGATGTTTTATGTCATTTGATGGCTCCCCACAGTCTAAAGAAGCAGTAACCACACACAAGGACTAGGATTTGCAGCACGAGAGGCTGGCTGGGTACCGATGGGCAGGAATAAGCTGGGAGATGCGAGTGAAAACCGAGCCGGACTGACGATGGCTGTTGTAGCAAGGGCAGATCTACTGGTGCGGAATAGGAGCGGATTCCTGGGAAATACATCCGGGAAAAGGGAAGAGATGGGATGAGTAAGGCAAGAAATGCGTGCGGGGAAATGGCAGCAGGAAGAGGAAAGAACAAATGAGAACTGGCAAGTTGATAAAGGAACAAAAGGGCTTTGTCTCACATTAAAGGCAGCTAACTACACAAATCATTTTCCCATGTAAGCAATTACTGCAGCTACCCCAGGGATAGTATGTGGCTGCAAATGGGAACATGGGTTCTTTACATTCATAACTGGGTCTGGCAAGTGCTCCGTCAATATGGCTCATGATGCTCTGGGCCATGTCAGACAAGCAGAGAAACTGAAACTTGATTGTGCAGATAGCTGGAATCCCTGTTTTAAAAATTGCTTGTCCATCTGTACACAGGAGTAAGTCATCAGCTAATGGAACAGAAAGAACAGTGACTTCTAAAAGGAGACAGGAGGTTTGGTTTATTCCTCTTTTGCTCCTGACAGCAGCTGACAGCAGCTTGCAGCAGTTGCTGGAGTCACGTAGGCATGAGTCAGGTAAAAATCAGACGTAAATCTGAGATTCCCTTTCAGCCTGATTTTCAGAAGTGCTGAGCGCAGGCAACTCCCATTCAAGCCAACGCACCGTTTAGCTTAAATCTATTTTACGACAGCAGACCTGGGAATATAAACCAGGTCTGAGAGACACTGGGGCCACAATAAACCAAAATTCAGTTGGTTCTTCCCAGTTGTATAGGTTGTGGCATGCATTTTTTTCTAATTCTTTGGGAATAGTCACTTATGATTATGGATTTGTTACTGAATATCGATTTAAAGCAAAACCTGTATGAACTCTTCTTTAATCAAAATACCCAAGCAGTTACTACCTTTCTTTTAGCTTTCTGGGGGAAGAAAAAAAGATTCCAGCGTAACATCAGATCATACCTATGGGGCTGCAAGGGGAAAGGGGGGTCATGCTGCAGAATCTGTCTGATAGTGCTTTTCACCCTCTAGAATCAGCTTTTAGCAACGGGTTGCTCTGATGAAAGAGAGAAATTTGCAACAAGGCTAATGTTCCAATCTGTTTTGTTAGACTTTGTCTCCAGAGTGACCAAGTCATGACACCGATGGGGTCTCAGCATGACAATATCCTTTGCCACTGCTCAGCTGCCCTTTAGCCCTGGGCATAAATTAACCTGTCTTCCAGCTCCCCATTTACCAGCACAAACTTATCTCACTGCTTGTGCTGTAAGTGTTTTGACATCAGCCACTCCAGAATTAGGAGCTGATGTTATGGAAATCTTAATAACATTAAAGAAATGTCAACCCATCTTCTCTGCTGTCTTGTGCTATGCTTTGTTCGTCTGAGGAATTTCTTGCGTTTCACAACCAACCAGAGGATGTGGGTTCAGGACTGTGCCCTGGCAGGGATATGATGCAGCCTAAGCCCCAGCCCTAGGACTCTACAGCATTTAGGTTACTCTGTACCATCTCCCTGACATATCTCCTGAGTGACCCTTGATCTGCCTTCCCCTCAGTCTCCTTTCAAGCAGTGAGAGAGCTGGTTTTCTCTTACCTTTGTCCAGCTGAGGTTTGGGGTTAACTCTTCGGGGCGACAAGCCCATTTGTAGGACCCAGCACAGGGCATTCCTCATCTCAGCTCAGGCAACTCGAGCCCTACAAACCTGGCTCATCTTGTTGCTTTTGCCTCCCAAGAAATTACATTCATTTATTCACCCAAGCCCCTTGTTAAAGCTTCTTTTGGGTTTTATTGTCTCCAACAGGCATACGTTCACCCCATGAAAAATACAGCTATATTTAGGCTGAAGTAAATGTGGAAGTAAATCCTAACAAAAATGCCATTCATTTTGCTCTTGAGCAATGCCTGCTGGATACTGTCCCATGGATGCTGTACCCTGGGAGCTTTTACATGGGGGTGAGGGGGTGTACATCAGTGTCCCCAGCTGCAGCGAGAAAGTTTCCCTTTACAGCACCAAGAACAGGCAGAAACAAAGCGCCCGGAGGAGGTGGGGAGGGGAGAAGGGAAGAATGAGTTAGGTTAGGGGAAATACAGCCTGGAAGAAAAGGAAAGGAACAGCTGATCTGAAAGCCCTGATAAAAGCCTGAGACAAAGGACAAACAAGCCTGGGAGATTATCAAGGGGAAGCGGGAGGAGGAGCAGAAAGATGCAGCAGAACCTAAGAGGGAATGATGTAAAGTGCTGCAGGGAGGAGGGGAGTTTCCTACCTAAAGCAGAAGGTTTAAGTTGCTCAACCACCTCCACTTACAGGAATCGAGCCCCTTTCTCCCTTCTGGCTGGGAGCACCTGACAAACGAAGGAGCTGCTCCAGCAAGGAAAAGCATCCGTGTCCATCCCACAGCCCTGACAGCATCAGCCCTGATTGCTCATCTGTTTCAAAGTACAACCAAGTCATTTCGCTGGTGGGCAGAGAAGTCAGGGACACTCTGCATCCAGCACCCTGCAGCAGAGGAAGCATTAGTACAGCTGCTGTTAGCCTTGTTATTTTCTTCTAATAAAAAGGTGGTCATGACTCACTCCATTAAGAAACAAAAGCAGAGCTGTAATCTACTGAAAGGCAGTTGTTTGGATGCTCAGCATTAGGTGTGTAAAAGAAGGAAGGTCAGCTGCCGGTCAGGTCAGTGATATATGCACCCCACTGCCAGTACAGGCCAAACTGCAGGTATTCCCCTGAGAGTTTATTTTCTGGGCTGGTATGATTTGCCCTCTCCTCCAGCCTAGCACTTCAGCCAGGAGTTGGGGGGACAAAAAGCTCTTTCCCACCCCTTCACATTTCACTTGGGTTTCCTGAGAGGAAATGATGCTCTCCTGCGGCTGCACTGGCCCCCTCCTTCCTCCCAGGAGGGGAGCATGCTAGCATCTGCCTACAGTCCCTCTTCCCCTCTCTGTGCCGCACTGGGACCAGTTCTCCAGCTGGGCTGTTACTGGGGGCCAAGCCCCGAGGGAGCCAGGCTACTTCTCAGGGAGGAAGAAGCGGCTCCTGAAGCTGGGGGCTGGGAGGCAGGAAAGGCAGGTTGTGTCCAGGCGGTGCGGAGGTTTCCTGTGTGAGCGGGAACAAGTCACTGTGCCCCTGCCTGTGCTAGATTCCCCACCTAGTGAAAAATAAAGGGGAAGACTTGGCCCGCGCATGGGATGATGTGAAGGTTTTCGGTACAGCTGTGGCAATGCTCGTGGTGGAGATCCAGTTCTGGCAGGGACTGTGCTGGCACATGGGGACGTCTAACCCAGCCATGCAGCTCTGGCAATGCCCAGCTGCCTCCCAGGGCGGTGCAGAAGCAGGGAAGGAGCTGGGCTGCCATGACGGCGGTGGCCAGCTGAAGACAAACACCCACGCTAAGACACTCAGCGAACATCTGCCCCTACCCACAAGCTACTCCTATTTTTGTTCCGTCTCGTACCCTGACTGACTCAGAGGAGGGGAGCCAGGTTGGAAGGAGCCAGCCAGGGGCTGCAGAGGGGTTCAAAGAGGAAGAGGAGGAAGAGGTGCTTCAAAACCAGTAGCTGCCATTCTTTCAATCAGCTTGAACATTTTCTTCGCAGTGTCTCGTTCATGCTTCTGTTTCAGCTGCAGGCAATCCGTGGCAGGGATGGCACTTCCTGCCTGCTATTGAGGTGAACATACTTTCAGGGCACCATCAGAATAAATGACACCCTACTCTTAGACAGCTCCACTGTAATCTGTCCGAACTGTAATGAGCTTGGCTGAAGCTCATCCTTTTGCCTAACTTCTTCCAGGAATTTCCAGTTCTCATTTTGGTCACTTTGCAAAACTTATCTACAAGGAAAGGGCAAGTGCCAAATTTCCTAATTCCTGTGCGTCTTGTTGTCGTCGTGAGTTCTGGACACTGGCACAGACTGAGCTTTGTAGTGTAACTCTCGCAGGACCTTGAGGCACAGTCTTACAGCTTAGAAGTCTTCTGCAAGGAAAGGGACACAAGACGACCCCCCAAAAGAGCCATGGCAGCAATTTTTCTGTTGCAGGGATGCTCCCATCCCTGACACCCTCCTCTCCAGAGCATTCATTAGTTCTGCAGAAATAGCACCTCTTGTTTTGTCCCAAGTTACTGATCGTTTGCTCCTTTGCTGCGAGGCTGGGGGCCAGGTACCCACATCCTCGGGGATGTTCCCCAGGCAGTCCACGCCTGTCACTCGGCCGATGCAAACTGCGGCCCGGGGAGGTGACCCGGCTCCTGCCGAGGGGATCTAGAAGCAGGCAGCCCCCGTCCCCTGGGTGGCAGTGCCCTGGCAGGCAGCCCTGCCCGCGCTCAGGCTTTGCCGGGGGTGAGGGCGTACACAGCGAGGGGGAGATTAATGGGAACTGAAACCCCCTTTGCAACCTGGCGTGTGAAACCTGCCCCAGCGCTGCACCCCCGCCCCCGGCGCGCTTCCCGGCTCTCCTCGCTGGCTGGGGGGGGCGCGGTGATGCTGGGATGAGCCTCAGGCCGATGACTGGAGAATTTTTGCGGCGTTTTTCAGCTTCCTCTGCCTCCGAGCCTGACTAACGCTGCCTGCGCGGCCGCGGCCCCCGCCCGCTGCCGGGGAGGGAGGGGATCCCCGCCAGGGGGCGGGGCGCCGGCCGGCGCGGGGCGGGGAATGCCCATGTTTGGAAGGCGGGCGCGTCACTCCCCTTATATGGGCAGTGTCGTCAGGGCCCGGCCTCCCATTCATATAAATGCCCGGTGGCGGCGGCCGGGATTCCCTGCCCGGGCTCGCCGCGGTGCCTCCGTCCCTCTCGCGCCGCCGCCGGCCGAGCCCCCGCGGCTCCGCGCTACCCCCGGCATCCCCGGCGGGCGCCTTCCTGCCGCTCTTCCCGCTCCTGCCCCGGCTGCGGCTGGGCGTGACCCACGGCCGGCATGAAAGTCACGTCCCTCGACTGCCGCCAGCTGAGGAAGCTCCTGCGGAAGGAGCCCTCCCGCTGCCTGGTGCTGGACTGCCGGCCCTACCTGTCCTACTCGGCCTCTTGCCTCCGCGGCTCGCTCAACGTCAACCTCAACTCGGTGGTGATGCGGCGGGCCCGTGGCGGGGCCGTGCCGCTCCACTTCGTGGTACCCGATGCGGCAGCCCGCGCCCGGCTGCTGCTGGGCGGCGAGGGGGCGGCGGGGGCCGCCCGGCTGGCGGCCGTGGTGGTGCTGGACCAGGGCACGGGGCACTGGCAGAAGCTGAAGAAGGACAGCACGGCCCAGATCGTCCTCAACGCCCTGCTCTCCAGCCTGCCGGAGGCCGGGGCCAGGGTCTGCTTCCTGAAAGGTGAGAGGGGCGGCGGGCAAGGGGGGCCGGGGTTGGGGGAAGCGGCGCGGATCGACCCTCAAAGCCTCCCGGTGGCGGCGGCCGGCGGCGCTCCCGTCCGCCACCAGCGTCCCTCAGTTAACCTGATTATTGGTGGAGGACAGGGAGGTAACGCCGGGATTTCGTTTCTTTTCCACCCACTGGAAATAAATCCCGGATAGACTCTGCGGGCTGAGCCGAAATGCCTTTCCGCTCACCCCCGCCGCGCGTTTAAGAGGCTGATGGAACGCAAAGAATATTAGGGAAGAAGAGCAGAAGTTGCAGATAGTCAAAGGGAGAGGGGGGGCAGAGAGACCGGGGCTGCGTGGAAAACGAAATGGGCCTGACAGATGAGAGAGAGCCGAGGCCACCGTTTCTTGCTCTCCGCCCGGTGGTGACACGGGGCGGCCCTGACCCCGGGGCTGGGTACCCGCCGCTCCTCCCGGGGCGGAGAGGCTCCCCCCGTCGCCGGGCATACCGGGACCGGTAGGGGAAACCCGCAGCCGAAACTCCGGGGCTTGTCGCGGGACGAGTATTTTATACAGCCGTTTAATTACGGTTCTTTGTTTTCCTTCCGTGTAACCCGGGGATAATAAAACGATTTAAAAAAGAGCAGCCCGCCCTTCCCCTGTCCTCCCCTCCTTTCTCCTAGCAGTGCCTTTGTCCGTTTGCCCTCCCTGTTTTCTCAGCCCCATCGTGCGCCCCCGCGGAGGGGGCAGTGCCCGGCCCGGGGGCTCCCTCCCCAACCCCGCACACCCGGCTGCCGGGGCCACGCCGCAGTAGGGGTCTCTGCACACCCTCCCTCGCCATAGCCTCAGGCTATAAATGCAGGAGAAAACCAGGCGGTGTCTCTTGAATAAACTCTGCCCCCGTGCCCTCATCGGCCAGGGTTAATTCACTTTTATTAAGCCTTCCATCACGCTAGTTTTGTCCTGATGTGCCCAGTTTCTGCCTGCTAACGAGCAGTGCCCGCAGGGCATCCTCGCCGGGGCAGAGGCACCTCCCGCCCGGGTACCGCCCGGTGCCGAGGGGGGACCCCCAGGGCGGTTTGCCCCCAGCCTGGCTCTGTGCGGGCACCCCCAGCCTGCCTGGGAGTCGGGCAGGCGCCCCAAAAGCGGCGCTAGCGCTGCTGCGAGGCAGGGATACCTGCATTGTGGGGGGCCAACCAAATCTTTGGGGTCCTCATTAAAGCAGAGTTGAAGAAACATCTGCAAGGGCACGCTGGGAAGTCTGTGGCCAACCAGGGGCTGAATTAAGCTCTGCTGACTCTCAGCCCGCTCGTTCAGCCACAAGATCGTCCTTCCCTCCTCTATGTAGCAGCCCCAAGCTTTGAAGTGGTGACTGTGGCTGTGGGCAGTTTATCTGGGGTGGGGGGCTGAGGTAGGCTTTGCTTTGTACCTTTTGTGTGTTGCAAAGTGTCTTATCTTAAAAGCCTGACTATTTGAGGCTTAAAAAAAGATAGCTCCTTAATGGATGGGAAAGCTTCCTCGGTTTTCTGCTGCTGTTCCCCTTTGTTGGATGGTCTCAGGGTGGCAGGATCAGGCCCATGAAGTCGGCAGCTCTGTTTCAGATCTGGTGTGGCCAGAGGAGCTGGTGACTCAGTGGGCAGCACTGCTGATTCACTGGGGCCATGGACCCCCAGGAAGCTGTTGCAGTCTAGGGGAAGATCTCTGACACGTTGGGGATATAAATCACCCTGAAGCACTGGGCACTGGCCAGGAGAAAGGGTTCTTTGGGGGTCTGTAGCACCCACTTTGTAAATAATGGGCTGTAAAACCACCAGGAAAAAAAGCTCCTTGAGGTTCCCCCTTATACTCCTGCTCTCCCTGGATGTGGGGGAGCTGGGAGGAGGTGTTGGCTACTTAAGGGTTAAGGTGGTCGGTCTCGCCTCAGAAGCTGCAGAGGTAGGATATGAACAGGTCACCAAGCCTCCTGGGGATCTGGCCCCAGGTAGGGTGGCTAGTGCAGAGCCGTCGCAAGCCAAGTTGCATGCCAGGCCCCATTCCTTCCCTTGTTTTCTGGCTTCCAAGGGTTTCGTGTGTCTTATCTTTCATCTGTGTAGGTGCAGTTTCATTCTGGGTGAGCTCAGCCCCAGCATGGAGAGAGTGCTTGTGTGGTGGGGGGAGAGCTTGCAGAAATATAAAATAATCCTCCCTGGGTGCTGACAAGGATTCTATTATTTATTGATTGAAACCGAAGCGCAGCACAGCTCTCTGTGATGAGCAATCCAGTATTTGCAGAAATGACCTCAGGGAAGCTAGGTTGAGTGGGGAGGGGGAAGAGAGGAGATTGCTGGAGGATGGGATGAGGAGGTGACTCACTTTAAGAATGGTCTGCAAATATCCTGATCCCTAAGGCTTGTAATTAACCATTCAGCAGCTGCATGTGTTAGCTGCCCCAGAGACATGAGACATGCATGTCTGTCTGAACACACATGCTGATTTGGCTCCTGTGGATTTCTGCGTTCATTCAAGAGTAAAACCAACACAGGACGTAAATGGGGATAGTGGCTATTTATATAAACTGGACATCTTTTTCCTATGTGATGGCAGTGGTTGGGGGGCAAAGGGGAGCTAAAGTCAGCTACGCAAAATGAGGATTTAGAAGCCCACACCACAAAGGGCAGTTGGAGATGAGGAGAGCAGAGGAGTCTGGAGAGTTGCTTGTGTGTGTTGGCTTTTCAGACTGCAAGTTGTTGGGGATATCAATTTATCAACCCAGTTGTTGGGGATATCCGTTTTATTAATCCCCCTTATGGTCTCCATGGTCACTTGGCTGCTTATCCCACTGCCTCGTGCTGCGAGCTCTGGGGTGAGCTGGCTGAATGTGGCTGGGGAGTAGGAGGAAAGGTGCAGGTACCCTGTGCCAGTTGACTGCAAAGTCACCCTCCTGCCCTCCGTCATGGAAAACAGACTTTCATCATGTTCAGTGAGCTTTGGATTGTGCCAGCCACTTGCAACATGAGGACCCCACGGTAGGACTGAGTGGGTGACAGTAGCACGTCATGAATTTGAGCATACATCTGCTCAAACACCACAAACAAATGCGACACCGGCATTACAGGGCTGAAATGTCAGTGGTAGCTGTACCAGGCAGCCCTGGCAGCGAGGGTGGCGGGGGCCCTGTGGCCGCTCAGATCTTCGGCGCTTCCTTTGTTTCGAAACCCTTGCACCAGGGCACCCACACCAACACCGCTTATCAGGGCGAAACAGTTGCAGGTGAATGAATCGCATTGGAGCGTTTGCTTTCTGAGCCTTGTTTACTTGAAGGCGGTGCTCAGGATTATTGAATCTAGCTGTTCAAGAGCTTTCACGGTGCCTTTCTGTTCTGAAAAAGCACAGGTGGCAGACATGTGGCACACCACATACATTTCCAGGCTGCTTCTGCTACCTGACTTATTCATGTTCATTTTGGAGATTGTGTGCTCCTCTGCAGTGTATTCTCAGCCTGGAAACAGGCAACGATTTAGCTGACGACAAACTTTGAGTAACAATGTAATAATAGGATTAATTCCTTTTCATTAGCAGCGCACTGAATGAAACAAATGCAGTACTTAACCATGCAGAATAGCTCATGTGGGGCTATTCAGTTGTCAAATGCTGTCACAGGATTTCATTAAGTTTTATAGCTGTTATTTAATAGAATGGTTTCAGTGGGGTTGTCTTCGTTACCTCGCTGTCTTGTGCATTGTGGTGATTAATGACAGTTGCAAGCATCCCACTCTTGGTTTGTCCATTCAAAAATGCAAATAAAATATTTCTTATGTTGTCACAGCCTATATAGTAATGACAGATTTAGAGAAGATGACTCTGGCGTACAGATATCTGAGTCTCAAACACTGGAAATAGTGCTTACATAAAACCTGGGGGAGGGAGTTTAATTGCTGCTGTACTGGGCTGGGGTTAATGGTTGCCAGACTCAACAGAATTACATTTGCTAGCAGTTTTAATCTGGATCCACTGGCTTTTGGCAAGTTAATAATTGTCAGTGGTATCGGAGGTTTTTCTTCAGGTGCCCAAAGCCTTTTAGACAGACCCATTTCCCCAGGCGAGCGCTATCATGCACTAACCCCCCTGGGGCCCATCGCTGTGCAGCACCAGCACTACCCCACTGTGTTGCAAGCACTGGAGCTTCATTTCTCTACCACATTTAATTAAACCAGTTTTTGGAAGTGCAAATACTAATGTTAGGTGTTTTGTTTTGTTTTCTTGCCCTTCCCTAGGGGGATATGAAACCTTTAACTCGCAATATCCTGAGTGCTGCGTGGATGGAAAACTCATTTCCCCAGAGAGGACCGAGGCAGAGAGAAACCTCGCTGGCCACTGTGAGAAGCAGTGTGCCAACCACAAACCCGCTTATGACCAGGTGTGTGTCCCAGCTGTGGTGGGTGACCTTCCCCTTGGGTCTTCTCCCTCCTGCCACTGGACTTTGTTAGAAGCTGGCAGGGTGCTGGTGGCCCTCATGCTGCACAGACCGTCAATAAGCTGTCGCAGTCCTGGCTGGCAGCCTGTGTGTCGAACAAGGGGCCCTGTGTGTGCTGCTGGTCAGCATCACCTCTTGCCTGGCTCCAAAATTAGGCAACAGAAGAAGGAAACCCACCCTATCTGGCCCTAAAACTGTACTTGTGACCCGTCTTTATCACACAGTCAGGCAGTGTGAACCATGAGGAAGGAAACTGGCGGAGGGGGCTGGGGCTGTGGGGCCACTTTGAGAAGAGGCGGCATCTCTCGACAGCCACCTTTGGGCAGGGGGAGCGGGGTTTCCACAGGGGAAGTCATCTTGTGCCTGCCTGGCCCAGGGAACGCGTGTGCCCTGAGATGTCACCTGCGGTCGGGTGCTTCCGCCAGGATGCACGTTCCCTGGCGCTGGGGGAGCCCCCGAGCGATGCCCCTCTGCCCCCCTGGGAGCGCCTCCCACGCCAGGCGGTCCTGGCTGTCCCCTGTGCGTGGGCATGCAGCTCACAGCTGGGGGCTGGTAGCAGCTCTTGCGCATCATGGAAAGTTACCTGCGGTCTCCAAAACCCTTGTGTCAGGTGGTGACTTTTTTTTTTCTTTTGCGGTCTTGTCACCCAGCCTTTGTTTGTGCTGAGGAAGGAGGAACCGAGATGACATTTTGGGGCAGATGACGCAGAGGGTGCTGCACCCTAGGGAGGTGTGGGGAGACGGGGAGCCTTGTTCCAATTTTTTTGCTTTGCTTCACCTCTGGAGATGTG
The DNA here is from genome assembly GCF_015220075.1 of Falco rusticolus. Taxonomy (NCBI): domain Eukaryota; kingdom Metazoa; phylum Chordata; class Aves; order Falconiformes; family Falconidae; genus Falco; species Falco rusticolus. The sequence goes on from NC_051195.1 coordinate 33,297,947, forward strand.
AGTGTAGGGGCTGAGCCCTGGGCTAAGCTAGAGCAGCCTCTTCCTCCATCCTCTTCCTCCCTGCTCAGCTACAGCTCGCCACCTCACCCATATTTCAGAAAAGCCTCAGAGGGGGCAGGCCTCACATATGAAAACACTTCAGGTGCACCCCAAGGGGGCAGCGCTTTAAAGAAAGCCAGGGATATCCTGCATGCAAGTGGGCTGAATCTGACTTTGTACCTCACAGATGTGGACAAGAAAATGAAAACCTTTCCTGTGTGGGCTTTGCCATTGCAGTGGTTCACTGACTGGCAGCAATGGGGTCCAAAAACACCAGGGATGGAGGGAGCGGGCGTCCACACAGGCTCCCTTGCCCCTCTCTCAAGTATCAGGACTCAAATGCCCTTGAAAAGGAGTTACATGTTTCTGTTCCTTCTCTTCCAGGGTGGTCCAGTTGAAATCCTGCCTTTTCTCTACCTTGGCAGTGCCTATCACGCTTCCAAGTGCGAGTTTCTTGCCAACCTGCACATCACAGCCCTGCTTAATGTCTCCAGGAAAAGCTCTGAGTCCTTCAAAGACCAGTATTGCTACAAGTGGATCCCAGTGGAGGACAGTCACACGGCAGACATCAGCTCACACTTCCAGGAAGCCATTGACTTCATCGGTAGGTCCAAATTAACAAACATCCAAATCTTCATGTCTTTTAATTTATTTTAAAATACATGTTGGTGGGAAGGACACATTATTTTATGTTCCTAGATGTCACAGCAAAAGTTTAAGCTCCCTTCCTTCCCCAGCATCTCTCCTGGCAGAGGGATTTCTGTGAGGAAGGTAGGAGGAGCAAGGTCTCTGTCCCTCTGTCCAGGCTGGAAGGCTAGGGAAGGAAAATCCTCCTCTTGACTGCTGTCAGGCAGACAGGGCAGTGAGCTGGTCAGCTTTATTTTCTCTTCAAAGCAAGTATAGGTGTAACTTCAGCATGACAGGGTGTGAAGAAGCGTGATTGAATAACACCAAAGTCTATTGATTCTTGTAAAGGAAAAAACAACATTGGTTCCTTGGACTTGCATGGCAGACCCTGTAAAAGCCAGGTGAAGCAGAGTCAGCTTATCTCAGGACAGCAAGGCAATATCCTGAAGTCAGGGTCTTAGAAATCCAGTGTCTCCCCTTATCACAGAGCTCTTTCCATAACTCCTTTTGATCATGCTGGCTATCTCACCCTTGAATCAAATACCCCAATACATAAAAAACGAGGAGGCCATCCCCTCCCAAACCTTCTTGGGTAGGTGAGCAGCACACCAGCTGGGCCAGGCAGCGCAAGGGAGAGGCTCCTGCCTGAGAGGCACAGGGTGGGTTAGTGGGGTGGAATAGCTTGAGCCTGGGTGGAGATGGTGTTGAAATCAGTGCTGTTACTCTCCAGGAACATTTGTGAGAGAAACAAAACGTAACTCCAGTTACAGACCAGCTGACATTGCTCAGCTGAGTTTGAGTCCTTCAACAGTGCAGGCAAAATTACAAACACTTCACCTGAGGGTGCTCTCTGAACCCTACCCCATAAGAGGCTTCTTACAGCTTTTGGGGAAAATGGTAGTTCACAGCACTCTTCTGTCCTATCCCCAACCCCTTCAGATAGTAGTTGAGTCATTTGACAATTTCCCAGATTTTGAGGATGACTTTAGTTTTCACTTTCTTTTAAATTGGGTGTGTGGTGTAGATGCTGGGGATGACTCAAATCCACGTCTTATTTTGTGCAGTAGTTATATTTAACTGGTCATGGTGGCACCAGTCCCCCGGCAGACAATTGAAGACAGGCAAATGATAACTTGCTCAGCTCTGTGTTGTTTCACTGAGCGCTACACTCAGCGCAGTTACCCATAAATTGGAGCTTGAACATATTGCTCAAGTCAATAAAGCAGAGAACATCTATTTTTGAACTGTATTTTTGTGTGGAAAGGACTTATTTTAAGCACATTCTCTTTAATCTAATAACAATCATTGTGTTGTGTGAGTAACCACAGTGGCTCCTGTTGTGTAAAATGGGTGCTTTGCATAAGCCTTTTATATCCTGACTTAAGTCCAAGCATCCTTTGACCAGGCTGTAATTAGCAACTGCCTACCAGTTCTTGTGTGCTTTGTGGTGAGGCCCCAGGGAGTGAGCTCAGCCTCTCCACCCAAGGGTACCCACCAAGGGCTCAACTCCTGGTACTGCTGCCAGTTGCTGCTTACTGGCCAAGCAGGGAGTTAGGTCGGGACTTTATAGAAAAGAAAAGTTCTGGTTTTCCTAGCAAAGCTGATGAGAAAGCAGTCTGTAGCTTTTGGAAGACCTGACGTTGGGAGGGTTAGCCAGGCTAGGCTTGGGTCAGAACTTTGAGCCACAGACAGAGAAATGCAGGTACAGCAAACACAAGCATTGCCCAGATACCTGATCTGTCTCACAATGCCCTGCAAAATCAGCTGTTCCAAAGAGAAATAGACACATGGGAATGAGACAGGGAAGGACTTTCCTGAAAAATACAGAAAGAACCAAATTGGGATCCACAGATTCTGAAACCTCTTGTCATCTGCAGCTCTGCTCCATCTCAGGCTGGGTTTTGTCCCCCTTCTTTTTTAATCTGTTACCCTTAGTAGCCAACAGAAGAGCAAACCTCTCCTTGCTGGTGGACTGGCTGTGTGCCACGCTCCACCTCCAGTGCTGGGTGCATGTTGCAGTGTGCTCTCCATCCCCAATGACAACTGATGTCTACAATGACTTTTTTTCCCCTAGATTATGTCAGACGAACGGGGGGAAAGATCCTGGTGCACTGTGAAGCAGGGATTTCACGCTCTCCCACCATCTGCATGGCATATCTCATGAAGACAAAGAAGCTGTGCCTGGAGGAAGCCTTTGACTACATCAAGCAGCGCCGGAGCCTGATCTCACCAAACTTTGGCTTCATGGGCCAGTTGCTACAATATGAGTCTGAGATCTTGTCTTCCACTCCCAGCCCCGCCGTCGCCTCGTGCAAACGAGAAGCTGCGTCTTTCTTTGCGGAAGAACTGACGTTGGGCAAAAACTTTGAAGGCTCATGCTTTGCCTTTCCTACCTCAGTGCTGAGTTCTGTGCCCATCCACTCTCCTGTCCACCAGCTGAAACTCAACCCAATGACAGCATCTTCGTCCTGCTGAACACCCTGGGAGACTGGAGCTGGTGTGGTCCTCTGATCTGAACTGTGACCCCAAGAAGAACATTTCATGAACGTGCAATAGAGAAACCTCGACTTAGTCTGGGATGGAATGGTTGTCATGGGTCATACATCCCATATGCTGTGACTGTAAGACACAAGTGCTCTAAATGTGGCAGGTTTTTTGAACTTTTATTGTCCTTTTTTAAAAAAAGTGCTTTTTTAGGTTTTTATCCACAGAGTGTGCACCCACTACTGTATTTTCAGATCCCTGGGGAGCAATGAGAAATCCATTTAGTATGTTCTCAGTTCCCATATCCTTCCCTTTTTATTTTTGAAAAGACCCTTATTTAAAGTTTCAAGCAATAAACAGCAGCAGCAGGGAAGAAAGCAAAACAAAAAGCACGACCTTTGCAACTGCAGAGGTGGTGGGAGTGAGTATCTGTTCTGCTTTCTCTCTGGCTTTTCTCCTTTCCTCTCCTGTGTCATGTTTCAGGGAGCAAAGGGCTGGGGTGAGGGAGGGAGCTCCTTTCCCAGGACACTGTTGCACAACCAGGTGAAAATCCCCTCTCCTCCAGTCTCCCAAGTGTCAGGAGTTGACCACAGTGTAACTGGATACCAAACCAGACCATGGATCCATTCAGGTGTGGCATTTCCTGTGCTTCTGCATTTGCCTTTGTACTGGATGTGCTTTTAGCTAAAGCAGGGGACTTAGCGGAAGCCATCAGGCTACCCTGCTGAGCTATTATCCTCCCATCTGTTAGAGAAGAACAGCCCTAGAATACTTGAATGTGTCCACAACCCTCATCAGAATTACTTCCCATCAGATAATACTGTAACTGCTGGATTTTACACCAAAAAAAAAAACCAACCCTGACAAGCTCAGCTCCAAGGCAACTCTTCCACTACCCCTTCCCAAGTGTTCCCAATGTGTATCGTGTGTGGTCAAGTGGTCTTGTTCAGTGTTACGTGGCTTGCTTAGCATGTGTGGTCACCTAGCCAGCCTTTGTCTGTGAAAACTGGTTTCTCTCTCGCTCTTATGGGCTTCTGTGTCTGCAGGGAGCTCAGAATGAGCAGGTCTCTTTGTCTGTTGACCTTTTTATTTTTTTTTTTAATATGTATGGGAAATGGCAATAATTTCCAGGAGATCTCGTGAATGTGAAAGAAAACCTGCAATGGTTTTTATGGCGTGTACAAAATAATAAAGGAAAAGTCAGGAAAAGAAAGTTGTTTGTTGTACTTGGGGTGAGCTGCAAAAGTGCTCCAGCAGAGCTTGGTGATGGGAGAGGTCACCTGAGAAAAACACCATGGCCCAAAAATGGTGTTAAGGAGGTTGAAGAGGGGGGTAAGTAACAGTGGGCTCTGTGCTGGAACTGTCCAAGGTGCATCTCTATGGAGGGCAGAAGGTGAGGGGGAGGATTGTTTTAAACAGGATGATATGAGTCACGGTGGTGTCACTTCCCAGCAGCCTGTAGGCACTTCTGTTTTGATTCACGCACCTTTTACATGAGATCTGCCATGTTGCTGAAGATGAAAATCTGAACTAGGCACGGCCCCCACTTCCCTCCTAAGCACATGCCATGGGATGTTGCATGCCTTGGTGTGACACCCATGGGCGGCCTGTGGCATGCTAGGGACCTGGGCATGTGGGTAATGCTCATCTTTTCCACATTTTTTTTTTTTAATGAAAAAAATAATTTCAAGTGCCAGCACCTCTGAACTATTTCATACCCCTTTTTGGCTGGGAGTTTTAAGCTCTTTCTGGCTCATCACTGCAGCACATTTATAATCTGTGTTTCCAAGTTATCGAGTCAAAATTTATGGTAGATGTCTGGTTACCAAGTCTCTGTGCCCTGTGGGGCTTATCAATGTGTAGCTTCTTACCCCCAGGGAAGCAAATATGACAGGTGAGAAGCTTTCATTGGAGATGAGCCTTGGATTTCTTCCCTGTGTCAGGGACCTGGCAGCAGCCCTGCCTGGGCTCTGGAAAACCTGAACATGGGAACCAGCAGCCAGGGAGGTGAAGCAGGTGATCTAGTAAGAGCAGCTCAATTAATTTTCTGAAAGATCTGACTGCTCCCCTTGGGGAACTCTGGAAAGTGCTCTCAGCTTCCACAAGCACCCAGGCAGAAAGGCTGCTAGGCTTAGTGAGAGTGGTTGCATCCTGAGCATGGAGGCCTACAGCCTTGACAGAAACAGAGCAGCCAAAGATGCTTGTTAAAGCAGCATAAAACTCCTGGGGGAAGGACCAGCTTAGTTTCTCAAGTATAAGGAAGCTGAAACCCCCTGCAGAGCCGGTGATGTTTGCCACGGGAACCTGAAGAGCATAAGGCAGTGGGCTGAAGGGGTTAAGGGAGGGACTGCTGGCTTTGGCAAATTTGACCACAGCAGCTGGAAAAGATCACAGGCCAGGTGGAGGAGCTGAGTATTTAGCAGAGAGGGAAGGCAGCTGCTCTGGTTTTGGAGTGGGGCTCTGATCCCAAGCTTTAGCACAGCGTGTTGGTGGATAGCGTTGGCAGAGATGCTGGGGTGGGATTCAGCGAGGATGGAGGGCCAGAGCCCTGCGGGAGCCTGAAGAGGAGTTGTCATGCCTGTGCACAGGAGCCTGAGGTTTGCGCTCCTGCCCAGGGCACCATTCCCCTCTGCTTGGCTGGTCCCAACCCACAGGAGGAAGACCCAGCATCCAGGATAGTGGGATGTGCTCCCATGCTCGTGCTGGTGCCTGCTTTGCTGTTTCAGTGCTAATGTAAGACCTCTGCCCCCAGCTCAGCTCCCCCCTTGGCCACTTCAGCAGATCCCACCTCACTGAGGGGATATCACAGCCATCTGACTGCAGGGCTCTGGGTGAGAGTATGTGCTCTCCTCCCTCTCTGGCCACCCTGCTCCTATGGGCAGGGAGGAGCTGAGGACCTAAGCACCAGTGTGTGAAGGTGAGTGTGACAAATCAGGATGGCACCTACCTGGGAGATGGGGGTATGTGAGTCTGAACCCTCATGGGCAGGGCAGGAACCCTGGTTTTTTGCTTCCACACACCAGCACACAGTAGTTACCTCCATCCTTACAGAAAGGAACAGCCCTGACAGTGTTTTGTAGCTTATTTGAGCAAATTCACCAGACTGGGCAGGGTAGAAGATTTAGGGGGTTATTTTATAGCTGAACTGGCTGGTTCCATGTGCCTGTGTCCATCTGCCAGCTAACCCTGGAATAGGGATCTCAGAAAAAAAGTTTTGATGGGAAGTAGATCTATGTAGCTGTAACACCAAGAGGAAGGCTATAGCCAGATGCTTTCAGACAGCAGAAAAGATGAGCAAGGGAAAGATGCCAGGAATGCTGTACCCTTAGGCAAAGCTTTGATTAGAGTTTATCCCATATGATACCTGAATCCAGAGAAGAACCATCACAGAAAAGAGGATTTTGCAGGTTCTGCTGCCCATCAAAGTGCTGGTTCAGGGCTGTGCTGGAATGTGAGCATCTCCATTAACGCTCCTGATGGTGCACCCTTACAGCCTGAACTCCTTGGCATCAGTCAGGAGCTGCTTCAGACCCTGGTGTGGGACTGAACAGGGCTTGTGCCACATAGCTTTTGGTCCCTTTCTTTTAGGCTTGCAAAGAGCAGTCATGTTGCAAGCATGAGTGCTGCTGCTCAGCCCCTGTCTACTTTGCACATGCTGCCTTTCCTTTTGCCTCCAAGACAAACTCTTCAAAAAACTGCCACAAAAAAATACATGTCTTTGCATGGTTGCAAATCAGATTGTGAAGAGATCTGGGGTGGGGGTGGATGGGTGGGTGTTGTCCTTAAGTGTCCCTATGTGTTCTTTTAGTCCATACATTTGTTGATGTGTTTTGCAACCTATACTGGTTACAAAGGCTTCACCTGCTTCTCTGATTAAAGGACTTTCCAAAAGGCAGAAATTACATCCTGACCGGGATAATCCAGGTAAAAATTCACCTGCTCCATGGGGAGTTAATATTGAAGTGGCCATCCCCAGTCCCTGAGCAACACAAGGTAGGTAGGTCTTCTTAGCATCTTGCCTTCTGGTGATGAGCTTCTTTTTTCAGGAGACAGAGTGTGAATGAACAAGGTATTCTGCAGGCATTGCTCTGTGTGTGCTCAAAACAACACTTGCCTAGCTGGGAAGTCAAAGGTCCAAGTGTGCCTGTAACACGGCAAAAGTAAGTGAGGCTCCAGGCATAGTGAGTTTGACCCCCTATCTCCATTTTTCATGACTTCATGCTAATTGGAGAGGAGACACGCTGCCAGCTCACTCTCTGGGGAGAAAAAGGCAGGAACCAATTTGCAGAGCCACATAAATATGGAAGTAGGATTTTTTTTGGCGTGGGAGGTGTTACCAGTACCACACATTACGGTTCCTTGGCTTTATCACATCGTAGGTTTTTACCGAGACATGAGTAAGTTCTCTAAATAAGGAATATGAAAATAGCTTGTGAAATAGGTTGAGTCATCAGAGAAAATCAAATGAAGTTCTGATACTGGGGCCTCAGTTGTAAAGTCCTACTTTGTTTTACCATTGCATTATAAACTGTGGGGTCGTTTCAACCTGTTTATTTCAGCTTTAAAATTCAAAGTACTCTGACATCTAAGTAAGGCTTACCAAATGGGTTTGTTTTTCTATCAGCAGCAGTGATGCATCCCTATGCATTCCACCTATGAACACTTGCAGGAAACGTAAAGTTTATCAAGAGAAATGGCTTCTGTGGTTATAGCTGAAATTCTCAGCACTTCTCCCAGCTTTGACTAGTTATTAAAGAGGATTTATGGCCCCTAGATATCCCTTTCAAGTACTAACCTACCCCATGGAAGTCACTGGCTATTATTCGTAGCTCCTGGGAATCCTAGCAGGGCCTGTTGTGCTAGGAGCTGTACAAACATCAAACAAACCCAGAAAGCCGGTAACTCGAGACCAGGGGTGATCGTGGTAACTAGAAAGGTTGAAAGAAGCTCCAAAGCCCCCTAGGGACAGCACTGCCCTAGCACTCATACTTCTCTTGGGGTTTTTTTGCATAAACCAGAATAGGACCCACGTTAGGGAGACCATGGGTGGAAAGCAGCTCTAGGAGAAAAGCATGCATAGGATCCATGGGATCCATTAGACATGCTGTACATGAGTGGACGTGGGAAACACCTGTAGTATAAATCCTACAGCTATATGATGTAGGGTTCCCTGCCCCAGCCTCAGCCCATGCTTGCTGCAGTCATGACTTGGATTTCAGGACCGGCAGCACATAAAGGTGTCTGATCTGCCGGGACTCTTAGATGCTCAGAAATGACAGGCAAACTGATAAAGACCTCAAACCCCTTTGGCATAACCATTTTTCCAGATTTGGTTTTACTGAGGTACTTATGTTAGTAAAATTACTCCCATGGACCAGGCTTAAGTCTCCCAAGTGAAACAACAATGTAGTTTTTCATGGACTCTCCCTCCCCCCCCCATTTTTTTTTTCTGTGTCTATGTGTGTGAATAGTGGTTTATTTCTGTCACACAGATACTCCATTTCTGAGATTCCTTTGTAAAGCAGACGGCATTTGATAGTGAGTCATCTCTTGTTATTAAATTGCCCATACATTGTGAGCTGCCTCCAGGCCCTGATCCAAAGACTATTGCCTTCAGTGGGGAGGACGGCTCCTGAACACAATGGTCTTTGGATCAGGCCCTGGATGAATCTTCCTGTTAAATCTTTATTTTAAGAAACTGTTTGTTCTAATTGGAACTAAACTGACTGCTGCATTGGAGTATGAGGTCTACAGGACTCAAACTGGAACAACGGGTATATCCTCTCTGCTCTGATGCCTCCAATCATGTTAAGTCAAGTTAACTGGAAAATCAATTGACACGAATTCCAGCATGACCATTAACTGCCATCCGGCTGGGCCCTGAGGGGCTGGCCAACATGAAGCAGATTTCTAACAGGGATGGAGCAGAACTCTGTGTAATTCACCTCCTCAGGATGCTTTCAACCCAAGGTCTCCCTAGCAATGCCCATGTTGCCCTGAACAATTACTGTGGCTAACGGAGAGCCCAGGGGGTCAGGCAGTCTGGGATTGATTGTGGGCTCTGCCCTTGGCTTTCCAGGGCAAGCAATGCAGCTGCTTTGTGTGCTCCTGCTGGCACAGTCACATTTCTCAATGGCATAAAGGAAGTGAGTGAGACCTGGACTGACCAAGCTGACCAGATGGATCCCTTGAGTATATAGAAAAGAATTGTAGCAGCAAAAATGTGTTTTCCACAGCACAGCTCATTTCTCCTTGCAAAGGATGTTTCTGCTCTGTTGGTAAAAAGCAGACCTTTGCTGATGTAGCTTTGCTCACGCAAGAAGCATTTTACTGCTAGAGTGAACTTGAATTTCTCGCTAAATTTTTCTCACAGGCTTATCCTCCTTATGTCTTTGCTCCCTGCCTTGCATCAGGGATAATGATATTGATCTCATTCTGAGAAAGGCATAAAGCTTCTCAAATGTTTGCAACGCACATTAGACCCACGGACAAAGGCTATCCTAAGCACAAAATCTCGTTACCATGATGCATTTATTGTACTGCGCTTGTAATGCCATATGTTCCATATTACAAGAGGGTTTGCTGTTTTCAGGGGAAGGGGGGGGATCTCCTCCCCCCCCCCCCCAGGGTATAATGTTTTACTTGGTTGAAAACAAAACCAATCGGGCAGCACTTTCAGACAACCACCACAGGGTAGAGCAGCCATTCTGCCAGGAAGCAGGCGATGGGAGCCCTGGGTGGGTGGCAAGAAATGTGTGTGCTACCGAGTGCTAAAGCATTGACATGGTTCAGTTTACTAAATCCAGCTGTGAAGAGCAGCTGGTTTTCTGGCAGTCAACATGACATATGCAGGCGGATATGCTGGCGAGAATTGATCAGGGGCCACCACTGGGGAGAAGGAGAAGGTATGTTGTTCCCTGCACTGTTAAGTGCTAAAGTGGCTCCTGGCAGTTCTGATTACCAAACCCAGCTGTGAGGATCTTTTTTGGACTGGAAATGTGACTTGAATGTGACATATGATGGGGATATGCCTCGGCTGTGTGCATGGTAAGAAGGGGGAAGCAGAAGGCTTCTGCATTACTGGCTACTGCCCTGCTTGATGTTCCAGCTTGCAGGATCCTGGGGAAAGGTGGTCAGAACAAGTCAGGGATGTCTGCGGGCAGCAGGAGAGGCTGCCAGCAGGCTTCAGACAGTGTTCCCATCTTGGTTTCTCTTTCCATTTCCTTCTCTTCAGGCCCCGTCCAGGATGGAACTGGGGATGCCAGCAGAGACAGCAGGCACAGCTGGCCAGGGCAAGGGGAGAACATGTAGAATAAATGGTGAGACGTTTCCTCGCAGGGCTGGAAATATAAAAGAGATGTCCATTATCTGGACCGGACTGTGACAAGCTGCACTGGTGAAGCCTGCCAGCTAGGGTGTGATAAGAGGAGGATGTCCTGCTGCCTCTGGGCTCCGCCTGGGAAGAACCTGAGAAATGCTGAGAGCTAACAGGGAGGGAGGTCCAAGATAATCCCTGGGGCAGTGGTTTGTAGTTTCCATGATAAAATCGCTGGAAGTTATCTTTGCTTTCTTTTGATCTTCAAAGGGCAGGAGGAAATTTCACGCTTAGAGGAGGCCACCCGGTGTCAGGTGAAGTTGCTGCATCTTGTGAAAGTCGGTCAGATGCCATAAGGTCAGCAGCTCACCTGCCTTAGTGTGAAAATGCCTCCCAGAAAGGAGTCTGCCTTTTCCTGGGGCTGGTTTTGGTGCCCTGGTTAGAAAATCACATTTGTTTGTGGATCTAGAGGCTGCAGACAGATGGCTCAAAGAGAGAGTAAAATCAGGCAAAGGGTTCTGATGCGAGTCTTTGGTTTGGATGTGTATTACTTTGTTGGGTGAATGTGGCCAGCCAAAATAATGATTTTTGTTCTAATCTAATTACAAATTTATTGCAGTCACCTCCTTCCAGGGTGCTAATGAGGAGCAGAGGCAGGAGGAAAAGGATTTCTCAGTATTTCAGGATGCTCTGTGGAAATCAGATGTCTAGTCTGGCATCTCTGTCAAACATAATTTTGTCTGTACTGGCCACAAAGACTGAAGAAGCTGTCCCAAAATGAGGCAGCTTTGGTCACAGGCCCACATGGGCTCTCTCTGCCTCTTGCCCCACAGACTGGCTAGCCATGTGTGCCAAGCTCAGACATTCAGAGACTTCTCTACATCTACCCACTAATTCCCCCAGGGAGTCTCTGTGGCCCTCAGTTAGTCTGTGTCTTGACACTGCTGGGAATGGATTGCAAAATATTCCTTTGGTCAATGATATCATCCAACCAGCAACACCTCTGAGGCTGGGACAGGCACTGCTGCTTCCCCTTCGTCCCTCACCCACTCTGTTATAATAGAAAAAAATCAGTCTTTCTGCACATGCAGCTTCAGAGCAGGCAGCCAGTCCCGCAGATGGGATACATATATTTATGTCTGTGTGGCTCTATTACTGCTGAGATGGCATTTACTGCTCACTTGAACATGAGGACATTCTTTGGAAGTAAAATTGACTGTTTTTAATTCACCTCCTGATCTCCCAGGCTTGCACTGCTGTCTGAACTGGTGATCTTTCACCTGGAGTTTGGGATTAGGCAGGTCTTCAGAAATCACCCTCACTGATGATTGATTTTGACAAGAACCAGTTGATCCTGTCCTCCCAGGACTGTCTCCAAGCCCTGCTAGTGGATGGCCAAGTGCCCCCCTGGGAATGTCATGCAGCCCCCCAAAAGCAGCCACCCCCTGCCCCAATGCCTGTGAGCTGGCGCCAACCCTGCTCTGCTCCAGGGCAGCCCCCACCAAAGCTAAGGTGTGCTGTGGGCTCTCACCCTCACTACTGGGGCAGCTGTCAGATGCAACAGCTTTGTGGGGTCCAGGGTCCCTGATTCGCTTCTCCTTCACACCTGATCCATCCAAGAACAGGCCTGAGGGTGCACCTGGGGGTGTCCTCCAATACAGCTGACCCTATAAACAGCCCACTGTGGAGACCCTTCCCTATGTCGGGGGGTTAGAAAAGAAAACCCGCTGAGCAATGGTTTCTTTAACAAAATTTCCAAATGCAACAAAGCCCTTTGTTGCATCAGAGCAAAGAAAAATATGGACGGTTTCCCCCCTCCGCAGGATGTGGCCCCTCTTGCCCCGTGGCAGGAGCTAGCCTGGCCCACGCCGCCTGCCGGCAGAGCTGCCAGCATGGCCCTGCCCTGTCACCCAGGCGTGTAATTTGTTTCGTGTGTATGCAATGGCTTGCTTTATAAAATTAGTGAACCAAGTGGAATTAATTCAACCACAACCACGCTTTATTTATAGAGAGGCTCTGCTGAAAGATGATGAGCATAACAACTGCTTTCCCTTAATAAACCTGTAGCAGATTCATTCATCATGAAATGCATCCTTTTTAAAAGGAACCTTTTTCTATTGTTCATTTTACGCCGTCGTTTTACCCTGCCACTCTCTTCTTGACAAGCATGTTACCTTTCTTAAAATGTTGTTGGATTAATGGGTTTATGGATGAATACTTAACAGTCAACAATAATTATTTACCTTTACACGTTCAAAGGACTATAAAGATCAAGAGAAACTTTTTTTTGTATTTTTAAAAAGAAACTGCCTGGCTGTTTTGAGTTGTTTAAAGTGAATAGAGTCAGAAAAGATAAAGCAAAGAAAGACTCGGGTGCTTTTCACGGTCAGCAGAGCACCCACCGTGAGGAAATAACAGGAGAGCTTGGCAGGTCTCCTGGGGCCTGACAGGGTGGCTGTCCTTCCACTCCCAGCAGCTTATAAAAGGCATGGCAGCTGCCTCACAGAGAAGACCTAATGATCCGCACACACGGTGCCAGGCAGCGGAGGAATACGGCTACCCACTGCCTGGCTGCCTCCTGGAGCTGGGCTGGCAGGAATGGCAGAGCAGCTACTGCTCTGCTCTCCTTGCCTCAAAGGAGCTGTGGCCAGTGGCACAGGATCGCTCCCACATCACAGCAACAAGTGCCATTATCACCACTGATTGCATGTTTGCACTTTGTACATAGGTATATGGATGCCTTATGGCCTATTACCCCTTACACCATATCACCCCGGCACCCATCAGGGCCCACTGTGGTTGCAGGCAGGGAACAGGGGTGTCTGCTGCAACATCCGCACCAGAGACAAAAAAGAGCAAGAAAAGGGTCTGTAGGTGGTGGGAATGGGTGCCCACCATTGCACATTGCAACACAGATATCACGGAATAATGCTGTACAACCAGCATCTGAACCTGTAACTACATCCACCCCTTATCAAACAGAGCTTTTTAAGGGTCTAGCAGGCTTAGGGCTTCCTGTTCTGCATTTTTGGACAGGCAGTTGCTCACTGCAAGGATACAGGCATTTCTGCAGGTTTTGGTGAGGGGTCAGACTCCTGCATTGCAAGGTGACAGGGGCGACTACAGGGCTTTAAGACCAAAAGAGCTTGGTAATAGTGCTCAAGAGAAAAAGTTTTCTTAGGAAGGAAACCCATGTGTGGTTGGCTTGCATGTTTTTCAGAGTAAGTGCTCCTTATTTCTCAAAAGCCTGGTGGGTTGAATACACTGAGAAAGATGTGCATGCCCAAGTCTGTGGAGGGCTGTTTTTTCTCACTTGACCTGCTAGAAACTCCACTGAATTCAAAGGTTAGAGAAAGATGCACTATGCCCTTGCTGCCTTAGGATTTGAGTTTGACATGGCTAGTTTAGAAGGAGAGCTCTTCTTGGCTGTCCCACAGCTACACTGCTTGACCTTGGGTGAGATATTTTCTCAACACCTCTGCTTAACAAGCTGAAATTAGAACATCATACCTGTTGTGTGTTCAGAGTGCCAGTAAACACCATTTTCTGCAGGGCCTAACCAAAGTTTCAACCAAAGCCTGGTTCCCTGGTTTGCTCCTGAGACTCTGCTGGGACACCAACACTAAGGAGAAGTGTCCCCAGCAGTGCTCTGCCTCCCCTACCGATTTCAAGTGATGAAGCACAACTGATTGATGTGATGAGCCTACTGGTTTCTACAGTCATTTAGAAAAGGCAGTAAATACATCAGTGATTGCAACCATTCATGAATGAAAGCAGTTTATACACATGCTGGTTCACCAATGAAAGTGGTAATAAAGAGGTTAATAATACACTTAAAGCACCTTTTCCCCCCACAATATGTTTAATGTTTTTTCTAAGAGAAATCTTACTCAGAAGAGAGAAGAAAATACTACGGACTTGAAATCCTATCTATATATTCCCATTAAGCTTCATGAAAGAAATGCCTGTTACATTTTTATGCCGATGAAGCCTAGACGAATTAAAGCAGTGTTCCCACTTTCTCCTTTCTAATGCTTATTTTTAATTCTAGCCTATTTATAGAAAAACAGTACTTATAAAACAGGGCCATAGAAAAAAGCCTGCAGCACCTACTGAAGCGAGGTGAGCTCCATGCGTACCAAGCACTGATTATATGCTTGCAGGTTCTGAATAAACTGCACTGGTTTACTAGCTGCCAGCTTTCTGCCCTCCTACAGCCACCACAGCTTGACAGAATAAAAACGACATGCATCACCCTTGGGTTGGGTGCATATTTTCACCATGGACTACAAAACCAAAAGAATAACAAAAAATACAATACCTACCCCACCCCTCCACTCCCTCAAATGCAAATCTCTAAAAGCTATGTGACAAAACCTGTATGCAGGGGCCTGTTTTTGAAACACTCTTTGAACTAGACAATCATTTGCCGCTTAATCCTTAATGAATACAGTTCCTATTTTTGCAAGCACATCACACTGGTAGGAGTGTTTGTTGATGAAATATCAGTAAGATAGATTTTATTCCTATGAATAAAGATAACCCGGTGTCTCTGCACATCTGTATGCACACGTAAGTCATCTCCAAACTGCAGAAGTATGCTGTATATCCAAGGTCCTCAAGAGGGAACAAACACCTGGGGATAAAAAAGATCCTAGATCCTTATTTGTGCCTGTTCATAATACAAAGGGTGATGCACTTCTTGGTACCTCAACAACAGCAGGCCCTCTGGGGCACCAGATGTGGACCAGCAGGTTGTAGGATCTTGGCTCTTAGATCTTTGACTCAAGCCAGCGTTTTGAAGAAGAATTGGTGCATCCAGGCACAACAATGTCAGTGCAGCAGACAAGAGAAAAGGCAAAATTTTCCTCAGCTGATGGCCACCCCATGACTCTGAACCCCCTCTTTGGGGGAGGAGTTAAATCCTTGCCCTGGTAGTCTGTGATTAAGTGAAAGTAAGTTTCTGAACTATAAAGCAAAGCTCAAAAACATGACTCAAGGCATCCTGTACTAAAAGCAGAAGAGGAAGAGGAATGACTTGAGAACCTGTTAAATTAAAAACAATAGATGCTTATTACTGCCCTGAGAAACAGGGATGATTAACTCAGGGCGGTCCCTCCACCTGTGGTCTTTAGCAGGAGAAGAATGTTAGTGAGGAGATATCCCAGCTATTTCTTGTGGCAAAACCTCTAGATGGTTTGTGGTGGTTTAACCTTGGCTGAATGCCAGGTGCCCACCAAAGCCGCTCTGTCACTCCCCTCCTCAACTGGACAGAGGAGAGAAAATATAAGGAATGGCTCGTGGATGGAGATAAGGGCAGGGAGAGCACTCAGCTGTTAACGTCTGGGCAAAACAGACCCCACTTGGGGAAATTAGTTTAATGTATTAGCATTCTCAGGATAATAAGAAATAAAACCAAAATTTATAAACGCCTTCCCCCCAGCCCTCCCTTCTTCCCCGGCCCAACTTCACTCCCCGTGTCTCCCGTCCTCCCTGAGCGGCGCAGGGGCTGGGGCTGGGTCAGTCCCTCACACGCTGTCCCTGCCGCTCCTGCCCCCTCAGGGGGCTCCTCACACTCTGCCCTGCCCCGGTGCGGGTCCCCCCGCGGCGCAGCCCCTCAGGCCCAGCCGGCTCCAGCCCGGCCCCCCCGCGGGGCCACAGGCCCGGCCAGGAGCTGCTCGCTGCGGGCTGCCCGCGGGTCACAGCCCCCTGCGGGCACCCTGTGCTCCGGGGGTGGGCCCTGCCCGGGCTGCGGGGGGGGGATCGCCTCCACCGTGGGCCTCCATGGGCTGCGGGGGGGATCGCCTCCACCGTGGGCCTCCACGGGCTGAGGGGGGGTCTGCTCCACCGTGGGCCTCCATGGGCTGAGGGCACAGCCTGCCCTGCCATGGGCTTCAACCCAGGCTGCCAGGGAATCCCTGCTCCAGCGCCTAGAGCCCCTCCGGCCTCCTCCTGCACTGGCCTGGAGGGCTGCAGAGCTGTTCCTCTCACATATTCCCACTTCTCTCTTCCCCTACAATATTTTTGTTGCACATTGTTTTTTCCTTCTTAAATATGTTATCCCAGAGGTGCTACCACCATTGCTGATGGGCTCAGCCTTGGCCAGTGGCGAGTCCGTCTTGGAGACACAGGGGAAGCTTCTAGTAGCTTCTCATAGAAGCCACCCCTGTAGCCCCCGTGCTACCAAAACCTGGCCACACAAACCCAATACAGTGTTTCAGCAGAGGTCAGACTGCACGGCCTGCTGTGCGGTGCCAATGGGGTCTCAAATGCATAAAACATATTGCTGTTTTCTCCTGCCTGAGTGCTTCACAGGGTGATTTTGAAAATTACCGAGTTTACCTAGAATGTGTAAATCTATGCAATTTACTTATATGCAAATATTTACACAAAACCGAATCTAAATAATTATTTCAACCAAATATAGGATGTTTTAAGTGTACTGTGAGGAAAACCGGGGAATTCGACTTCCCTTTCTTTTCTAAACTCTCTTTTCCCCCATGCCAGTGAGTCCCATTGGATGGGGCAGGCTGCTGGGAGCCAGAGTACTGGCATCTGTAATTCACTTAGCCCCAGAAAAAGAGTAAATTCCATTACACAAACCCATCCCAGAAAGATGTTGTGAGACCCATGTAAAGATTTTAAATTCCCTGATATCCTAAAATGAAAAGGATTTTGAAAATGCAAATGGAGACATGTTTTCCCCCAAGTACCATTGAACTGAGCTATTTAAATGTAAAAGCAGAACAGCCAGGCAGGAAATTTTAATTCTGAATGCGTTTGTGGAACAATCATTAATTGCTTTAGTTTATTAAGCACTGTGCTTTCTGAAGAAACAATGAACCGTTTCTTTAAAGGTGCAGGTGATATCTGTAACAATAACTTCCTGATGGTCCTTTAGTAAAATCATTTCATTACATGGTGGTTAAGAATGCTTGGGACTGGGGAGATTTTCCCATTAAGCAATGAAAGTAATTTATCCACCTATTATTTATTCTAGGAGAAGTAGGAACTAGACCATTCTGTTTAAATCTGATTTTTATTACTGTTAAGAGGATCAGTACAGGAATTGTATCACATGTATAGAAGTATTGGCTGCAGCTGCATTGTTTAAGGAGTACTATCAAACTGAAAATTGTGTTTTCTCTGAGACGTCATGCCCCTGCTGTTGTCACAATAACACCTGAAATTACTGTAACTGAAAGAGATTAAAAGAAAATTGTTTTTCTTCCTTCATTTTGCTTGTTTTGTGTGTTTGACAGCCTCTCAGGGGAACTGAATAGTGGCACTCTGGGAGATAAAAGAGTGGGTACAGACTCAAGCTAGTATTTCCATTTTCCTGAGAATATTTCACACCATTCCTATTACTTAGCTCACTGCGGGCACACATTTGGCTTTGCCCAGGCTTTTTGCAGTGGACACAGAGCTCAGCTCTGAGGCATCGAGGCCTGAGAGGGCACCTGGGCCCCACGCCATGGCACCTTGCACCCAAAGGATGCTTGGCCCTGCCGGACATGGCTTCATCTTGTCTCGCTGGAGGGGCTGGGCTCGGCAAGGAGCAAAACGGGATCTGAATAAGCTAAAAATTGGAGAAGGGCCTGGAATGGCCAATGGCCTTATGCTCTCAGCCCTGCGCAGCTAGGAGCCTGCAGCCTGGCGGGATGGCCAGGCTACGGGCGCACTGGGGGTGAGGGGGCGCGCTAGGGCCCAGCTGCAGGCGCTTAGGCTGCTAATTCCTCTTTCTGTTTTTTTTTTGTTTTGTTTTGTTTTGTTTGTTTGTGGGGTTTTTTTAATTTTTTTTTTTGTATGATCCTCCAATAAAAGACAGCCCAGGAGAGGCCTGGGCACTGCGTAGGCTGCCGGGGTCAAACCGCCCCCGGCCCCGCAGCGCCCCCTGCAGCCGCGAGGCGCCGCTTTCCCCCGCTCGGCTCACACTTGCCTTTGGCGCCCAAACTGCGCCTCAGGGGGAGAAACCACTTTTCCCAACTCCCTGGGGGGACCACCACCGCGAGGGGGGGCACTGTCACCCGCCTCTCCGCTTGAGAGCATCTTCGAAAGGGCCCGTGAAGCACTTTAGAGTATGAAAGAAAGGAGGACCCCTACTGTCCTTTGCGGTGCCCCTTCTTCGGCTGAGCAAGGGCGTGTTTGCTGCTCTGCTCCTGCCCCTCCATGTCGTGCTGAATGGTTCGCGCCGGGTCGGGATGGGGGAGGCTCCGCCGCCATTTTGTTTGCGTGAGGGGTGAGCGGGGCGCGGTGCTGGGAAGTCAGCAGAGGCTGAAGGGGCGGGGGACACCCGGGGTCGCGCCGAGCACTCGTAGCAGGGAGAGACGGTGAGAGCGGGCTGAGCGACGGCAGGAAGCACCGGCGCAGGCGCCTCTCCTATTCTCACCCAGACATGTACATCAAGCAGGTAAGCTGGCGGGGTCCAAACTGCCCGCCTTGTGCGGTGCGGCCTGCGCCTGGCGGGGGCTCTTTGGCCCGGTCTGCTCTGCCCTGCCCCATGCCGGCTCTGAGAGGGTCTTCAGCCTCCGGTGAGCGGCAGAGCTAGGTCCCGGCCCGCAGCAAGAGGCCCGCTGGCTGGTGGCAGTTCCGAAGGCCTTTGCTTGGTTCGCTGTTCTCCCGGGGGGGCGACCGCGGGCCTCGCTGAGGGGAAACCCACCCGGCCCAGCCACGGAGTAAGTCCGCCGTGTCGGCTGGCGGGTGCCTTTCCTCCCCCGGTTCCCCCGACTGGTTTCATTCATTGCAGGTGTGAAGTGGCGTTGGGGGGAGGCCCTCTTGGACCCGGGACTTGTCCGCGGACTCTGTGGGGACCCTTTGGAGGGAGCAGCCCTGCTGTCCCGGCCCCCCAGGCAGTGGGTGACCCACAGCCCGGAGGCTCGCACCCGCGCGGGGCTTGTACCCAAACAAAGGGTAGTCCTTAGTAGTCAGGCGGCATCTTTCAGGTGTTAAAGTTGTGGGTTCTCTTATTTTTTACTTCTTTTTTTTTAAATCTGATTTTTGTTCAGTGAGGTAATGTGATTGTATTTGGGGTTTCAATGCAATCTGGTTCTGGCTGCCCGAACCACCGGTAGAAACAACAGTTACGGCTTGTATTGTGTTGATGCCTTAAGCCTCCGGGCATGGACCATTTAACCTATTATAAGTCATTCTTGACAAGTAATCTACAGCTAACGTTCAGTTAAAAAGAAGGTCCTTGTATGGACCTTTTCCAAACAGGTTTTATGACTGAGGCGGTCTTTAATGTTACTTCTCTGGTATATCCTTGCAGTCATATTGCACAGTATGGTTTAATTTTTATGGCTGCCTTAGTACCACTGCCTGTGCACGTTCATACAAAGCCTGGTAGGATTCTCATTTCTCGGTGAGCTCAAAATTGACCTGACTTTCAGACACCGTACTGGTATCTTTATTAAGAAGAATACTTTTATTATTGTTTGAAAGTGCATGTTCTACATAGAAATCAGGTTTTCATCAACTGTCTGGCTGACTAGGGCGTATTTCAGATGCCTTTTGATCATATTTTAGTACATTAGTCTATCATTGCTGGTGCACGCATAGCTTTAAAGTCTTTGAATAAGAATTCTTGTTCTCCAGATTCGAATTGCACAAAAGTAAACAGTAGTGAAGATACATGGAATCAGACAGAAGTCCAAATTAAGTCGGAACAGGTGAAATTAATTGCATCCGGGAAAAAAGAAATTTAGGTGCTTAATGACCAATGCTGTTTTAGGAGCTAAAGAAGAGAGTGTAGCAACGTATGAACATGAGAATAAAACAGATGAGGGTGAATTAGATTCCACTAATATCCTTTATTTTGTTGCTTCCCAGAAATAATTCCTGGAGTTTGGAGATTAAAATGTAAGTCTTGATCCAAGGCTATAGAAGGCAATAAAGTAGTTAAGAGGTTTCAGAATATGCAGGGTGGATGAAGGCTTTTTTCTGAAGTTCTGCATGTGCTTTTCAGATACCAAGTATTATGCTCATCTTCTGGAACGTGGGTTATTTTAATACTTGAAGATGTTGTTATCCCAGATCTGGGCTCTTCACCCGATGTGCAAGAGCTGACTGATCCACACACAGAGTTGGGATACTTGTTTCCTGTCTTTGTAATGGGTGCTAGGTGGTAAATCCACAAAGCTAGCACATCTCTTAACACATGCTAAAACATTTTATACATTTTGAATAATTGTTTATATTATGTCACATTAATTCTCACTGGTTCTTGGGAACCTCATCTCCATTTAAAGATACAGTATTTTTTTCACCATGCAAGTTCTGTGGATGGGGGCTTTATTTGCTTGAGAGTGAATCTTTTAGTATGCTTGTTAGGATAGTTCATTCATAGTTCCAGTAATTTTCTGTTTGTAGACTCCTTACCCCTTTGTTTCTTCTTGAGCTTATCAAGTTATTTCCTAGCTTGTTGTATTTGTGGTATCTATTCCTTCTCCTAAGGCCATGTCTTGCTCACTGTAAGGGTTGATTAACATCCTCTGTTTTTCAAATTCTTTCTTGTTTTCTTTAGAGTAAGTAATTCTTGTATCAATGTGAGAGAAGGGATGGCATGTTCAGAAAAACAGAAGATGGTGATGGGATAATAGACCTTGCAAACAAAGTGGAAATAACTTCACACTGTAAACTTCATAGTAATAATAAGTACCTTGTAAGATGTTTTGCTGTCTTCCTAACAAGTAATTCTTAGGTTATGATAGCTATCATGGTGAAACATTGGCATTATTTTAACAATATCTTGCTTCTGTTGGGGAATAGCTGGCCAAAGTAGGTAGTGATTAAACTCTAGTCTTTTTGTAAGCATTCTTGCTGAAAGATTTCAAACATCAAAACTTTTCAGATGGCTGCTGTCTCTCTGATGTCTTACCGAGCAAAGCAAAGCTACTGTATAGTCTTTCAGTACAGTTGTAGTGTTTAGAAAAGATTGTTTAATTCTGGAGTATGTACGATGGAGTTTGGATCAGTTTCACTGCTGTGCAGAACTGAAGCATAAGAATATTGACAAGGTGTACCTTGTGTGTTACTTGGCCTGGCAAACCTCAAATCTACTGAAATTGAATAGTTTAAATTTGACATACTGCTTCTAGATGGCTGTTTCCTGTATAGTTCCTGAAGTTAATTGTATAGGTTTGTATTTGTCTATTTAGGAAGTGAATATGCTAAATCAAAGATAGTTTGCTTTTTTTTTTTACTTTTCCCTTTAGGTTCCACACTAAAATAAAAAAAAACTAAACCAAAAAAGACTGTATTGCATGTATAATAGGTAGTCTGGTATAGCTTTTGTAGTCTGCAGTTGCTCTGCTAGGAGAATTTGCAAATAAAATTTTTTAAACTGTGTGTGGATTGCATTATAAAAATTGAATATAAATCTGGCACTGCTAGGATAAGTGCTTGTTATATTAGGGTTTTATTTCCTGTATGTAATATGATGCAAATGCATGTATCTTCTTGTGTAGTTTGTTGCAGATAGACTCTCAGAACTCTTGTTCACCATGCTTTGGCCTAGATAAGTATCAACATCTCTTGTGATGTGGGGGGAACAGTCTGTCCCAAAAGTGATGCTTAGGTGAAGGGCAAGTTTTATGATATAAGTTGCTGATCTTGAGCTGCAAGGTTGAAGTGTGTGCGGGAAGGGTGAGGGAAACCAAGTATATTATAATTGATGTAAATATTATAATAAACATCATAAAATTTGATGTAAATATCAATATAAACAAAACAAAGTCCTGAAGGGCCAAGGGGTCCAGGAAGCCTGGGCCTTATTCAAGAAGGTAGTCTTAAAGGCACAAGAGCAAGCTGTCCCCATGTGATGAAAGACAAGCCAGTGAGGGAGAACAGCCTGGCTGAACAGAGAACTTTGGCTGGAACTTGAGGAAAAGGAGAGTTTACCACATTTGGAAGAAGGGACAGGCAACTCTGGAGGGCTATAGGGATGTCATGAGGTTATGCAGGGAGATTAGAGAGGTGAAAGCCCAGCTATAAAACCCAGGCTGGCCACTGCTGTAAAAGATAACCAAAAAATGTATTTACAATTACATTAGAAACAAAAAGAGGGCCAAGAAATATTGCCTCAAAGGCTCAGGAAAAGGCTGAGGTACTTAATGCTTTCTTTGCCTCAGTCCTTAATAGCAAGACCAGCTTCCCCCCGGGTACTCAGCCCCCTGAGCTGGAAGATTGGGATGAGCAGGAGCAGAGTGAAGTCCTGGAAGTCCAGGAGGAAATGGTTAGTGACCTGCTGCTCCACTTAGATGTGCAAAAGTCTATGAGGCTGGATGGGATCCACTCAGCAGTGCTGAGGGAGCTGACAGAGGAGCTGGCCAAGCCACTGTCCATCATTTATCAACAGTTCTGGCTAACTGGGGAGGTTCCAGAAGATTGGTGGTTAGCTAATGGGACACCCATCTACTACAAGAAGGGTGGGAAGGAGGATCTGCAGAACTAAATGCCTGTCAGCCTAACCTTGGTGCCGAAGAAGGTTATGGAGCAGATCATGCTGAGCGTCATCACAGGGCATGCACAGGACAACTGGGGGATGAGGCCCAGGCAGCATGGCTTTATGAAAGACTGATCCTGCTTGACAAACCTGATCACTTTCTATGACAAGGTGACCCTCTTAGTGGATGACAGAAAGGCTGTGCATGGTGTCTACCTAGACTTTAGTAAAGCCTTTGACAGTCTTTCCACAGCATCTACTGGAGAAACTGGCTGCTCATGGCTCAGACAGGTGCGCTCTACGCTGGGTAAAAAACTAGATGGGTGGCTGAGCCCAAAGAGTGGTGGTGAATGGAGTTCACTTTAATGGAGTTCTGTTTAATATCTTTGTCAGTGATCTGGATGAGGGGATTGAGTGCATTGGGTTCATGGTTGGATTTGATGATCTCAAAGGTCTTTTCCAACCTCAGTGATTCTACAATTCTATTCTGTAAAATCTTACAGTTCAAGAACACTGAGAATGTTGCTGAAGTAACTCACTCTTCTCATTAGGTAATCATCCAGGGCTTTCGAAGCTACAGGGACCAAACCATCGTGGACCCATTCAGCTCAAAACACAATGTCATCGGTAAGTTCAGATACTTGTCTTTTAACACTAACTAGAGTGCATTGTTATTTCAGATGATGTTCACATTAGAGTCCTTTACAGTTTTTAACGTTCTGCCTACATTTGATGACTATATTTTCTGTTTTGGAAACTTTCTTACAGTTGTCTGTAACATTCCACAAGATGTATTACACTTAGAGCAAAGTAATGCTAACGTTCGGTTTTACTGTGACAGTAGTATGTCTTGAGTTTTTAGAAGTTGAGTGAGGTCTGTAAACGCCTTCATACGTGCAAATCTCTGTATCAGCCAGACCCCCTTTAAAGACTGTCCTTGCAGGAACAGCAGCAGAGAATTTGTATGGGGTTCTTTTTTTTGTGTGTGTGTGCAGGTGTGATCATTTTTTATATCTAAGCACACTAGCTATTATAAACTGCTGCAGAGAAGACGATCCTCTTTCTTTCAGCTTTGGAGGAATGAATCTCTGGAATGTGAACTGACAAAAAGTGTAATATAAGTTTCAAAGTGTAGTTTTCATAAATAACACCTAATCTGACAGTATGTTGTTGTCCATCTCACACCTCTTCCTATTTTTGCGCATGGATGCCTGGTCGTGCCTTTTCATTTGCATTGATTTTAGTGATTGTGCAGCAACTTTGAGACTGCTGACCTGTCAGAAAACTGTCAGTTTTGGACATAAAAACTTAGTAGCCAGGATTTTACTCTGAGACTGGAAAAAATGTGCATATGACTTGAATAGCATGTCCTATTATGTAGTGTCACTTCAGCAGGAGCTAAAACTTTATTCAGGTATAAGTGTTTAAAAAGGGGTGGGGGGAGGGGGGAAAATCCAACTTTGCTATTGTTTTGCCTGTATAAAGACCGCATAGCAGTCCCAAGTAATTTTGGGGATGAGTTGAAACTGGAGGGCATATAGGCAGGAAGCAGTGGAAAGCCTGGGATGCTCATTGCAGCTGGAAGGCAAGCAGTTTTGAAATTAATACAGTATGTGCTGGTCTTAAAGATAAGACACTGAGCCTTGCTGATACACATCAGAATAAACACAGATTACTGTACGCTAGCATAGTGTGGTATTCTTATACCTTTATTTTTTAAATAGAAATGGCACTTCTTCTGGTCTTTTTAAAACAAAACATTGCTGAATTAGCAAGTGGAGTATTTAAGAAGTTTGTATACTACCTGAAGTTCATACAGTCAACCTGAATGTACAGGCAAGTGATTTCCTTTGGTTAAATATAAAAAATTGATGCTGGGACCAGAAGAACTGGATTTAGGTCTACTGTTCTTACCTCACCAGGAGAATCAATATTAAAAATAAAAGGATGAGAATAAATAGGATTGGTTTACCCATTATTCTCATTGTGCAGTAGTGTTGGATGGAGTTTGTAAGTCATTGTAATGTGTTTGAGTGGGAAAAGAACTATTCTCTTGTTCTCGGGCAATGACTTAAGTGATGCATCTACTAACGTTGTCTCATTCCCTTGAGGTTTTGTTTGGCTGTGTTATTTGGGTTCTGTTCTTGAACATTTCTGTGTGATGTATAATGTACATTGGAGTGTTTATGTCAACTTGAGGTTATACTTTGTTTTAATTTTCAGTGGGAAGAAACGGATCTGGAAAAAGCAACTTTTTTTATGGTAAGCTTGGATTTCTTAACATAATAATGTGGAGGTACTGATTGTACCAGGTTTCTTTGGTTTTGCTGGAAGTTGGTTTACCAAACGTTCCTCCTCAACAAGGAGTGGCAGGTTGGTAATTACTTGACAGTGATGAAAGGCAGATCTCGATGCACTTTGTTAATACCTTCAGGTTTTCCCTTAGTATTCAGGCTCTCTTACTGAGAGCCTTCTGAGACTCTTAAATGGCAAAGAAGTATTTACAGGAGGAGACCGATTCTAAAAGTCATGCACCTTCAAAGCTGATAGTAGTATTTGCAGTTGCTTTAGACAATCTTAGTGGCTAAATTCTAAGCTGATTCTATAGCAGTATGGCACAGCTTTATACAATTTTTTAACATATGGTTATGAGGGGGATTTTGTGGGGTAGGAGCATCAATGAAGGAGAGGAGGTGCTAGTGAAAGGTGTCAGTGGCATTTGTGATGGTAGTCTTTATAAATTGCCCAGTACTAAGTATTTTAGCAATGTTTTTAACCCAGTCTGGGTGCTATGTATTTGTAGAAGAAAGCTCATGAATCCCTACTTGTGTAGTGTTATTGATGCTACGTAGAAAGGTGGCAATAATGAAACTTCAGAGAAGTTCTGGTGTACAGCATGCTGAGTGATGAAGATCCAGCAAATTAAGGTTTTTAATGAAGAAACATTGTAAGATATTAGCAATGATGTACTAAACAACAGTAAAACTATGTTTTGAGTTAAAGAAACTGCTGCATATCTCCCTAAAGGAAAGATCTTCTGTTTCTTTACTGTTTTATTGCAGCAATTCAGTTTGTCCTCAGTGATGAGTTTAGTCATCTTCGCCCAGAGCAGAGACTGGCTTTGTTGCATGTAAGTGAAGGTGTATAACAAGACTAAAGAACAAGCTAAGGCATTTGAATGTTACTGCAAAAATGGTAAATTGCTGGGCTGTGGATATTTTAAGTCAATTACTTTAAAAACATCCTTAAACATCTTCTGTTTCCCTTTGGCAAAAGGGAATTTATATACAAAATAATATGTTACGCTGGTAATGCGCACTGGTGAATGTGTATCCAGGATTTTCAGAAATAAAAATGTATGCTGGGTCTTACATAGATGCTTTTGATACTTAAATCCTTGGGAGGAAAGGGGAAGTGGGTTTGTCAGGGAAAAGAGGAGATGAGTGAGCTCAAAATCAGTCTAAGATGGGAATTACCTAACCAAAACATCTCCTTTCTTAGGAAGGTACAGGTCCTCGTGTTATTTCAGCATTTGTGGAAATTATTTTTGACAATTCGGACAACAGGTTACCGGTAAGTTGAATACGCTACTTTGGAAACAGATGAATGCTTCAGACTCTAGTCATCTCAGTATTGTAGAAATCTTCAGTATAGTAACTGCTTTTTGAATCTGTGAATTCTGGAGTAGTTATACATACCTACTGCAAGCAGTTAAATTTACTGGCTTTTGTTTTCTTAAGATTGATAAAGAGGAAGTCTCACTTCGCAGAGTCATTGGAGCGAAGAAGGACCAATATTTCTTAGACAAGAAAATGGTGACGTAGGTACTTCTTTTACTTAGCTGGATGAGACTAGTAGTATTTCTGTAAAATTCTCCAGTCAAACTTAACACTTGCATCTCTAGCCTGAAATAAATGCAATTGTATAATACTGAGCGCTGGTAGTTAGACAGCAAGGACATCAGTCCTTGTGCAATAGACAGCAGACTTTAAATTTGCAGTTTAATCCTTTCATTACCATGATGTTTAACTGCTTCTAGAGTATTTCTTTCAGAGCTCTTGAACAGAAGAGTTACCAGACCTTAAGTTGTTTCTTATCCTTCCTTGTGATATCTTTACCTGTATTTGCTACCTCTTTGCTTTGAGATGCTTCTTTCTTAATCTCTTTCCAATGCTGTAGTATTTTAGGTAGTTTTCATTTTTCTCTCATTTAATTTTAGGATTAGCTATTGTCAAATGAAGAAGCTTCTTCAAACAGAGCTTGCATTGCACACTGATTATAGTATGTGATGTATAGTTGTGATACTTTACAGAATTTTTACAGTTGTCACTTTTGCTGTAAGTGTTTTTAATAGATTCACAATAACATTTCAGGAAAAATGATGTAATGAATCTTCTTGAAAGTGCTGGATTTTCTCGCAGTAATCCCTACTATATTGTCAAACAAGGAAAGGTAAGATTCTTTTCCACAAAGTGGAAGAAATCACTGTCAAGAGTATCATGCTTTCTGAATGCCAAACTTATTTCAATTTTTGCAGAAGTAACCTAAAATCTAAATCCATTTTGGTTTGAAGCAGTTCTTGTAGATGCTGCTTTTTGCAAATATTACTGTTTTAGTAGTTTATGTAAATTTTAAGAAAAAAGTTTTAAAGTCTGTAATGTTGATTTCTAGAAAATATTTTTTTCATGGTAATTTTTGCAATCACGTGCTTTTCTGTATACTTAAATGCAAAGCAAACATAATCCCTATGCTGTTTTTTTAAGAGACTAAAAATACTCTTCGTGGAGGATGAATGGAAATGTGGAAGTACCAGAAGTGAACACACAGCAGGGAAGGGGTTCATATCATGGCTTGTATTAACTGGTCTTCAAGACCCAAGCAGCTTACAGGTTTTAATACAATACAAATTAGAAACAGTTACCTTTATAAAAGGATGCAGCCATTAAAATGAATATTGGCAGAAAGTGCATTTTTATGTCTAGTTTAATTCTATGACTGACTTAATGTTGGATTAATGAGTGTTCCATGACCTGAATTATTCTAAGATTTATAACCCCTACATTTTGGTGTGGTTTTATGGAGGTTTTTAAATTGATTTAGCACCAGGACTTAAAAGCTCAAGTTTGAGTTTGTCTAAACATAATTTTGAGTGGATGATGATTTCTTCAGTTCATGTAATACTGGTATCTTGAGTTTTAGTAATAACTGGTAGCATTTGAAAAAACAAAATTCATTTCAAGCAGAATACTGGCTGTGCTGAAGTAATAGTCTAAAAAAATAATAAAAAAAGGCACTATCTTATATACTAGGGATCTGAATCTTCCTGCCAAAACCTCAGGCAAGCAGGCACAGCAAAAGAAGTGCAATCTTTGATCTGTTGTGGTTAGCCATACATCCAGAGCAGGCTATTGAAATAATAGATACTGAATTTTTAGATCAACCAGATGGCCACAGCTCCTGACTCTCAAAGGCTGAAGTTACTAAGAGAAGTAGCTGGTACCAGAGTGTATGATGAACGTAAAGAAGAGAGTATTTCGCTAATGAAAGAAACAGGTAAAAACAGTTTTAAGAAATGAATGTTTTATGCCACAGTAAAAGAAAAAAAAAAACCACAACACAGGTTTATGGCTTTTTGAATAAAGCTAATTGCTAGATTTTTTTGTGATATGTCAAATGATATCGAGCATATCATACTGTTGTCCCAAAAATCAGATTCACTTGATGTGCAAAAAAAGCCAGTCAACACACAGCTGAGATTTATTTCATGTCTGTGCAGAGATGGGTGCTAGATGGTAAATCCACCAAGCTAGCATAACTTTTCCTGGGTTTAGGAGGTTTATATACAGTTTAACAAACAGGGAATTTAGTCATTGTACATGATTGGCTAAAATTTTTCACATAATACTACATACAATACACATGCTCCAGAGGTGGGGTGGGGCTACCTTTTCAAAGTTTCTGCTTCAAGGGGAGTTACTTTTGCTATTATTATATTATAATGAGGATAGGTTCCTTTCAGGTAGTTTTTCTCAGCAATTAGTGAATCTGCAAATGTTTTCCTTATCCTAGTTCCACACCATTGACTCTTCAGAGTCACCGTGTCTGTAGTCTGTTAGCCTTACCAGTTCCTTGGATTATTTTGCATTCCTCCTTCAACTGTTTGTCATCAGTATCTCCTCCTTGAATTTTAAATGTCTGAAAAGGTTTAATAAGTGACTTAATGTGTGCTTTGAGTAATTAAACTTTTTAGCTAGACTAAAAGGGATGTTTGTGCTGTTCAAAACATGAATGTTAGCTGGCAGCTATCAGAAAATCAGGATACCTACTGCTATGCAAACAGTAAAGT
This sequence comes from Falco rusticolus, assembly GCF_015220075.1. Classification (NCBI taxonomy): domain Eukaryota; kingdom Metazoa; phylum Chordata; class Aves; order Falconiformes; family Falconidae; genus Falco; species Falco rusticolus. The sequence goes on from NC_051195.1 coordinate 33,327,200, forward strand.
TTATGTAGTATAGTCTGTAATTATTTTAAGCTTCTGAGCCAAGAGAGTATCTGCTTGTGTTGCTTTACATAGCTAGTATCAACAGTTCTGCTATAAGGATGGTTGGTTTTTTTGGGGAACTTCTGGACACAGGTTCTGCTTTTCACATTTCATAACTGTTGACAAATTGTTAATCACTGGAGGAGATTCATTAGCTTTAAAGATGAGGGAATGTATTACATTGTTTGTCATCTTTTCTAAGAGGGCAAGCGAGAGAAGATCAATGAGTTGTTGAAATACATTGAAGAGCGACTGCATACCCTAGAAGAGGAGAAAGAAGAGCTGGCTCAGTATCAGAAATGGGATAAAATGAGGAGAGCGTTAGAATACACCATTTATAATCAGGAGCTTAATGAAACACGAGCTAAGCTTGATGAGGTAAAATGTCTTGGCTAATACAAAATATAACATGATCTCATGAGCAGTTTATTTGCTTTTTTCAGACATGTCCTTGCATTCCTTGATAGAATCCTGTCAATGTTCTTCACTAATCTAACAGATTATTTTCTTTCTGGAACTACTTCTAAACCAGAATCTTGCTACTTAAGCTATTGGTGATGTTTCTGTACAGCTTTCTGCCAAACGAGAGACAAGTGGAGAGAAATCTAGGCAGCTGAGAGATGCCCAGCAAGATGCTAGAGATAAAATGGAGGTAAAAATACTTCTTAACAAGGCACTGTCCAGAGGTCTGTTTTGCTTTGTGGGGTTTGTTTTTTTGCAGGGTGGGGGGTGGAGGTGGTTCTAAAACAGTGTTAAATTGTATTAAATGTTTTCATCCTGTTGGGAAACAGGTGGTTTTCACAGTTTCATTGTATCTTGATCTGCATAATAATAATCTTGTGAGTTTTGATAGATACTGAAATGTGTATGCAGTGTTTAAGGTACTACATAATTAAATTTGCATAGGAAATAGAACGACAAGTTCGAGAACTGAAGACAAAGATTTCGGCTATGAAAGAAGAGAAGGAACAACTTAGTGCTGAAAGACAGGAGCAGATTAAACAGAGGACTAAATTGGAGCTAAAGGCTAAAGACCTGCAGGATGAATTAGCTGGCAACAGTGAACAAAGGGTACGTAACAGCGGTGAAGTCTTTAAAATGTCATTGGCAGATGGTAGTATACTTGTACGGTGAAGTTTTTGCTTTGGACTATGTGGCCTTTCGTTATTTTCTTAGGTTTTTGTGATGTCTGTGTTTACATCCCCTAGACACCTGTGTTATGATCCTTTATTTATTGTTCTGCATGTTGCAAGAACAGGCACCTATAATTCTTGATCTTAATTGCTACAGGTATTGGGAAGGAGGGGTTTGTTTGTAACACTAACTTGAACCTGCTTGTTTGGCCCATGCAGATGTTCTTCGCTTGCATAGTTTAGCTTCTTGAGAATGCTTCGTTTCATCTCTTTGCTGTCCTGATTGGAACTGAATTCACTTCTGTTAAGTGTTGCAACTGCATAGTATTGGATAAGCAATGGCATCTTGCAATCTTACAATTAAATTATTCTTTAGAAGTCTGTATTTATCTAGTAATACAGTTATGATAATACCTGACTTTTAAATACTGCTTTGTTTGATTTCCAGAAAAGACTGTTAAAAGAGAGGCAAAAGCTTCTTGAGAAAATTGAGGAGAAGCAGAAAGAATTAGCAGAAACGGAGCCGAAATTCAACAGTGTAAAAGAAAAAGAAGAGAGGGGAATTGCTAGGTCTGTGGCATTCTGCAATGGGGAGTCAAAGCATTTAAAAAAACCCCAAAACCTGAAATAAAACTAACCAGGATACTATCAGTACTATCCAAGTGTGCAATTAACTGAGTTGTGCTTGCTGTTTGAGGATGGAGTAGCTATATGTACTTACAGATGATCTGTAAAAACCTCCTTTATGTTGGGGGTGGGTGGTGGGAACAGTATTCAGTGAAATTAATTTTTGAGCTTAACCACTTGTGGGCTATTATTACTTCTTGTGAAGTCTTCTGAGTGACTTCATGGTTTATAACATGATCGTCTTCTTTGTTACTGATTTAGGGCTTATTTTTGAGCCTGGTTTGATGTTTTCCAAAATCTCTCATGGTAATTCTTAATGCTTGCCCTTAATAAATTCAAGATTTCTGTACAATACAGCATGTCTTTCCCTTCTCAAAATAGGCTTGCACAGGCTACACAGGAAAGGACAGATCTTTATGCAAAACAAGGTCGAGGAAGCCAGTTTACTTCCAAAGAAGAAAGGGATAAGTGGATAAAAAAAGAACTGAAGTCTTTAGATCAAGCCATCAATGACAAGAAACGGCAGATTGCAGCTATACACAAGGATTTAGAGGATACAGAGGCAAATAAGGAGAAAAACTTGGAACAATACAGTGTAAGTTTTTAGCTTATTATTTCTCAGTATTTTTGAGAGAAGGGTTAAACAATCTTGGGCAGTTAAACTTCAGTGCCTGTTTATAAGAAAGGGTTCTTTTTGGGTGTGGTCTTCTGAAAAACATGTTATCGAAAGCATCTGCAGATAAACTCCCTCTAGCACTACATCTGACTTCATTATGTATTTTGACTTCCCTTCTAGTACTTTCCTGTCCTGGTTTCAGCTGGGATAGAGTTAGTTTTCTTCTCAGTAGCTGGTACAGTGCTGTGTTCTGTGTCTAGTATGAGAATGTTGATAATGTTTTAGTTGTTGGAAAGTAATGTTTATACTAAGTCAAGGACACTTCAGTTTCTTCATATTGGTCTTCTCTCAACTCATAAATTTTACCTTTTTTCCTGAATCTCTTCCCCATCCCTCTGTGGTGGTGGGGGAGTGGGTAAGCAGCTGTGTGGTGCTTAGTGGCTGGCTGGGTTAAACCATGACATTTCTGCAGAGTGTTTGGCCCGAGTTTTCAGGAGGAGATGTAGGTCTGCCTTGCTCTTGGCTGTGTTCAACATAGGTATTTCATGTAGCTAACAATTCGTTAGATATTACTGAGGTCTGTGTTTGGTGGCTTTCACTCTTCTCTTACTTGCCCTAAACAGAGGATCTTTTAAACTGTTCTGCAAGCACTGTACCTTTGCATCACACTTACAGATGGTTAGAAGTTTCATACCTGTCCATGTTAGAAGATTAATCTATGTCAGTATTATTTGCATAACTTTTTTTAGATTTTCAATTTCCATTCAGAAACAGCTCTTACACTGCAAATACAGCAGTATAATCAAAAACTACCACTCCTGCTAGGAGCTACAGGAGTGAAAACCTCTGGATTAGTGGGAGAGCATGCAGTGCCAGTCCTGCTACCCTGCATGTGCTGATAGACAGTGTTCTTGGTTGTTGTGTGATACATCTACTGAATCTGAGCATCAGTTTGACAAAGTCTAGAAATGTAGTTATACAAAGGCAATGTTGTTCTACTAAAATACTGCTTGGATGGGGCCAATGTTAGCAAAGTAATGATTCTCTGGATTGGTGAATGAAAGAAATTACTTTTACTGCTGACTAAGTGTATTCTACTGCTCAATAGGAATTACGTAGCATTGAAGAGGTTAAATTTTGAGATGGCCTTTGATTCCTTTTAAAAACATGTCTTGGTTTCCTGTTTCTCATTAAAGGAAGGTTGATTTATGCTTAGGCTAGGAGTTGTATAGCTTTTTGTTCAGAAGCGGGGTGTCTTGGGTGAATGTGATGGATAGCTTGCAAAGTTAGATTGCAAAAACTTGGCTGTGTTTTGGGAACACAGCTAGTTCTCTAACTGTAACTAGTATAGTTATAGGTAACTATAAAACCATTATCTGAGTGCTAGCCCTGAAAAGTGCTTTTCAAAGCCCTTGCTTTGAAAATGGCAAGTGTTCAGTGAGCAAGGGGATCATGTCTGCGCATTGGCTTACAAGCATGCTGTTGATAGCAGCCGTGTTAAAGTATGAGTACTGCTGGAGAACAGGCTAAGATTTTTCAGAGCCAAAATAGAGCACTGTACTAGCTACTAAGAAGAAAATTAACTTAATCCCAGCTGAAACCATGACAGACTAACAGCAGTATGGCATGATATACAAGACTGGTGTGTGTGTTCTTATCACAAATGTTGCTTCAGAGCATGATTACCCTTAGTTATGTGTATGGTAGTTAAGAGTTTGATTCAGTTTCTTACCGTGACTTAGTGAGCCATTTCACTGTAATAATCAGGTGCACATTTCAAGTCAGTGCCTGCCTTGCAGTCTACTTGATAAATTTTACCTTACTACTGCTCCCTTAAAGATGTATGTATTTTAAGTGTTTCTACAATTTGTTGTAAATTGGTTAAAACACTTGTAGGAATTGTTTCTGAATTTTAAGTATTTGGTATTGAATAAAAGAAAGTTTTGAACGTAGAGACTTGTAGTTTCTTACTGTTCTTCTTTTTTGTGTTAGAAACTGGACCAGGATCTTAATGAAGTGAAGGCTCGTGTTGAAGAACTGGACAGAAAATACTATGAAGTGAAAAATAAAAAGGATGAACTACAGAGCGAAAGAAAGTTAGTAATTAATTGAAATATGTCTGAATCTCACTTAATGTGAAGGACCCCAACTGTGTAGTTGTTAACATGGCTTGTTAGGTATGTTTTTTTAAATATAGCCATGTGTGAACTCTGCACTTTGTCTTCCTGCTAAAATTATCAGTCTTTGAGAACAATAATAATTTTAAAAAATTTTCAAACTTCATTCACACTGAAAATACTTCAAATTTTTTTCTTCTGTAGTTACTTATGGAGAGAAGAGAATGCAGAACAACAAGCTCTTGCAGCAAAGCGGGAGGATTTAGAAAAGAAACAGCAGCTTCTCAGAGCAGCAACAGGAAAGGTAAGATACCCTGTATTTGAGAATTCCATGTGGAGGTTTTTCTTTTCATTCTTAAAGGACAAGTTGTAGTCATATCTGAAAGATACAGCCGTTACAGTAAGACCATAACCAAAAGAAGTGTCATAATTAAGATGGAAAAATAATATTTGCAAGGTAAATCCTTCAATTATTTATAGCTCTAGAACTACTTGGAAATCAGTTTTGTAAGCTCAAGTTAATAGAGGAGAGGTAAGGAGACCAGGTAGAAATAGAATACTTCTAAAATTTCTTCTGACATATTTTTGCTTTTTTTTAAAAAAAAACCAAACACCTAAGAACCTTAAAAGTGGCAGACTCAAATATTTAGGTATGTTCTGTTAGAGCTGTAGGTTAGTTAGCAGGAACTTGGCAAAAAAGGTGACCTTTTCACAAAGTTAAAGGTAAAATTGGTATACTTGTAAATCTTAATTGCAGTACAATAATGAGTTATATTTTAACAGGCCATTTTGAATGGTATAGACAGCATAAACAAAGTTTTGGAGCACTTCCGTCGAAAAGGCATAAACCAGCATGTTCTAAATGGCTATCATGGCATTGTGATGAATAACTTTGAATGTGAACCAGCTTTCTACACCTGTGTTGAAGTTACTGCAGGCAACAGGTAATTATGTGCTCTTTATTTTTACTTAAGTTAAAGCAGCTGAGTGTTACAATTTATTTGTTGGTGCCTGTTACTGAAAGTTTTGTTCTTTTGAACTTGAGTTCTCACCCCTTCTTTGTCAAAGTGCCTTCTATACAGCATGATCAAACTGCTACTCCTTTGAGAAGGAACTAAGAAGAATTTTGACTATTTCAAAATTAATCCTAGCTGCCCTTGATCTTGTCTAAAAAAAACCCTAAACCAAAACCACACAAAGACATCCACCCCACCCAAAACAAAACAAAACGACAGACCCAGACCCACACTCCTGACACCAGGATTGGTGGTGAGGCTGAGCTATATCGAATAAAGTGAATGGCATCTTCCAGTGTGGAGAATTCTACAGTAAGCAATGTGATGTTTTAATGGTAACAATAAGAATTATTTCACTTAATGCTAGAAAATCACATGGGTGGCGATGGTCTCTAAACTGTCAAAAACTGCTGTTTAAAAGCTATCTGAAAAGGTGTTGAGTGTTAATGAGTCTGTGTAATGTGTGTTCTAGAACTAAGTGCCTGCTGGGTGATACAGCACTTCTTGCAGCATCTGATACTTCAAATTAATTTAGATTATCTTTTTGTGTGATCACTCCCCTGTTCAAATTTGTGAGTAGTCATACAAATTCTTTTTCTAATGAAATGTAGATAGTGGCATAAGGGCAGGAAAGAGGACAGGGGTGATCTTGCAAACTGTCACATAAAAATGTTGATTGCTACCACAATTTGATCTAGTCCCTCATCTGAAACATTTGTGCGTCTGTGAACAAGGCTGTCTCTTCAAAGTACTTCACAGGTCTCTGAACCCTGTTGTGCCCCCTCCCACCTAGTTTGGAAAAAAGCAGAAACAAGCGTACTGTAGTTCAGTTTGCAAAAGAAAGATGACTTATTTCAGTCCCTCTGATGCTTGCTCCCAGTCATGCACAGGCAGATAGGTGTGGTCTCTGGTTGTGTACAGACACAACCTTGTGAATCCATGCAGGGGGCTGAACATGGTATATTGAAACGGTATGGAAGGCACAGGTTTGCAGCTGAACCAAAAAAGGCTGTGTATACAATAACACTGAATGCACATTGAGCTGCTTTTGTGACTGGAAGGTGGAATACAAAATTCTTGGCTGATCCCATTTTAATGAAAGTGAATGGAGTGTATCTACTTGCGTATTCTGAGGCAGAGACTTGAACAGAAAATGTGACGCAGTTTTATATTGATAACATTATTTAGTGGTACCTGCATGCTTACTGTTCCTGTGCAGATAAGCTAGTCCTTTTAGCACAATAAAGTTTTGCTTATTTGTTGGACTTGTTAATTAGGTTGTTTTATCACATTGTGGATTCTGATGAGGTCAGTACAAAGATCCTAATGGAATTTAACAAAATGAACCTTCCTGGAGAAGTCACTTTCCTCCCTCTGAACAAGCTGGATGTTAGAGATACTGCTTATCCTGAGACTAACGTGAGTTGGAGTTCCTGTTGAGCCTTCCTCTACTTCATAATTACAAAGTCTCATACTCTGAATTGTTTGTGTATATTGCTTATGGCCCACCACTTCCTTTGCTGTTGAATGTCTGCAGTTAAATACTACTTCTAATGTATGTGTCTCAGCATAAAAAACCTGCTACAGGAAGATATTCTCCTACCAGGTATTTGCCTTCACCTTACAAGTAAATAGTTGATACAATTTTATTGTAAACTGGTAATAATTGCCTGGATTACTGAATTGTAATTCTTTAAGTTGAAGTGCTGCCATGGACAAAAGCTAAAGAGCCATGTTACCGCTGCAAACAGTTTCTCAAAGTTACTGGAAATGAGTTGTGCCTTTATGTTTAAAAATGCATAAATAAATGTTCAGTGACAACCACTTAAAAAATAGTTCTGAAATACATTTCAAGAAAGCCTATGTTCTTACTTGAAATTTTAGTAGTGACCTAATGGTGTGAATGTTAACTTCTTCCTGCAATAATCATGGTAGAATAAGTTCGTTAAAATTAGTTTTTTCTCTTTTTTTTTCTTCAGATAAACATAGGAAACAATAAATAGAAATAAACAGGACTCCTTGCATGCTTATTTTGGGGGGGGGGGGCTTTACTAGTAAAACTGTTAATGTTTGCATCCTGCTTTCTGCAGAAAAGAATAAAATTTTTTTTGAGGAAAAAAATTATAATGCAAATATATGATAATTAGTCAGCTTGTTTCAGTAGCAGTTTAATACTTGGGTGAGATTCCTGGCAGACTCTTAAGTTGCCTTAAGACTCAAGCCTAGCTGTTAAAAGCTAGAATTGCAAAATCTTGTACTTGATTTCCGTAGAGTGTTTATGTGTTTGTCTTGGGAACGTTCAGTCAGTGTGTCATCCTTCTACCAACTGACAGCTGTTTACTTCAAGTATCGTTCACAATATTGTGCTTTGAGTTCAGGGTTTGACATCCTGTATGTAAATAACGATATACACAGCTCCAGAAGTCTTCATTCTAGGAGTTTATTGATTGTGAAGCCAACGTTAATATTCGGTGAATTTTGAGATATGCTAAACTTTTAGAAATTCTTGTTACGAGGGTAGAGTGTATTCTGGTTTTACTCTTGATGGTAGTTTTTTTCCAAGGCACTCTTGAATTCTGCATATGAAGTAGTTGCAATATACTTGCTGTATTTATATCAATATGTTCTTATTAAAATAACTGTCGCTTCAGGATGCAATTCCTATGATCAGTAAACTGAGATACAATCCAAGATTTGACAAAGCTTTCAAACATGTTTTTGGAAAGACTCTAATTTGTCGTAGCATGGAAGTGTCTACCCAGCTGGCCAGAGGCTTTCACTATGGATTGTATTACTCTGGAAGGTAAATATTGGATTCTTATAAATTACTTACTGTAAAAAATAGGATCCCTGGAATGTGAAGCTCATTAAACATGGTCTGTTAGTATTGTCAAAATAAGATTATTTTAAATAATAGTGTACTTGACAGAGATGTACAAAGTTGCACTTCAGTTAAGTCTAGTGCTTAAAAATACAGGATTTCTTCGCGAACTGTTGAATTTTTGTTTGATCTAAAAGTTGGTAGCTGTGTGTCTCCATCCTGAGAATTGTAAAGTAGATTATTTGATTCATCCAGTTTAACAGGATGTTTTCATGGAGTATTTATGGTGTTTTTCCACAAACTTAGATTCACACCCTAAACATTAGTTTATGGCCTTAATGACTGAAAAGTGCAAGGTGAATTCATCTGTGTACCAGACATATTTACAGGTTATGTTCTCTGAAATAATACATAACTCTTGTCATTTGTCTTTTCTTGGAGGACAGATTCCCTTCAGGCTTATTGTTGTCTTTTTGTTTCTTAAAGTCAATCTGACAAAATTCCTAAGGATGTCTGAGGAGGAAATGATTAATTTTTTCAGTAACAGTATACTCTACGAGCCACAGATGCTGCTAATTACTCAGCTTCTCTTTTGTTTTCTCCCTCAGAAGATCTAAGATTTTGTTTCTTAAATGGGTAGTGCTAAGTATTGCATTTTTCATTAATGTATTTTTTTTTTCCCTTTAAGCTGCGTGGTTTCAGCTGTTAATCAGAAACAAAAAAAAAATCTCAGCTAATGCTTGAAGGAGACCATAGCAGTCTTTGTTGTTCTTGAGAAAGGAAATGCACTTTACGTTGAATACAGAAATAAACATTTCCCTAGTTACTGTAAATATACATATGTGATTCCTGATAATGTTGCAGTGCTTCTGTAGGTTAGTTTAAATATTCTAGTTAGTCTGTTAAGTTGTGTTGTAGAAACTGCTCTGAACATTAATGGAGAGCATATGGCATGCAGTTTTGTTCATCTCATTCTGTTATGTTCTTAGGTGATCAAGTCAGCCATCGTGGTGCTTTGACTGGAGGTTATTACGACACAAGGAAGTCTCGACTTGAATTGCAAAAAGATGTTAGAAAGGCAGAAGAAGAACTTGGTGAACTTGAAGCAAAGCTCAATGAAAACTTACGGAGAAACATTGAAAATATCCTTTTGTTGTTCCTGGGGAAAGGTTGTGTGGTGACAAAGCTTTTGTTTTGTGATTGCAGTAAGAAAAGAAACAGGAGACTAACTTGTCAATGTTACATATTAGCTGTGGCATTTTGACCATTGCTTATGCAACCTGGTTCTATATGTTACTGTAGAGGTTTTAATAACAAAGAATTTAATGGTAAAACAGAAATAAACAAAAACCCTGCATGTGAAAATTGGTGTACAGCCACTGAAAACAGATTTTAAAATATACCCATTGTTTAAATGCCTGAATTGTATTCTTTTTTTAAAAAAAATATTTTTAGATCAATGCAGCTAGTTAAGAAATAGTTTGTATACTACTGTTAATTTTTTGGTAGAACTTCCATACTGGGAAGACCTGACTGGAAAATAGTAATTGAAGCACACCTTGTCCAGTAGGTCACTTCAGAGAGTGGCTGGCTCTGTAGACCTCAGGAAAAAGGAGCTTTAGTAATCTGTCCCTGTTAAAATTTTGTCTTGACCTTTACAGCTTAGAGATGAGGCTAAACCCCACATTATGAGGCTTTCTATTCCTTCTAGAGTTTGTGTAGTAACTGGTATAACCAGATATTCTTGTTATCTGTGTTAATCTTCACTGTTTCTTCTGACTTGTATTATATTTTTAGTACTTGTGTCCTGAATTGGTGTGTTACATAGTCCACTTCTGCTGTGGGGAGGAGATGGAGACGATTATAATATCATTAAGCTTCAAGTTGCTTGACAGTTTGGTCTTCCAGTCTCATTGTACAAAATTCAAGTAACTCTCACCTTTTTCTCTAACCCCTTTAATGCTACAGTGTCCTTTCGAGATCCAATATCTAGAATTCAGGAGCAAGGGAGGCTTATACAATTTTCTTCTCCATTATCTATGTCGTTCTGTCCTTTGAACTGAACCCAGTTGTTTTTTGGCCTGCAGCAGTGCATTAGAGACATTTTTGGGGCAGCAGATAAGCAGAAGACTGAAGCCTATGCTTAGATCCACAGCTGATTAACAGAACTTTAAAAGTATGTACCTATGTCTTGGTAAGTCAGTAGAAGAACGTCAAAATGGTCTGTTAAACATAGACCGAATTTGCCACCTGGCTTTATGTGCCTCAGCAATGATGAGTGTCTTTCACCTTTCTTGTTTGTTACCTGTAGGCAATGTACAGGATGCATTTTGTGTATCTACAATTAAGTGTTTATTCATTTTCTCCTTCCTTGGGTCTTTTTTTAACCTACAGATATGTAGGTGTATGATATTAAAAGGATTTGTGCAGAAAGTAATTTAACTAGTCCCAGTGCATGTTGTACAGGTACCCGGTTTTTTGTAACTAGGAATGGCAGCTGGAATTCTTGCTGCTTGTAGTTAAATTCACCAATTACCCGTTAGACCCTTTGGTTTTAGTATAACTTAATTTTTAACCAGGACTACTATTTTGGAATTGAAAAATCTTTCTTGCTATTATTTAAGCTGAAGTCTTTAGCCCTGGGTTTCTTTTTGAGGCGGCATCTGCAGAGGATGCAAGTAGGGTGCTCTGTGGCATACCCTTCAGCTGTGGTAGAACAGTGACTGTAATTAAAGAGCTATTACAGCAGTCTGACAGCAACTTTTAGAACATAACACAAGCAAACTTCAGTTACTCTGAAAGTAAAGTACACATTCCTGCTAACTTCCTGTTCCGTAGCTCATTTGGTTTTCCTGAAATGTTTATAAGTATATAGTGAAACGTTTTACTGTAACCTCTGCTTAGGGGAATTAATTTTTAGGGCATTTAAGTTGATGTCATGTTAAAATATGCATTGTAGTGGGAGTAACATGCTGTTAGTAATTGAACATAAATCAAAGTGGAATCTTGCACAAGCTCTGCACCATGACCTAAGCCACTACATCAAAATTGCCACAAACCAGTTACACTGTTTGCCTCAGAACTGGGTAAGGGATAATTGTATTGTTCTAATGTCTTTTTTTTTTTTTTAAATAGAACACCTGCTTTTCTGTATTTTGTAAGATCTGAATTTTTCTTACATATTCAGACATATCCCTGTGTTCAGAGTGCTGTGTTGTAAAATTTACAGTTAAATGGACCTTTCCTTGTTTGTTTTTGGTGTTGATAAGGGTTCTCAAGTTACTTTTTTTGATGGTTCTTGATTTCTCCTGTACAAATGAATAGTTTGGTTTTGCAGGAACATGCCAAATGGAATAAAATGTGGAAGGTACTAGTAGGTATAAAATGCCTTTTAAAACAAGGACAAAGTATTCCTTAGCCCACAGTATGGATTAATAATGAGATTGACCAGCTAATGAACCAAATGCAGCAAATTGAGACACAGCAGAGGAAGTTCAAAGCCTCTCGAGACAGTATTTTGTCAGAGATGAAAATGCTGAAGGAGAAAAGGCAGCAATCTGAAAAGACATTTATGCCTAAGGTATAGTATGGGGATATTGAAAGCTGTTACTGGCTTTATATTAAATGTTTTATTAATATTACTGATAAACTTGCATTCCTCTGTGGTTAACATCGTAATATGAAATAGGAAGAGATAAAATAGAGATATGATACACAAATATGTTCATGTAAACAGAAAAGTTAAATTCATACAAATCTACAGATTGTTTGAATGATTGTGTAATATCTGTTCCATAGCAACGCAGTTTGCAGAGCTTGGAGGCAAGTTTACATGCTATGGAGTCAACTAGAGAATCATTAAAAGCAGAACTGGGGACTGATTTGTTGTCTCAACTCAGTCTTGAAGATCAGAAACGTGTGGATGCTCTTAATGATGAAATTCGACAACTACAGCAAGTAAGGAAATGAAAACGTCTTGCTATTAAATGTGGTACCTTTCCAATAAACTTATTTTTGTCCTTTTGTATGAAAAGTCACATATGAATATAATGTTATTAAAGTAGTTTCATCAGCAGTAGGCAGGCATGTTTAGAGTTTTTTTATCTGCAAGGTGTATTTGCATGCTTTTCTCAAATGCTGGGTGAATTTTACCAGCTGTATTGTGTGAGAATTATGGCTATTTCTGTTGGAATAATCAGTTTCCTTGCTGCTGCAGTTGGACATACAATACTAAGTACAAGTAGTTACCTGAAAGGAATGATGTACAGTGTGGGAAAGTAAAACAATGCCTTTAAGCACGTAGTAGATGCCCATATTGTTAGAAAACCACTACCTTGTAAGTAGACTCTCTAAAGCTCTTCTGGGTTTAAGAATTGAATTCAGGTGCTATACAGTTTAAGAAATCTGCTGATTTGTATGGTTGACTTTTACAGTAGATGGCTGCAAAAATGCTTACCATTTGGTTCCTTCTACCTGTTAAAATTAAAGCAACAGTCTGAAAAATTGTGTGATATTTTAATGCTCAGAATTGTGTGAAGTGGGGTCTTTTTGTCTTTTTTTTTTTTTTGACAAGGTAAAAAAATCGTTGTTTAGGAGTCAGCCAGGGCAATTAACATAAATAATTTTTTTTTGTCTCCAGGAAAACAGACAGCTTTTGAATGAGAGGATTAAACTAGAAGGCATTATCACAAGAGTTGAAACATATCTCAATGAGAATCTAAGAAAACGCTTGGACCAAGTGGAACAAGTAAAGATTTTCTCTTAAATTTACTTTTGCCGTCTGTTTCTGACTTATTTCCAGGGCTTTCATGTGTTAGTAATTTGATAAATACTCATTACCCTGCATTATCTGTGGTGGGTTTTGCTTCCCTTTATACAGCGAAGTGTCTTACTTAAATTTCAGCACAGTATTTTAGGCATGTAACTTTTGACAAATCTTACTCTAAATTCACAGTGTATGTATAAACAGGACCATTGTAATTACAGATTTGTTTGAAAACTGACTATTCTCTAAACCTTTACTAAAATATTTAATGCGGTTATATGTAGAGTAGCAGAAGATAACTTGTTTGTCTGACTTACACTTTTGTTGCCCTCCATGCTGAAGCTTAGTGGCATTTCCTTTGTCTGATAGGAACTGAACGAGCTTCGAGAAACAGAAGGTGGCACAGTTCTTACTGCCACGACATCGGAACTTGAGGCTATCAACAAACGAGTGAAAGATACACTGGCACGGTCAGATGGTTGGTAGCATCGGTTTTTGGAAAGAAAGTTCTCCATGGTTTTGGGAGTTCACATATACCATATTTTGGTTGAGAAATAGACTATAATATGAGAAGTAATCATTAGTTTCAAATACACTATAGTAGTTGGTGTGTAATGGATTTTTTTTGAACTTCAAAAGACAAGTGAAACAAGATTTTGTGCATGTTATACATAAAAGAAAGCATCCACAACTGACACTGTAATACCAATAAGGATGTGTTGGTTAGACTTCTGGCTTCAGAGCATAGTACTTTTGAAGCAATATTCATACAAGCGTGATCTTGTTTAGTTGTTCTTGAATTTTGTCTAACCTATCTAGAACCAAGTTGCTGTCAAATAGGAAATACCAGCTGTATGGCTCAAACTTTTTTTTTGCTTCTCTTTCTAAACTTTTAACAAAACGACCTTAGTATATATGTTAGGGTTGTTTTAATTCATATACTCATGGGGAAGAAGAGAGAAGGATTTTCAGCTTATTAACTTTCTACTACTTAATAGATCTTTCTTTAGATTATCTTTTTGTTTCATAAATACTTCATTGGGTAATTGCTGATTTTATGCAGGCACGTAAGTCTTACCACTTTGGGTTTTGTGCTTTCACCCTATCTCAGATCTGGATAATTCTATTGACAAAACAGAAGCAGGAATTAAAGAGCTTCAAAAGAGCATGGAACGCTGGAAGAACATGGAGAAGGAGCATATGGATGCCATTAACCATGATACAAAAGAACTTGAAAAAATGACTAACAGGCAAGGCATGCTCCTTAAGAAGAAAGAGGAATGTATGAAGAAAATTCGGGAGTTGGGTTCACTTCCACAGGAGGCTTTTGAAAAATATCAGACTTTAAGTTTAAAGCAGGTAATAAGTGTGATTGGTTTCACGACCTGAAATATTAGTGTCTTGAGTGTCAAATGTGGCTGGAATTGCAAACCGCTTTAATACAGTATTATTTTCCATTTACAGTTATTCCGCAAACTGGAGCAGTGCAATACGGAACTGAAGAAATACAGTCATGTTAATAAAAAAGCTTTAGATCAGTTTGTGAATTTCTCAGAGCAGAAGGAAAAACTGATAAAAAGACAAGAGGAACTGGACAGGGGCTACAAATCCATCATGGAGCTGATGAATGTCCTTGAGCTCAGGAAATATGAGGCCATTCAGCTGACTTTCAAGCAGGTAACAAAGTGGCAACAATTGTAAAGACACTGGTACTGAAATCAAATTGTCCCATTATGTAGCAGCTATATGGGAAGAAGCAGATACTAAGTACATCTATTCTATAATAACAGAAGACAGTATATTGAGGTTTGTGGGTTTTGGTTTTTTTTAAATACTGACAAAGAAATAGACTAGCATTTTAAATAGGTGCTGATCTTGGTTGTTATTACAACTCTAGCTTTGCTTTAAACCTCTTAAAAGACTTCCTTTCTGGTGAATCTTTGTACTACGTACAAACTGGGAAATGTCTAGTAAAAAAACTTCACCAAATCGGTTTTCCAGATTTGGTGAAAGTAATTCCTAATGTTAACAAAAGGTTTTCATTGTGAAGTGTGCAAAGTCTTCTCTTAAAAGGTCATTTGCTTAGCTGAGATCTCATCTGAAGTTTACTGAAATAAATCATACTTGCTTTTGCTGCTTTTTTTTATGTTTTAGTTCTATCATTTCCTTGAAAAAAATTTGTGAATAT
Source organism: Falco rusticolus (assembly GCF_015220075.1). Classification (NCBI taxonomy): domain Eukaryota; kingdom Metazoa; phylum Chordata; class Aves; order Falconiformes; family Falconidae; genus Falco; species Falco rusticolus. Next base: position 33,342,522 of record NC_051195.1, read on the forward strand.
ATTCACACTACAAGAACAGTTGGCTTAGGTGTTTTAGGTGGCTCTGTATAGCATGTTTATCACATGAATGGGGATCTCCAGTTTGAAGCAGATACTTAGTGTGGTTGTGTTAAAAAAAAAAAAAAACAAACAAACACACCAACCAAAAAAAACCCCCAACAAAACAAAAAAACCAACAGACAACAGCTTTGCTTCATTTGATTTCACTATGTGAAAATGACCTGGTGTATTGACTTTCTTTTTCAGGTGTCAAAAAATTTCAGTGAAGTATTCCAGAAGTTAGTCCCTGGTGGCAAGGCTACATTAGTGATGAAGAAGGGAGATGTGGAGGGCAGTCAGTCCCAGGATGAAGGTGAAGGCAGCACCGAGAGTGAAAGGGGATCTGGATCCCAGAGCAGTGTTCCATCTGTAGACCAATTCACTGGAGTTGGCATAAGGGTAAAGAAAATTATTTGTGTTTCAGTACTCCTAGATTATCTTTTAATTATTTTTTATAAAAACAGTGTTTTACTTGGTCCTGTTTACTTAATAGCAAGTGATGTTGTGATTTAATATTTTGAAATCATTTTACTGTGGCATTGTTTTCTTAGGTATCGTTCACAGGAAAGCAGGGTGAAATGAGAGAAATGCAGCAACTTTCAGGTGGACAGAAATCTTTAGTGGCCCTAGCCCTGATATTTGCTATCCAGAAATGTGATCCAGCTCCATTTTACTTGTTTGATGAAATTGACCAAGCCTTGGATGCTCAGCACAGAAAAGCTGTTTCGGGTAACTGTCTGCCTTTATTTATCTTCATTGTGGTTGAAGGTGATAGTCTGTCTTCTCATCCCTGATGTTTAAGACAAAAGCTTTTAATCATAAAAGCACATTTTTGAATATCCCAACATGTGTGTTAGAATTTAACATTGTGTTTCCTGAACTTGATTTTAGGTAGAAGCTGTGTTATCTACTGCGTCTAAAGGGGGTGTCTACTACACTTCAGTGTGGTAGAGATAGTCCCGTTTTGAAGTGTAGTTTGATTTTTTTAAAAGTAACTTCTGACTCATTGCGTTGTTGGAAAATTACTTACTCTGTCTTTCTTCAGAGTTCTGATAACCCACTGATTTTGCTGAGTGGCTGCATTTGTCAGAGTTGATAGTGAAACTAATTATAATAGATAAAAACCTGGTATGGATCCTTTTATTGATTTGTGGGTGTGGGTTTTTTTATTGACCAAAATCTCATTTTGAATAAGGAATAGCAAACTCTTTGCCTGTCTCATATTAAAACGTGTCCTGTGTTATTGAGAAGATTACATTAATGAATAATTCCTGTGTTCTTTTTTAGATATGATTATGGAACTAGCTGAACATGCTCAGTTTATTACAACAACATTTAGACCTGAACTGCTTGAGTCAGCTGACAAGTTCTATGGTGTAAAATTCAGAAACAAGGTAAACAATGTTTTAGTTAACAACATTTACTGAGAACCTTATCAAGTCGTGCATTTGAGGCTTAAGAGTTCAAAGTGAATCAATCTTATTTCAGTCATAGATTTCTAGTTATATTACAGTCTTGTGTAAAAGTTTTCTCCTTCCCCCAAAAGAATTGTGATATCTATAGATGTCCCTTGTCATGTTCTTTAAAGGAAATTAGAAATTGCTTATAGGCCTGTTGCTGACTGCTGGAGCCTTCAGAAATAAGTCTGTTTTGTTCTGCAGGGAATACTGTAATGATTGTATACTTCTTTTTTTCCACCAGGTTAGTCATATTGATGTGATCACAGCAGAAATGGCCAAAGACTTTGTAGAAGATGACACTACGCATGGCTAAACAAAACTGTACTTACTGCTTGTTTGGAAGATGCGTATAGTGCTATGTTTATTGCTAGGGACCTGTAAATTTTAAAATACAAGTATTTAGTCCTTGTTTAAAATAGTTTTTGAACATACGTTTTAACCAAGACCCCAGAAGGCTTAGTTTCAAGAAGCTTGAGTATCCATTTTGTCTCTGTTGCTGTATTTTATAAGATAATTGTTAATGTTACCTTTATACAGTACCCGTAGTTCGGAAGTTTTACTCTCTCCCTCAAATCTTTTGTAAAGTGTCTGTTGCTGTTTTAAAGCTTTTCAGAAAGTGCTAGCTATTCCTTCTTAAGTATAACTTTATCATTTATATTGCCTCACATGGTTTTTTTTAATGGCTTCAATTAAAATGATTGGTTTTATCGCTGTAACGGGTATACATTGAATTTTTTGTTTATATTGTCTCTCTTTAGAGGTTTCCACTGAGATGGAGTAAACACTGTTTGGTCATGTAGGAGCTGCATATTTCAGAAATATAAGACAAAGCAATTCTTTCAAGTCATTCTTACTTCTCCCCCACCCCACTCCCCCTTTGTTGTTTCAACATTGTGGGGGTTTTTTTGCACATTTCCAATGCTAGCAGAAAACCACGCCAAATCTGTGCTTGTCCAAATACATAGCATTCTGATTATTGAGCTGAAAAAAATGTAATTATCAGAAGATACGGAGAAGTCTGAAAACACCACGGAACTGTAACAAGACAAATCAGTCCACAATTCCCCCCCTCCCCCCCCGCCTTTTTTTTTTCCCCTGACCAGTGTAAAAATTCCTCCATTGTGTCCCTTTAGCCTGAGACACCAACATAACTTGAGCCAAGTGGCAGTCACCAGTCAAAATGTGAATCTCTTCATATTGTCTAGCCTTTTGGCAAAGTGGTATTGAATAATTTATGTGGTATTCTGGAAAACCTAAGGTTTTACTATGAGCCATATATTTCTTAGATATCAAAGCAGTTGCAGCAACAACTGATCTTGTTTTTACAATAGCATATATATGTAAAAATAAAATAACCTTCAAAGTACCTTATGTAATGTTAAATTGTACAGCAAGAAACAGTGAACTTAGTATATTGCATTTACTCTGTAGGGCACTCTCAGCAAAGCAGAAGAATAAAGCTCTGTAATAGGTTTTCATCTGCAAGCAGCCTTGCTCCCCACTAACTTCAGGAAGTGCAGGGAAGAAGGGTGTGAACTGATTAAAGATCTCCTGAGCTGAGAAGTACGTACAGTTGCTGCACACAGCGGGGTAAGAGAAGAATACTAAAGTTGGTATGAACTGTGTAGGAGATGCTGCCTGCAGTAAGTCTTAAGCCAGGAGGAGGAGGATGTTTTATGTGATGTAACAAAGCTTTCTATAGTCCTAGGGAGTCACTAGCTTCATAGTAGACTTTCCTCAGTGAAGAGAGAGTAGGGTACGAAACCTGAAACTATTGAAGCCAAAGTAACCCCAGTGCTCCCAACATTTTTAGCAGGCGAATAGACTTTGTATTTCAAAACCCTGAGGAATTAAAATTTGTCCTTTGCATACAGAGCTCTGAATATGCATTTAGGGTGGCTACAGAGCAAAGCATTCCTGAATTACAGGTGAAACAAGTATGTTCAAAGTCCAGAGGAAGGACCTGAAGAACATAGCCACAGATTCAGACTTCAGGTTACTGGTTTCATATTCTTTGATCCAGTGCATGTAAGGACACACTTAAAGTGTCGGTAATCTGTGCCTGGCAGATACATAACTTGTCTGTGGTAGTAGCAGGCTGCACTCCCAGCTGACTCAGGCTTGCCACTGCTAAGGCATCAACTTGACAGTTGATAGTTTGAATTTTGGAAGAGATAAGTAGTTCATAGGCCATGAAGCTAATTACAGTGCTTATTAAGAAGTGTCACTAAATCCGTCTAAGGCTGATAATGAATTTTATCAAATAATCTTGTTAAAGTGGAAGTAGATTAGTAGAGCAGAGGTGGGGTTTTTTGTACAGTGCTCAGCATAATAGAGCCTAAATGCAGCTGAATAACTTGAATTTCAGCTGTGTTAAGAATTTTCCTGTGAGTTGAGTCTAGCATTTCAAGCACAGTAGGAAAACAGGTAGCTAGCAAACTATTGGAAACACAACTGAATACCACGCAGGGTGAATAGACAAGCCTTTAGCTATCACTTCAATTTCTTGTCTGCTAAAGACCAAGGTTTAGAACTACTTGCACAAAACTTAGGCATTATCAAGATGGTCGGAATCCCTCTTCAAGGTAAGTTTGGGAGGGTGGGGTTTATTTTTTGTTTAAAACTAAATGTCTACTAAACATTCTGTCCTTTAGAAGTGGCACTTCTAAAGAGGTTACTTTCTAAGTTGACACCTTGTTTTCCTGTGAGGATACTCCATCCCACACACTCATTCTCAGTGCTGTGATGCCTCTCTTGTGCAGCCACCTACTGCAGGAGTGAAAATCTTAGTGCCGTCAATTCTTCAATGTGGTTCACTGAGTGAGTGCTTTACCAGTAATGCTGGCATGCATGGGACTGGAATGGGGAAGGCTCAAATAATTTCCAGGTGTCAAAGCACAGCCTTTGTGTAGTGCTGCGGATGCCCTACAGCAAGCTTAGGTTGTTATGTTAGAAGATAAAGTTAGAATTGAAGAGGGCCTCAAAGAGGGGTGGAGTAAGGTAGGTTATTTAGCAAACTCCATACCAGCTCACTGTAGTGGAAGATAAATTGTGTGTGAGAGAAGTGATGAAAACAGGAAAAACAGAATTATCTCCCTTGGTTGTTTTAAGGGAAGACCTTGTACAGAGGAGAAAGAATTGTTTTGAAAAAATGACAGTATGTACAACCAAAAGGAGGTTTCTGGTTTTTCCCAACCTTGTTTTGGCCATGGTTAATGTCAGGAATAACAGAAAAGTTTTCTTTACTGTCTGTCCCCTAATAATTTGCATCAGATCGCTGCATAAATCTGAGGATGTGATGCAGCTGTTGCAAAATGCAGTGATCGGAGTGATAGCCCCCCCCAGGTGTGTGTGTGTGTTGTGGGTTTTTTGTGATGGTTTATATCTGGTCCACTCAATGTCCTACTTTACAAGTTGCCTTTTCTATCTGCCAGTGCTTTAAATTCATCCTAGAGTCTTAAAAATAATGTTTGTCGAGAGTTACCTGTGAAGAAACTCAAGGACACAGTGTACTGTTTTTTCCCCCTGGAAGTTTAAGGCAGAATTCAGTGAAACCGTACACTTGTTCTGAACTGTAGGATGTCCCAGAAATTGTAGAAATCCTGGGTGCCACACGGTGCGCCTAGTTTTTATGCCCAGGGCGCCTGGGCTTAGACATAATAGGCTGCAGGATCTGCATAGTGGCTCTAGTAGCTGTTTCTCAGAAACAGGGCAATACAAGGCTGGTGGTTGTATTCTGGGTCAGTATCAGGAGTATAGCTTCTACTGCCCTCGTGCACTGGAAAAAAAAAATCACAGGTGGTATGATCCAGAAACATGAAATTTGAGAATGTTACCACTTAATTTTCATTTTTATTGTCATGCTTGTCCTTCCAGGGAAACACAACTGGGTTTTGGCTGTCTACCTGGGGCTGTGTTTTCTACTGCAAGCTTGAAAGTCACCTGGGAAATACCAGTGTTAACGTAACTGCTGAACGATACAGGTGTTCAACTGTTCATTTTCATAATTCTCAATACGTGAAACTTATCAGCTGAATCATTCATATAGTTTTCATCTCTAGCAAGCATTCTTCAAGTACCGTGTAATATTAGTATGGATGTTAATATTGCACTTCCAAGTTTTGCGTTTTTAATCTTGCGTAAATATTACAAGATGTAGTTTGTAACTCTGGGCAGGAGATGGAGCCAAACCGGACTAAATGTAGAAAGAAAACTTTAACATATTGTTAAAGTTGAGGGTAAAATGAAAGCTTTTATATGAAGTTTTCCTAATTCCAGGGACTGTTGTAATGGTCATGAGGATCCTGGGCAAATAGAGAAATACAAACTATAAGTAGTTTTACATGGACAAGAACATAAGTAAATGGTAGGAAATTACACTCTTCATTTAAAAAGTTATAAAAACCTTTCCGATTTTTATTTGCTAAAATGTTCTTATTGGGTAGAACTCTGCTGTTCCAGGAAAATGAATGCATATGTTTTTGTGAAAAAAAAAAAATAATATAAAAATCATACAGGTACAGTAGGAAAAAAAAAGGTGAAAAATTGTCACAAAAGTATAAGAAATTCCTCTATAAGAAATGGCCAGTAATACTTTCTAGTGAATGAAGTAATCGTTCTCTCTTTACAGCTGAACCTATGGGTGTGGGAGGTGATCACTCTCAAGGCAAGGATGAACAGAATAGAGGGGACGAGCTTGTGTTAAAAAATTCTTCCCTCATATTGGAGGCACAAAGTGAGTTACCCTGACTGTTGAAGTTGGCAGCTGCTGGCGTCCTCTGGGCTGGTCCTGTCTGAGTGTATTTATCCATAGGCACATGAGCACTTCTAAAGAACAGCTGCTCTGCTTTTGGAGCACCAGGTTCTAATACACAACAGCTCTTAACCTGGGGGAGGAATGGCAATTTTTTTTGTTGACTGTTAGTGGAACCCTGCTGATTTTACAGGCTGAGTGTCTTCAGATATTATTTCCTACTTTTTCCTAGGGAAAGGTAACCTTAGAGCCTGGAAGGCCTGTATTTCCAGCATCTACTCTCATTCCTCATTAGACATAGTGGATGCTTACAGTATTTCCCTAGTAGTCAGTAAAAGCATTCCCAATAACAAGACCTAAATCTTTTCACACGTGCACTTAAGTTCATTTCACTGGTGATACTATCTTATTTTTCAAAGGGGGTTATAAAAACATGGATTTGGTTTTAAAAAAACCCAAATACATAGCATTTCCTTTTAGTGCAATTACAAGTATATTTGGGCGTTATTTTAACTGGAGGCATTTTTCACCTCTGTCCTGGCATGATGTCTCTCTTCTCCTTCTTACAGTCAGGTGAAGTGCAAAGAGAAGCCAGTTAGGCTGAGATCCTTGTTTCTAGTTATTCTGCCTTACTCTTCCTTTAGTGAGTCTTTTACTTTTCCCTTCTCAGTTTGTCTTTCGTTTGCTACCTTTTGACGGTAACCACGAGAGGGCATCTCTTGTTTTTGCTAACCTTGATTGCCTCAAGTTCAGCTTTTTAATTTTAGTTTTCTGCCTACATATTTTGTCTAAGACAAATGTTTCTTATGTAATGCAGTAACAATGATGGACAAAATCATTGCTCAGTAGTCCATGGATTCCTGTGTTGCTGCATTTTGAGCTACGTGTTAACTGTGTTCAGAGAGGATAGTTTAGCCCAAGAGCGTTTGTAACAATGCTGAGCCCAGCATCAGTTTTCAGTGGTACTGGATCAGCAGCTGTTTCATGTTGCACTTCACTTCTAGGAGAATTACATTATTTTTCTGAAATACCTCCAACCTTCTATTTGCTAAGGCAAAGAAGAACTGGCAATTTCTTACCGTAGTCATGGCTTGCATTTGAATAGCTTTATTCCTCTGGGTGGAAATGTAAAGATGAGAAATGACATGCCTGTTCTCAGGTTCTGATGCCTGATAGTTACCACCATTCTAGAAATGAGATTTACATCGCGTAGGATCAGCATTTAGAATCCAGTCCTGCAGCTATGCCCAAGAGGATGTATTGGCAAGATGTTTGTTGGGTTACAGGACCTCAGTGATACAGCATCTGTGTATACTATGCTTTAAATAGGCATTCCAGACAGAGCATGTATTTGAGTCAGAAGTGCAACGCCTAATTGCTGTTGATATTGCTAAAGGTTGTAGGCAGATGCTGTTGGAGCTTTGAGCACAATGAAAATCTGCCTCTGTCTCTCTGGATGGAGCTCAGTTTTTTTTACTTTTAAGGATAAAAATGCATCCATGACTTCCATTGTTCCCAAGCAGCGTCTGCCCAGCTGGATGCAGGCCCTCATAGTGCTGGGGAAAATACTTCACCCCCTTGTTTACACTGAGGGGAAGTTGGAGCTTGTGAAGAAATTTCTGGTCAGTTTTAGAATTCAAACTTGTAAATATTGAGTAGCTGGAATCCTCAAGTACAGCTGTAGTTCACAGCACTGAGTGCATTCTCACGGCTTTGTAATTACCTGCAGACTGACAGATACTGCAGAAACCAAAACTCTAAGGGTCTCTATGTAGCTGCTGTAACAGCTAGGGAGATTTATAATTTTTTTAATATCTATGTATATTATGTATAATACTGCATATTTAAATATATTAATAATATGGAATACATATGAATATATTTAGAATATATAAAAACATATATGAAGGAAATATTCTTTTCTGCTTCACCCTAGTGCTATATTCAATATTTTGTCTGATTTGGGACTGAACAGCATGGGTTTTGCTTACTGAGGTGATAAAAGCACTGTAATGTAGAGGAGATATTTACACATAGTTCTTGTGCGCAGTGGGGGTATCTAATACCTGTTTTAAAAAACACCTTTTTTAAATTTTGTTTTTTATAAAAGGCTCAAAAACACAGGGGAGGGACAGTTCTGGAGTCCTGATATTTTTTTCATAGTTGCACTTGCCTACAATACTGTGCTGTAGATTTGCCACTAGATAACCATTTTAGGGTATTTGATGGGTTGTGGTGTTGATTATTTATCTTGCAAAGATGCTAAGTATTCCATCACTGTTGTGGTTGTAGCACCTTTCAAAAAAGTCTTTTGCCAACCCTCTTTGTTTTATGCATGATAATTCTTTGACTGCTTTTCAGTCAGTGCCCCAGTGTTTTTGGCCCCCAGGTTTTTCTGTGAGTCATACTGAAGGTGACACAGACTGAGGATGACATTCAAGCTGATCTTCCTTGATGGGCGCTGCATCCTGGACGTTATTGGGAATTTTTTTTTCTCCAGTTCATTCAGAGAAAAAATTTCCAAGAGAAAAATGCTCTGGTGGACCAGGTAGTGCTTCTGAGCCCAAGTTTTAAATCACTAGGCCTCCCTTTGCCTTCATGAATCCTCTTTTATCCCACAAAAATAATTTTGCTGAGGCTTGTAAGTTGGCTCTGATGCTAAAGGGGTTCAGATGGGTACTTAGGTAAGTAGAGGGATGCACTACTCGGAAGTATGGCAACATTGAAATCTCTAGTTTAATAAGGACACTAAAAGATGTGTTCACAATTGTACTTACGGAATATACAGAAAAGCTTTCATGCACAATGGTCTTTGCATCTAGATTAAGTCTGTAAAAGGTCTCTTGCAAAATTCAGGGTGAATAAAAGAAGGGAACCCAAACAGCTGTGCTCCTTCAGAAGAAGTGAGGAAGTAAAATGACTGGAGTTGTACAGGTGTGGGTCACATGAACCCCTAATGACCTGGGGGAGACATCTCCATCTGCTACATAAGACATCAGAGTCCAAGCCGTAAGAGAATCACACTTAAATTAGATGCTCAAGGTAGATCGTGTAAATGTTCTCTGTGTCCAGTGTAAAGGTAAAGCAGGGAGACCACAAACTGGGTGGAGGAGGATGACTTCATTTTCATGAAGTAATAGTCAGGTGGGTAGCTGGAGTAAGCAGGGAAAACTGGAGAATGCTAGCTTGTTTTCTGCTTTTTAGTTCTTCCTCTTCTCCCCCTTCCTCAGGAGGCTGAGGCAGTCTCTGGATCTAGAGTAGCTCTTCAGTGAGTAAAATGTTCCCTGTCAGAACGGGGATCAGCTAGCAGTACTCAGCACAGTACACTTCTGCTTTGTTTGTTGAATTCCTCCTTGTTTTTGAGTTGCTGAGTGAGGCGGCTTGGGCCAATTTCTGGAATGTGCAGCGAGACAAGGGGAAAGCATGGATGGATACAGCTGGCACAATAAAATTGGAGAGGAGGCTCCCAGGCCAGCCAGGCGTTCAGGGTGTTGTTTTTATCTTGACCATCTGATTCAAGAGGAGTGGCTTCACCGTGGGAGCCCCTGGGGCTCTGAGGTAGCAGAAGGCTGTGTTGTGCTGGTTCTCTGACATAACACCAACAACCCAGAATCACGAACTTGGAGACTGGCCGTCGGATAAGGACACTTGGATTGTCAAGTGTGTTTGCTTATTGAACCTACTTGCACAGAGCAAGTCCCTTCTCCTATCTGATCCTTCCAAGGTCACCCAGCAATAAAAAGGAAGGACCTGCTCAGGGGGTTGCAGCTTCAGATTGGTGACAGGAATTTGCGGAGTTATTTATGCCATGCACTCCTAAGGACCCCTGAATGGAGCCCTAGGATCTATGTGTGGCTTTTTACACTGGCTGATTGTGGAGGTTGTATTAATAACTCTTTTGTTGTGTAGTACATAGATATTGGCCTGTGTAGAAAGAGAGCTAAAGAGCTGGACAAAGGCCATGATCAAGCTCTCTGGCACTTGCTTTGTGACACTCAGCAACTCAATGGCTGCTGTTGTCTCTGTAGGAGAGCTGTGCTCACAAAACCACTTGGAGCACTCAGCCTGAGCTACAGACAGCATTACTGATGCCACTCTGTTTCCTTGCTCTCTGTGAATTTCTAGGTGTGAAAAAAGCCAGGGCAGGATCCAGGATGCTCCTTCATTCTCTTTGCAGAGAAACCGAAGAATGTGGTCTGGGGAAACCTGCTTCTGGTTTGCATGCCATCCCTCCCCGGTGGCGTCACCAGCATTGCCAGTTCCTATGAGGTACTCTGCTTGGTGACTAGAGAACTTTATTTAGCAGGACACACAATCAAGCAGCTCCAATTGGGAAACTATGTAAGAGCAAAATTAAAAAAAAAATAACCAGTGTTGAAAGAAACTAATTAGGTACATAATATCTAGAATCACATCCGTGGTAACTTAGCTATGCATTGCATAAATGTATTGTTTATGAATAAACTGTAATATTGTCAGTCCCTAACTTCTACATGCTTTTCATGCCACCAGGGCTTGGATAATCATTTTATGCACGAATTTCCTGAGAGCTGATCACCCTTTATGCTATGTAGTCTCTCCTGACTTCACCTTTCAGGAGCTATGGGCAGTAACTGCAGTATGGGTATGCGTATAATGGCTTGGCAGGTCTCCACAGTTGTGGAATTTACAATCATTGCTGTATGTGTAATGCTTGGAACAGCTTTTTTTTTTTATTTCTGGTGGATGATGAATTAGGCCATCTGTCTCCAATGTCTGCTGACCCTTCCCCCCACTCTCCTCTTTCCGGGTATGTTGGCACTGCTGCACAGTCAGCCAAGGTCAAGGTCTGGAGCCTGGGTCTTTGACCTTCACTGCTGAGACCACGGTGGCTCAGTCCTCACTTTCCTAGGGTAATTCTCCAGTATGTTATGCACCCACAGGTCTGAGATGCCATGCAAGGAGGAGGGATCCCTTTACAGTAACATTAAGAATGCGATAGTAGGAACTTCCTTCACACATGTAGCTGATACTTGAAGAATACCTTATGCCTAAAGTTAATGAGTGGGCTAGTTTTTCAAACTATGAATGGGACACTTCCTGATTTGCACCAAAAAAGGCAGGTGATGCCTGAAATCAGATTAATTGAACATAGATCTGAAAATGTTAGATGCAGATGCACTTAAACATCGTTGAGACAAATGGAAGCTTTGATAAAACAGAAACAGAAAGCCAAGTAAATTTGTCTTGGATCATTCCATTTTGTTCCTGGCCTGAAATAAAAATACATGGTAGTGATATAAGTGTCAGAAGCCAAACAGATGTGAAGGTTTACCTCTATAAACCAACATAGTGTTAGTAACTGTAGAACTTGATCCAAAATTTCTGAGATTAATGGGAATTTTTCTGCTGAGTTTATTGGGCTTTGGATTAAGTGCATAGATACGAAAGACTTTATGTAACAGCTCGCAGCAGTAAAGATCTCTGCAAGCACTTGGGGAATCTTTGGGAAGCTTTTCAGTAAACACCTACATCTTTAGCATGAGTGTAAGACTGGAAGGCTTGTTTACTGCTGTTGGCAGTCATCATAGGGATATACGGGTGCCTGGGCAGCTCTGCAGGGAGGGGACTTCTGCAGTATTGCCAGTGTTGTTACAATATGAGGAGTGAAGTGTAACAACAACAAAGAAAAAAAAGTGAGAGTGTATGAAAATTTTGGGGCTTACATAGAAGGCGGTAGGTCCTTTTGGCTTGATGCTTCCCTTTTGGCCTTTAAAGGTGCGTGCAAACCATACTTCAAAGCGATTGTGCACATCCAGGAAAGCTAGGAGTTTTTAATTGAAACCTGAAATTCCCATGCAGTGGTACAACTCCATCATGTAGGGCTAAAAAATGGAGGAGAGCATCATGAGATCTGCATTCACTCTTTGGAAGAGGTGATACTGAGCTAGTGGAGGGAATGATGGAATGAGATTTAATGGATTTGATCAGCAGTGAGGGAGAATGGGAAATCCCTAAGCATGGGAAGTAATCAAAACACATCTGATGACAGAGGAGATGTAGGATGCCTGGAAAAAAGTAACTCTCTTGTGATTCTAGATCTTTTCCTCTGACAAAGAAAAATTGACTAGTGCTATGCAAATTCTGTGCACAATATGTTTAGCCCAATAGTTCCAAAGGGTTGTTAGTTTTCAGCTTTTTTTCACTTGGCTGGTTTCAAGTACATGTTTTTGCACCTGTTTTGGCTGCAGCGTTCAGAGGTCTGTCTTGTGGGTCCAAGCAGTCCTGTCTGTATGTGAAGCAGCTGAAGAAGTTGAAGCTGAAGGATAACTGCAAATGCAAATACCTGCTCTCACTCCTTGAGAAGAGTCTAGCCTCTTTTAAAGATCAGAGCCTGCCTATACTCAACTGTGGTTGTCTATTAACAGATGAGACTGCTACTGTGAGATGTGGTCCTGCCTATGCTGCACCAAAAAGTTGGTCTTAGAGCAGTGACAGGTATCTGAGTTCCCATGCTTGCCCACCTTGGCACACAAAGCAGCTGCACAGAGTTGGATGCTGTGCTACCCCCTCACATGTGGTCCAAAGCCTACATTCACAAGCACTTGTAGAACCACAGTGTGATCTGTGAGTGGATCTGCCATGAAGGGAGCCTTGGCCCTCCCATTGGAGGCACCATAGATATAGCCTCAGTTTTTCCTGCTTAAAAAACCCTTAAGCCTCTCTTTTTGTGACTTTAATGGGACTTCTTATTATGGAGTGACCCAGAGGAAAAGAAAATTATTAATAGACTGTATGTGAACTCATTGTGAGGAAAAGGGGGCTTGGTGGTGGGGTGACTAATAAAATGTTTAATTCAGCTGTTTTCCTGGTGCTTTTATTAGTCTTGAAGTGTTAATGAGCCTTTGAGATTGGGCAACTTTTGATCAGTTCTCAGTGTATACCACAGCTTAAGGGATCTCAGTTTCAAGAACGGAGATTGGTTTATAAGTAGATACAAAACTCAAACATTCCCTTCATTGTTGTTATAATAGTTCCTCTGTCTGAATAATCCCTCAAAGTCTGAAGCAGAAAATGGTTTGTTCCTTGTAGGGAAGAAAAGTTTAGAACCATAACATTCAGATTGCTTTGATACTTCTGACTTTACCAACTGGCAGAAAATTAGATGACATCAAAGAATCACTGGAAAGCAGCTCATTTAATTTTGAAATTTATTGGAAATTGTCACATGTGGTTGTAATGCTGACAGCTGCTTTCCTGTCACTTTTCTGCAAAAGAGAGTGGCATTATGCCTGGATAAGGGTATAAAAGCTGATGCTGTGACCTGTGATAGAGACATAAGTTGAACTTCCTGGGACGCACAGTCAGTTAATTCTGCTGTCTGTACTACATGTGTTAAGGGCTCAAAAGTACAGGAGCTTATTTTTAATTTTTTTTTTTTTTAATACTAGTACTGTTACAATGAGTTAAATGAATTCTTAAATAATTTTACTTAAGAAAAGTTCAGATGAGATATTCAAATAACAATCCTGTCCTAACAAAGAATCGGAAAAATACCTATTTTTCATGCTTCTTTATACAAACCCTTGAAAATACCACGATTCAATTTGTGTTTTCTCTGTGCAAATTTGGGATTTAGGAAAAATACAGTCCCTTTTTGAGAACAGAAGTGGGAAGGACAGTTCTTCAGGTGCTCGTTCATAAATGAGAGACCTAACTGCAAGTTGGGTGAGAGATTGCTAAAACATACCAATTTCCAAAGATGTTTGTAGTGATGGGTTCACTCTGCTGCATGAGCTGATCCTTCATCTTGTCTCATCTTTCAGTGAGATTGATGTGTAAGGACTGGTTATAGGTGGCTTTTGTAAGAAACTGAAATATCTTAC